>NC_056741.1:1044997098-1045324598 GCF_019279795.1 Protopterus annectens
TGCAAAGTTAGAAAATAATGAATCTGTGTGCATGTGTATCTTTTCCTGCTTCCACCAGAAGAATGGCCTTGTGCGCACTATCAGAGATAATGTCCAGCTGGTGAACAGAGAGACAAAAAAATGTATTAAAGAGACATTCATCCATTGTATTCGAGCTAATCTAAGAGCCTTGAATTGGCTACATCCTCGAAAGGACATTGTGACCGACCAGGTGCTTTGCAAGGCTGTAATATTCTCATGGGAAAGTAACTTTTTAAAAATTGTAATATCAGCATTTTTCTTATGAATGGTCATGATGTAAAGACCCTGTCACTGACCACGTCAGTGAGGTGGGCAAAAGCTGATTGTAAAACCTATAAAATATCAGGTATTTCCTAAATAAAGCTAGACAAAATTCTGTACAAGTTTGTGTATGGTTTTTTGCCTCCTAATGTACATTAGAGTATACGTATAGTAAATACTTGAGTTTCCTGCATTACTGTCTGTTATTGACTGTCATTTTAAAAATGCCTAATGATTTTTACAGTCTGATTTTAACAATTTATTTAACAAAAACTAAAGCTGATCAAGCTTTAAACATGGAGGATATCAAAACTGCACTTCTGCCTATACAAGAAGCTTTAAAAGAACTGACTTGTCAAATACAATCATTTGGAATTTCATGTACTCAGTTGCTGGAAAGAATGGATAAGATGGAGGCTCGAATTTTTGATACTGAGGACAAATTAGTTTTACTGGAAAAAAAAATTAATCTGCATGATGTGGATATACAGGCTATACAAAGTAAGCTTACAGACCTAGAAGCAAGATCCAGGAGAAACAATATCATTGTCAGAGGGATTCCTGAATCCATTCAGTATAATGAACTAATTCCATCCATACTACATATATTTGCAGTGCTTTTAAATGATTCTGATAGTGTGAAACAAATCATCGTGGAAAGAGCACACAGAGCTTTGAGAGAGGTACAAGCTTCTAATTTTCCTAGAACTGTGTATGTTAAACTACTTAATTATCAAGATGTAAATAGAATACTTATTACTGCAAAACAAGGTGGAGGCTATATTATGTGGAAAAACAATAAAATATCTCTGACACAGGATTTACCTATACAAATCAGACAGGCTAGACAGTCTCTGTCTCCTTACTGCAAATTTCTTATTGACAAATTAAATTTCAAATGAAATATCCTAATATGCTTATATTTACAGTGGATGGGGTTAAACATTCTGTTTCCACCAAAAATGAGGCAAGAAATCTGTTTCTTAAAATTTTCAAGACTTTACCTGCATCAGAGACTTGAATTGAACTTTTGCTGGGACTGGCATTTTGATGAGGCTAGATTCATTGTTTACTGTGCTTCGAGGACTGGGTAATCTTTTGTTTGCATTTGTGAAGCTTTAGGCCTTTTCCTGAGTAATAAAACTGTTTACTTTTCCTTATCTTGATCTCCTGCACTTGTTTCCTGACATTTTATGGCTTCTAAGATCTGTTTTTGACAAGGAGGAAGACAGGAAGTGCTTAAAATGCTGTCAAGGGTCCAGATTTCATTGTGGCACTTCCGGGAGTCCATCTGCAAAAGCGGTCCCCCATCGCGAGCATTTCACAGGACTTCCTGGTTTGGAAAACCGAAGAGAACTGTTTTAAACACTCTCTTGTTTATTTAACATTAAATAACACTGTTCTATAGTAATTTAAGCACATAGGAACTTGTTAGGAACTTCATTTATTAACTTTTAGTCAACATTTTGTAGTTATATTATTTAGAGAGGGTGCAGGGATTTAGCAATGTTTATTTAACCTGTCAGCATAGTTTTTAATGTTTTGTGTTATTTTTATTATTTTATTTAGTTAGAAGCTTGCTTTATTATGAAACTAGTATAAGGTGAATGTATAACAAAGGATATTAACAATTTGCTGTCTATTTGCTTTAATATAGGGTTATATATTAGTATGTATTTTTTTTTCTCTTTTTTAATGCATCTGGTTTATGTATAGATAGCTAATCCAACTACTAAAAGTGCATTTTTTTTTTTACTTTATTCTTTTTACATGTACTGTATTGTTACATTTCTAATGTGATTTCTTTAAATAGTAATTAACCAAAGAGATGTAGTTTATTGCAGTGTTTGTTAGGGAATGTTTAGTTTAGGCTTTGTCGTAGTGAAGTTAGGTTTTATAGGTCTTAATTGTGATACATGTGTGAAATTTTACATTGTGGTGTTTTTATATCTGCTTTTTCTTTTAAACCCTTTGTCATTCTATATTATACAGGACCTATACATCTCCTGGTCCGGGGTTAGAGTGGGTATGCACTGGTTGAGGACGGGATATAAGGATTGCTTCCAGATTATGTATGGTTTTGAATTTACTGTTTTTTCTATGCTCTCTCTCCAAAACTTTCATTTTACAGTGAATCTTTGAAATGTGGGAAGTAGATTCATGGAACGTTAAAGGGCTCCAGAGCTTGAAGAAGAGGAAACTAGTGTTACATGTATTGTTGCAGGCTAAGGCGTGGTTTATCCTACTCCAAGAAACGCATTTAATGAATGATCAATGGGGTGATGTTAAAAAAAAGAAATGGATTAGAGAAGTAGTAGTCTCTGAAGGTAAGTCAAATAGTGCCGGGGTAGCCATAATTATTAAAGATCAATACAAGGAAAATATATTAGATTCTAATACAGATAAAAATGGATGGTGGTGCTATGTTATTCTTTCGTCTACCTTATTTGATAAACCTATTTTACTTTTAAATATATATGCTCCCTGTAATGATCAACAATTATTCATAGCATCACTATATTCAATTTTAACACAATTTGATAGATATTATGTAATTGTTGGAGGTGATTGGAATACCTACCAGAATCCGAAGTTGGATAGATCTTGTCCACAAAGAGCATTTAACAAGCATGCTGTATTAGCACTGAATGATCTTAAAGAAGACTTTCAATTATATGATCCATTTCACTATCTGAATAACGATAATAGTACAAGCAATTTTACCTTTTATTCCCCATGTCACAAAATGTGGTCCAGAATTGATTTCTTCCTCATATCAAGAGTATTGATCAATCTAGAACCTACAGTTATTGTACATGCCCGTTATATATCAGACCATTCTAAAATTTCGTTGAGTTTTACTAAGGGGGGTAAAGGATACTTTGAGACAAAGAGGTTATAATTGGTCTCTTAATCCAAATTTATTGAATAAGGAGGATATAATACTGGAAATTACAAAGTACCTGAAAGACTTATTGATTGGTTTAGGGAAACAACAATTTGCCCCAGATATTGAATGGGCAACAGTTAAAGCTCAAATAAGAGGGACACTTTTGCAAAAAGCATCTTATTATAAAAAGATATAAAACAAAGATATTCAAACCTTAGAAATAAAAATTAAATTACTTGATCAAGAACTGATTAGGGATTTTCGTGAGCAAACAGAGAAGGAACTGATTAAATGTCAAAAGGATCTCTTTTTACTTCAGAATAGTAGATTAACATTTCAAGAATACAAGACGTTAGTGAGGTATGCCAATCATGTTCAAACACCATCAAGAGCGTTAGCTAGGATCATTAATCAAACGAAACCAACCGTGCAGATTTCAGAAATACAATTTAATAATAAAATATATTCTAAAACTGAGGATGTTCTTAATATCTTTGAGAAAATATACACTAATATTTATGCTGGACAAAAGGATATGACCCCTAACAGGAATTATGAACAATTTTTACATTCAATTAAGTTTCCAACAATAGGAAAGGACATTCAAAATGACTTGGTTAAACTGATATCTGAAGAAGAAATAGTATATGTAATTCAGCATATGAAATCACATAAATCACCAGGTCCTGATGGCTTGACAGTGGAATTTTATAAAAAGTTTGCAGATATTTTCGGTAAGATACTTTCAGTTGTGTTTAACTACATAATTAGGAATAAAATTAATGATCCACATCTTAACGCCTCAAAAACTATTTTTATATACATAAAGCCAATTCAGATCCTCAAAATCCGGATAATTATAGACCGATATCATTAATAAATGTAGACATGAAAATTCTAACCTCTATTATAGCATCTAGACTGAAGAGAATCATGATTCATATCATTTCCAAAGAACAGACTGGTTTTATGGCAGGTAGACAAACCAGTGATAATACACTCACATTACATACTATGTTAGAGCATGCTAAGCAAAATAATTTAAATATTTATGCCCTTATAATTAATGCCCAGAAAGCCTTTGATAGGGTTGATACAAATTTCTTGTTTGATCTTTTACCGTATTTTAATATATCACATGAGTTTGTCCAAATGTTACAAATATTATATAGTAATCCCTATACTACATTGTATATTAATAAAAACTTCTCTAAAAGAATACAGATTAAGAATGGAACACGCCAGGGTTGCCCTTTGTCCCCTTTATTATTTAATATCTATCTTGAACCATTGTTTTTATATATTAAACAAAATGTTTATCATAATGTCCCAATAATTTATAGAACTAAAATATTAATGGCAGCTTTTGCTGACAATCTTAGCATTTATTGTGCATCTCCATTATCAGATACTGAAAAATTATTGAAGGCTGTTAATGAGTTCTCAAAAGTCTCTAATTATAAAATTAACTTGAAAAAAACAATATCTTCCCTTTAAAGACACCTAAACCCTTTTCGTTATTGCCCTTAGTGGGACAGGTATCATTTAAAGAAAATATTAAATATCTAGGTATTGAGTTCTCTACAGATAATAAAGACTTTTACAATAATAATATTAAAGCAATCTGGGAACAAATAATTTCGGATTTTAGGAGATGGAAAAATTTACGACTGCCAATGTTAGCAAAAGTTTCAATTATCAAAATGAACATATTACCACGATTATTGTATATTTTTAGGTCAGCCAATTTATTACTTTCGAAGATGTTTTTTTTAAAAAGATTCATAATGAATTGGCTAAATTCATTTGGGAACCAAATAAAACCAGGATATCTTATGATAAATTAATGACCCCAAAAAATAGAGGAGGACTGGAATTACCTAATTTTGAAATGTATTATTTAATTGTAAATTCTAATAGAATTTTAAGAATTGCCAATTATGATATAAATAATACTAAGTGGACACCACTTTGGGTAGTTCTGAATTATAAATATATTCTAAAGTTAAATATCAATCCTAAAGGAATACTTTTTTTAGGTAAGGATATGTTGAAATTCTATGAGATTATTGAACACATCAAAACGAACATATTTTCTTTACATAACTTATTTCATTCATTAGATTTGGTTCAAAATATGATGGTTTTTCAACCCTTTCATAAGAATCCTAATTTAAAATTGAATAATCAACTAATTGATCTCAACAAGTTTCCATTGATAGTTAATCTAACTCTGATTGATATATATAAACATCTTGACAGTTCGGCCAACCAAATAAGACAAGAACTTAACTTACCTAAAAAGTATCTGGTTATTCTGAGACAAATTAGATAACTCACTATAAGCTATTTTAAAAGTTTTAAACCGGAAGAAGAGGCTATTAATAGATGCTCTTTGTTGTGGCAAGCTCTCCAACAGGATCTTAAATATATCACGACAGCAAATCAATTAATTAAATAATTTCAATTTCATGATAAAATTTTGTTATCAAACTACTGGGAAGAGAAAATTTTACTGACATATAGAAGTAATATGTTAAAAGCAATTGGCTTGACCATCAAATCTACTTCTCTTCAAAAATTAATATATACCCAGTTGATGATTTGGAACAATGCATATTATACACGCCTTACCCTGCATAAATTTAATCCCAAAAATTCACCAACTTGTCCATATTGTAAGAATCAACCAGCTGATCTTCTTCATATGTTCTGGAGTTGTAAATGTATTTTCAAACTTTGGAATTCCCTTAAGAGTCAACTTCAGAAGGTGGGTTACCAAAGTACAGCGTTATCATGGAAATTTATGATTCTGCATATTCCCGAAAGAGATCCTAAATCACAAATTATTATATATATTAATATTTTTCTATTAATGAAGCTTTATATAGCTTCAAATTGGTTAGACCCATCTAAAACTTCATGGCAGAACTTTAGAGTTCTAGCAACAAAACATATATTGGCTCATAAATTACTATTAAACCCACAAAATAAAAATGTTAATAATCCAAAAATTTGGGAACAGATTTTTATTATACTAGCATAGTATTTTCAACTTGGAAATATTAATAATTATTTATGTGTGTGGAGAGAATTTAGTAATCAACTGTCTATTACTTGCATTTACCCTTATGCTTTTTATATTTAAATGTATTACATGGAAGCATTCTTGTAAATATTGTATATAGAGTGTGGTTATTAGTGATATTAGTTAATGTTTGATTTGTGAATATATGTTATTTTTGATCTTACTTGTGTTTGAAAATAATATAACAATAAAGATTTATTATGGAAAAAAAAAGAAAAGTACAAACAGGAAATGATGCACAAATGCAGGTTTAAATAAGGTCCATAGACCAATGAGGTGCTTCCAAAGGATTTTAGGCATGCCCATAACACTGCCTGCAAGAAAAACTGGAAGGAAAAATACAAACTAGAAAATAAAAAATAACAAGTAAAAATAGATGATCAAAATAGCAAATATGGTAATAAAACATAAGTATGATAATACATTCAATATTGGATATATTAATTGGTTATAAATGATCATTTAAACCAGGAGAAAATAGTGCCCCTAGCTTGATAATCCAGTATTTCTCTTTTTGGTTGATAATGGAATGCCATCCCTGTTTGTTGGATCTGTCACTCAAAATTCTATCTACAATACAAAATTGAAATCTAGCAGTATGATTGTGTGTGGTGCCTGAACAGAGCGTTGGGTTCTCTTTTGGTTTGAATGTCACTACGATGTTCCGACATGCGTAATCTCAATGCCCGTGATGTCTGACCCACATAAAATGAACCACATGTGCAAGTCGCAAGATATACCACCCAATCACTATTACAGTTGCCAAAAAATTTCATGTTAAAAATCCTGTCAGTGTTTTTACTGGAAAATTGTTTGGATGTGAATATAAATGGACATGATGAACAATGACCGCATTGATAAGTGCCCTAAAGTTAGTCACCAGTCATCATAACTTGTTGATGTATAATGCCACCTGAACCTATCCTCTTATAATGTGAAAAAAATGAACTTAGTGTTCTCCCTCTACAGTAACCATATTGACAAGTGTTACTGACTAAGGAGGCAATATCCTCATTGGCGGTGACATTCTCAAAGAAGTCCGCCATGTTCAATAAACAAGATTTACCTTTGAAGAAACCAAACTGCATCCGTGATGATTCTTTTCATGGCCTTGCAGATAAGTCTGGTTAGGCTTACAGGTTGATAGTTCCCAGGGTCAATTCATGGACCCCTTTGTGCAAGGGGATTATTGTTGCTGTTCACCACTCTACTGGAACAAAGCCAGTGCTCAGGCTATAGTTAAAGAGAGGGCTGAGTGGTTCTACTAGGTCTTGTTTTTGATTGGTTATTAAATGCCCTGGGATGTTATCCGGATCCATAGACGCCGTGTTTTTGGCCTAGGAGAGCACTTGTATGACTTGTTCTTTGGAGATATTCTGTAGAAAACTGGTGTCAGGAATGCTTTGTAGTATGTCTGGTGGGGCAAGGGGGGGTGAAGTTACTGCCAAATCTGTCAGCTAGCAAGTGGGCAATTTCCTCAGGTTCAGGGTGATACCATTCACTATAAGTTCATCACACAGCTGGGCATTCCCTTTTAGGTTTTGGATGTAGCTAAGGCATGCTTTATGATTTTCTTTAGCTAGTGTTGTTAATTTAGTCCCATAACTACCCTTAGAGAACTTTACAAAATATCTGATTCACTTGTTCAAGCTGTGCAGTAAGTTCTATTCTGCTCTTATATAACAGTTTCTTTCTTTTGTTGTATAACTTATTTATACTTACAGTCCATGAGTGTAGCTTATTTTTTCAGGAGGACCTGGTTTTGTCCCTGGTAGGTAAAGCAGAGTCAGTGCATTTGTCTAAGTGGCTATATAGGGCTTTTGAGTAGTTCTCTGCATATGAGTCATTCTTGGCTGTGTTGGCAGTCTTTTAAACTTTTCATACCTTTGCTTAGTAGATAGTAATTTGCTTTGGAGAAACTTTTCAGTTCTTTTTTTTCCTCCTGTGGGGGGTGACAGGTTTGATCTTTACTTCAAATAAGATAGCTTTATGGTCTGACCTTGCCAGGGAGGGTAACACACAGGGCATAGTGCAGTGACCCCCCATGTTGGTGAGCACTATGTCCAGGATATTTGAGCCCCTTGTGGGGGTGCAGACCATCTGTTCCAGAGCATTTGAATTAAAGTCCAGTAACCTCATAGCATTTGTGTTTGTGCTCATGTAAGTCACCCAAGCAATGGGAGGATAGTTGAAATCTCCCATGACCAAGATGCTTGGCTGTATACTAACTGACTTTAACAAGCCAGGTAGGTGATGTATTTCTCTTGGTTCATGGTGGGGACCTGAAACTAATGGTGATGTTGAAGGGTATTTTACCTATAGTTATTTGAACCTGGAGTAGCTCAAGATTGTCATATTGTTTTACCAGTCTTGAGGTGTATTTGGATTTAATAAAGATGGATACACCTCTGCTTTTGGTTCTTTCACATTTGTTTTGGGGTCTGAACATGTAAAATGGTATTGTAGGCTTGTAAGTCTTTGGTGCTCTCTATGGCCTTGAACCAGGTCTCAGTTACTGTGCAGATGTCAGCATCTTCCAAGATAAGGGTGTTTCTAGGGAGTGCAATTTACTATTTAAGCTCCTAGCATTAAGCAACATGACCTTGAGTTTGTCTTTAGTGTATTTATTTATATCTGAAGTTTCATTGTTTGGACATTGCCTAAGAAAGGTGCTATGGGTCGGGGGCATCTTTGCCTACATCCAAAAGCCTTGAGGAGGCAGGTGATGGCCATCTCTGGCAAACCAATGTAGACTGTCAGCCATGTCTTCCCAGGCTGACTGATACTGGATCCCCTTGGAGTGACACCAGAAGCTAAGCCAATAATTGAACTCAATCATTTTTTGACTGTATTACAGCGTCATCCTAGGTGAAGGTAGAGTGCTGCTTAGGGATAGGGACATACCTGCCTGAAATACATAATCTGAAAGTTCAGTCATGTCTCTCTTCATATAGTCCAGAGAGGTACATCTGAAGTCATTCACTTCAACATGTACTATAACAGAGTCATAATGATAATTGGTACTGAGTGACTTGAGTGCATGCATGATTTGACAGATCCTGGCACCTGACAGGCAGCTGACCATGACCTTCTCCATGTTTAAACTGGTGAGGGGGACATCTGTATGTCTAACTACTGAGTGACCAGAACATTAGGTTTTGAAGTGTTTTGCCTTAGGACTTAATTGCTGAGACACTGATATGTGTGTTGTTATATTTAGTGATGTATTATTTTCATGTACCAGTGTGTGTGTGTTGTTTGCCCTTGGGAGGTCCCTGGTCTTTAGGTAAGCTCTTAGTGAGTACCTTTGCCATGTCTTGACCTTATCTTGTGTGAGAGGAGAGGTGTGTGTGCTGAAAACCTGTTGGATGTTTGTTTTGTTGTGAGACAAGACTGATTCTAATTTCGTGGTATACTTACATCTCTCACATACTGTACTTGTTTGCTTTAGGAGCACGTGGTTGTCAGTATACATGAGGCAACTGCAACATTGCCTCAGGATGTCCATGTCAATCAGGCTGGCTGGAGAAGTGTTGGGAAACTGTCCATCCATTATGGCAGGTATCTATTACAGTAACTAGTAGGGATGGGCTAGATGGACCCGAGTTTGCTGTAAGACTAACAAAACCAGCTATTCTGTGAAGGGCTAGGGGTGGAAGACTGCGTCAATATGTCAGAATGTACAGCTGAGTTGCTTGCAGGACAGCAATGTGGAACTGCATTGTGCACGGAGAGGCAGTGGAGCTAAGGAGTGTTCTCTAACAGATATCTAGGAAAAATTGTGTTTCTAAGCATTTGCATCTATACATGGCAGTAATAAACACCGTTGTACGGTGTGCAAACCTGTGCAAGCACGGGGCTTAAATACAAGCAAAGTTAAATGATTTTAAAGCAAACTAACCAATAGGAAAGCCCAAGAATGAACCTTATCCAGCAATCCCCAAATCATATGGGTCCTGAGCTGTACACATCTGGCACAAGGGTGCAGGAAAGCAAGATGGCTTGTTTCAGTGCTCCAGTCAAACCAAACAGTCTACATAAAGCAAGTCTGAATCCAGCCTATGATAATAAATACAGAAGTACTAGAAATTGAAAGTGCAGTATAAAACATTCAAAGCAGTTAAACAAAATACAGTTCAAAAAGTGCAATGCAAGCTTAAAATATACTTATTTTTTGTTGAAAACAGTGGATACCCTGGATTTTGTTCAGATTCACTCCAGGTCTCTAGGTAATTAATTGAACATATTGCACTGGTTGATGCTACAAAAATATCATACTTAGATCTACATGCATCATAAATTAATATTTTATTTCTGCAACAATTCCATCATGCATGATCCAAATTAGTTCTTCTGTTCCATTAACAAATTTTTTGTGAAATAATAGGAACTCCATAACTGTTTGTCTTTTTGACTTTTCCCAGTTAGGGGTCACCACAGCAGAACTCTGGTCCACTAATGATTGGCAGTAGATTTTTTTTTTATGGTGCCGAGTTGGCAGCCCAACGCTCAACCTTCAGCAAAGGCACACCCATTTACGCATGTCTTTTGGAAGCCACTCGACTGCTGGGAGGGCATGCAGACTCCACACAGAAGGCACTCCAGCCGTGAATTGAACAGGAGAACTTCTTGCTGTGAGGCAACAACACTACCACTGTACCACCGCGGCTGTAATTGGAATTCCATAATAAGTTTAAATAATCTCACTCCATAATAAGTTTAACTAATCTCACAAAGTTAAGGAAGGTAGACTTGCATTCCAAACTTTTTGCTCATCTCTATTACATGAAGGCTGGTTAAACTTTTTAGCATATCAGGACATTTTACTTCTGGTTTTATTAATATCCAGTCTCCTCAGATTCTTGCAGTTAATGGTTTTATTAATATCCACTCTCCCCAGATTCTTGCAGTTAAGTCAAATATTAAAAAAAAAACATAATGTTACTAATATTACTGCAAAACATTTCCAATTCATTGTAAAACTATGGCTATTTTTCATTAACTTTTTTGTTGCACTATTAAAACTAGATTTTCAAAACTTAATGAAAAAATAGGATTATGTAAGCAATTTATGTTTTCCTACCTCTCAAAGATAATGCAAATATTGTAATAAACAATGAATCAATCAAGATTAAAATATTTCAACAGTAAAAAATACATACAGTGTCAGTAGCAGACAGGATAAATGATTCACTCAGTAATAAAATAAAATTTCAACAGAAAAAATAATGTGAACCAAATCAATGTAGAAGCTCATCACATAAAACAAAAATCTCAAAATTGTTCTAAATGTTTATTTGTAAAAAAATAAATGCTTGTATCATTGTTAGCAGGAAACAACTTAATCTTCATGGTATGGTTGAGAAACATTAAGCCACTGCAACTTCACTGCTAAAAATAAGGATTTCAGTAGCAAATTTGTCTTTTTTTGACATTTGATAATGACACATTTTAATTAATGTTCTTAGTTAGGTCACTAAGAACACTATGTGTAACAATGTGAAATTCATACTTTTTAGAGACTCAGTCTTTGGCCTTTTGTTTGTCTTTATTAAAAGAAAAGAAATGTTTACATGGACTGGGGAATATTTTTTTTAATTGTTGGTAAAAACCCTTTTCTTTGTTAACATATATACAGCAACAAATTATATTATATAATTATATTATTTCCCAAGGCCTACCTGAATCCCCACAAATTAGTTAGCGTGGGTAAAATTGATTTACCGAGCTGAAGTATATGTGAAGACATCTCAGCTGCTGATGATTTTCATAGTTTTGGTCATATATAGCTATTCAATGAATTTGGAATTCTCTTTTGGAAAAAAAATAAAGTACTTAAGCTCTTGAATGCTCAGAATGAATGTAATAATTTTCTTTTTCAACTCTACAACCAGTTCTCAGACGGAAGATAATATTGTAACAAGTTTAATTTTCTCATAGGTAAAACCTGTCACTCATAAAATCTTCATTTTCTTTATTTAAAATGTGACATAAGTCACTACTTATGATTCCCCAGTGCTGGTCATAATTAAATTAAGTTTACTGTTCTTAATACTGCATTCTATAAACCTCCATTACTGCATTTCCGAATGTCAACACCAGTAATGATTTCTTCTATTATCTCCTATCAATGGATCTTGGACTCACTGTACCAGTACTGAATATTTTCTTAGTAATCCCAATGGTCTATATCCACTGGTGTGTTTATCATATAACACCTTTTTTGCACTTCTCAAAGGTTGCAAAATGGACTTTTAGTTTGGACTGGAGATACCAAGTTTGCTATAATACCTGAAGTTTATATTTAGTCTTTCTTGTGTTGTGATATTCTGTTTTTTTTTTTTTTTTTTGCAAAATTTGATAGCTACTTATACAAAAATGATACATAAAGTACGCTTATTAAAACAATCCAAAGCCTTTCAGTAATATAAAGATCTGTATTTCTACTAGCAAAATAGGCATAGCTGTAACATGCCTCATGTGGTGTGCTAGAAGATAGATCCAGGCATTAATGCCAAATGATCTTTTCAACTGTTTGATGGATCTACTAACTCAGTGCACAATATCAGTCATATCAAGATGGTGGAGAAAACATTCTCCTTATATATGAAAATAAGGCTGCAGGGAAAACTGCAAGTATACTGTAAGAAAAAGTCAAATCAGCCCATTTCATGGCTGTAGCCAAGCATTTGACTCAACCACCTAAAATAAAAAAACATTTAATGCTTCTGCTCAGACACAGTGGCCTACTAAAATACTGCAAATAAACAGAAATGCATCTGAAATGTCAGACATGGTCAGTGCAGGGACAGTAGTGGTACTACTGTATTTCCAAAATAACCCATGCCAAATCAAAAAGTAAAAGAATATGGGATGGAGCTACATCAGGAGGGAGAGAGCCAGTGCCATCAATGTAACCAGAAAAAAAAAAAAAATTGCGAGATATAGACCGACCAATATCTGATATGACAAGGACAGGTTTAATTTGGTTAAACCACTGGCAAGTTGAAGGCTTCAGTGACTATTAAAGGGAACTGATGGTGGATGATACAGTTTGTGGTATGTCAGCATGGAATCAGTTTGAACAAATGTTAGTTTCCCTTTGTGGCTGAATAAATTCTAAGCCCAAATGAATGTGCTTGAAAGTCCTTTCTATTGCATAGGTTCATTCCAGGATACCTGATGAGACACTGATTGACTTGCGTAGGTAAATCATAACAAATGTCTAACAGACAGATTTTGCTATCATAACTATTAATTAGGTTTCACATCAAGAAATGTGTAGAGCTGTGCTGAGATTTGATATATTATGCAAGACCAGACAATACTACTTAATGGTGATCTCACTCTGAAGGTTAATGTTACTTTTTTTGTTTAGGAATGCATTTTCATCTGTGCAATAATCATTGATAAAAATCAATCTTTATCAGCCACATTATTTCTTGAGTCATACATTCATGAAGGTTAATGTTACTTCTTTGTTTAAAAATGCATTTTCATCTGTGCAATAAACATTATTAAAAATATTTTTTATCAGTTATATTACATCTTGAGTCATACCTTCATGAAGGTTAATGTTACTTCTTTGTTTAAAAATGCATTTTCATCTCTGCATTAAATGTTCATAAAAATCAGTCCTTATCTGTTGTATTATGTCTTGGGTCATACCTTGGTAAACATTTGCCTGGACTGTTGTATCTAGCATTGCTGGAGCTGAGATTAGCAGAACACACTTTGTGCAGAATGCCTTGGTATGCACTCTGAATGAGTTCTATCAGTTTTGGCAGTATACTGTATATGAAGTCATACTATCTCATAGAAAAGAGAAGCAGCTTAATGTCCTTTTCTACAGTTATGTGCGACCTTGGGTGCAGTATATTTGAAGATTGGAGATATGGGAATAAAGCCCTCATATTGAGGAGGTATATGGGCATAGTCATCCTGTAAAAACATGACAAATGTATTTCATAGCCAATAATTTTACTACAGTTGCCTAGTTTGTTTCAATATAATTGCCTTCATAGATTAAATAATAAAATTCAGTTTGTTAGCTCATATTAACCAACATGTTATTTATATTACTAGGGGAAATTTCGCCAGGGGATTGGAGAACTTTCCTCCTACATTTTTTTCAATGGGTATAGTGGGTCTTTTACATCCCCCTGAGCTACCACCAACTCAAGTAGATGCAGCCTTAGCTTTTAATTTCTTATCTAAAGGATGACACATTCAGAAGGGCAGCACCCCTCCCCTTATGCTGCACTGCAGTGTAAGCAATCCATCTGCTGGTGTGAGTATAGAACCAGCAGCCTTCTGTTCTAAAGGTGAGTGCGCTACCTATTGTGCCACTGCCACTACTTCATTCTTCTTCTCCCATCACCAGCCCCGACAGGTATGTAAGCCATTGTTTAAAAATAGGTCATTGAGTCACAATCAGAAATTTATCTCTCTGTGTAAATGGAGCTAGCACACGTTGTAGATATGTTAAAACACGGTATGATGAAAGATGAGTTCACTTTATAAAGGCATCCGTTTGTATTGTCCATACTGAAAAAAACAAACATATATTCAAGGACTTTTATTCGATGGTGATAAAAGTTATTTTTCCTATTGAGATGAGAGAGTTTGTTCTTCATCAGATGGAGATAGTTTTAAATGTAATATAAATAGGTGCATTACCCTCACTATTATGACTAGAGAACCTCAGATACATTTTCTTTTACCCATATAATTATCTTTTTCTTGAATTCATGCACACTTTTTGGTCTCCTTGTAGAGCAGTTTAATTGGTTCCAATAGACAGCAAACAAATGTAAAAAATGTATTCTTCATTTTATTGCATTACATGGGTATATAAATAAGGGATGTCAATTTTTATTGTGTAAGGTGGGTTTATAATTCTAGATAGTAAAGTTCTAAAAGAGCAGAATCATAGATCTTTTGCAAAAAAGTCACATAGACTGCTCCTTTTAAAATGTTAGTCTGTACAATATAAAGATAATACATTCAGTCTATCTTTATAATTTTCCAAATAAATACAATGTGATTCTTCAGCCTATCAAAGTGAACTTTAGAATATAGTCACCAATGGTTATTGTATTCTAGTGTAAGCATTAACAAAAAGAAATATGGGGACTAAGATTCAACAGCCTCTAAAAAAGACACACTCAACAGTGAGGTAGGTAACTCAAAGGATATCACATAAGGACCATTGATATTCAAGTTAAGGTGTAAACGATACAAGTTTATTGATTGTTTTATAAGTCAAATTTTTTTCAATATAACATTTTCTGAATAAGCAGGTAACAGATTACAGTGATTACCAAAATACATAATGGCATGCTTTGCATAACTGATTATTATACTGTTTTTACCACACCATTTCTCAAAATTAGATAAAACAAGTTGAAAATCTAACACATTCTCAGAGTTATTCAAAATTCTTCCCAACGTGCAAATGGCTATAAATTTGAACAAATGGCAAACATTTGAATTAATCTCAAAGAATAATGTATTAAATGATATTGTGTCCATTAAAGAGCCATAAGGCCCCCCAAAAGTTCCTTCTCTAGTTGAGCAACCATCTATTAATGGTAACTCAAAACTGAATTTCTGTTAGCCTTATTAAATCTATTTTATTGTATGCAGAGTTGACTACATTTATGAGGTTACTGATTAATTGGTTATGCTAAATTGAATAAAATTGCTTAAGTCATAGCAAAGTATGAACAATTCACAGTTTCCACAAGAGTCATAATAATAATAACACAATTATAAAGGACTGCAGGATTTGAGAGATATGAGTGATTAGGAATAAATCCACAGTGATGCAAATTTACATTTTCCATCTCATGAAAAGTAGATGAGATATGGTGGCAATTGCACCTTTCGAAACTGGTACATAAGATACTAATAAAACTTACATATGTATTTTTTGAAGGACAAGTTCTATGCCCCTTCCCCCTTGCAAAGTGCTATGATATTTGTTCTTTACCATATTATAGCAACATAGGGATATGTCAGGGATAAACCAGCTAGGTAATATATCATACCCATTAGGTAATCTTTTATATTTAATATATATTGGCAAAGACAAAGTTTGCAGTAAATTTCTGCCTTTGAAAAAGAAGGGTAATGTCCTTCACAGGGAGAGCTAGCTATTGATGAAGGAATACTTTATTTTATATGAAGCTGAAAAACATTTCTGAGTGCTTTTAAAATGTCCTCCTTTGTTTTAACTTACCTGGTGTCATAAAAATGGTTAAGAATTAGCGATGTGTTTTTAGGCTTTGCTTAACTTAGAATGCTTTATTCATTATATATTGTTAAACTATCTTCAGAATTACTCAACTATCAGTGTAGCCATCTTATGTGTGATACTGAAAAGTTTATCTTAGCTTGATTCACTTTTTCAAAACCATATTTAACTATCATGCATAGGTGTGTCTTTTTATTGTAGAATGTACTAAAATGTCAATTTTACCCCTTAGGTTTATGTGTTAATTTCTAATCATTTTTAACTGTAGTTAATAAAACATTTTTAATACTAGAACATGCAGCTGATAAATCAAAATATTTCCGGCATTTCTCAGAGGAATTTATTTTGTGACTTTTATTCCCAAGAATTAAATTATTGTCATATTTAACTCTTCCCAAAATTGTATATTTCTCCCACCTAAATCATTGTGTTTTAGCATACTAACTGTAAAAAATTATGTTATGATAGGAAATTGTGTACTTTTATAATATTCTAAAACAACACATCCACAACTGATGGGAATTCACAGAGTTGTAATCGTAAAAATAGCTTTATTAATACTTGCAACATACAAATAATAAAAGCAGTAGCACTTTTATAATATTAACTTAGGACTCACAATTGTTAAAAACAAAATTAAGGATATATAGTCTTTTAATAGGGCATACTACAACCTAAGAAACTGTATGGTTATTTGGAGAATCTAAGAAAAAACATCAGAAATACTATCAATGTTAAACTCTGCCAGCAATAACAAGTTCTTATCCAACATAATGTTGGCAAGTTCACCTGAAAGCCATTTACAGTCAAGATGCGGAAAATCTGGAGATCTATATCAAGTGATAAGAAAACCCATAGTCAAATGTAGATGCAACCAAACATTCTTGTTATAGGCGACTCCATTGTAAAACATACAGATGCACCTTTAACCAGGTTGGGCAAAGAAAGAGAGATGGTTAGTTGCTTGTCTGTTGCCAGAATCCATCAGATAATGCATGCAGTCAAGTCCTTGAATAACAAGTACCACTGTGACTGTGTTATATTTCATGCTACTGCATGACCTGAGGTATACCTTCCTGGATTATATGAAGAGAGAAATGATGAAGATCTCAGACTATGTGTCCAAGGCAGGTATGAGCCTAGCAATGAGCAGCATTCTAACATCTCCAAAGAATGATGCTGCGATATGAGAAAAAATAATTTACTTCAGTAATTGGCGTAGTTTTTGGTGTCATTCAAAGGGGATCCAATATTTGTTAGCCTTGGAGGATATGATCAACAGAACATGGTGCTTCACCAGGGATTACCTGCATTTGCTCCCTCTAGGGTTTCAGTTCTTAGCAAAGACATTGTCACCTCCCATAGTTCCTTTAGGCAATGACAACCTGATAAACCTACCAACATAAGGAAACAAGCAAAGAAAACTATGAAGGGGTTACTGATCAATGGCAAGTGTATGAACAAGAAACTCCATTCCCTACAAGCCCTTCTCACCCTGAAGACATAGACATCTGTGTAGTGACTGACACATGGTTTAAGCTAGCAGACAGCACTTCGGCTGAGCAGAGCTATAATGCCTTTGTTATGTTTAGACCAGCTATAATGCAGGAGGGGAAAAAGGTGGAGGTGTTCCAAACTACATCCAGAAGAGACTCATATCAAGTTTGGTCAAGAAGAATGATGCACTAGTGCTTCTTCTTGTCCATATAACCATCAAAAAGGTCCACTACCATATATCAGTTAGTTTTAGAACTCCCTCTGTGACAAAAGAAAGCCACAATGGCTAGCTATAAGAAGTAGAACCACAACCATTCAGTATTAAACCCAATACCATTTTCCTAGGATATCTAAACTATCCACCTATAGATTGGGAAACCTACACCATCATTTGTGCACAAGCACAGAGATTCCTGGACTTTGTCAATACAAATGACCTGGAAAAATTAGTCAAGAGTATCCATTTGAGGGAATAACATCTGGATCTTGTCCTCACTAGAATGGAAAGATCTTGCACCATCCCTTGCTTATCTTCATTCCTTGTTAGGTCTGACCTTAAAGCAGTCTCCTTCAAAATAAAACTGAAACCAGAGATCCCTTCCACCAAAGATACCTTTAGAAATTTCTTTAAGACAAACTACCTACTCCAAAGTCATACATTGTCAAGTTTAAAATTCCCACCAAACTCAGTACATAAACTCGACTGAATATGCAGAAATGTACACCACTACACTATACCAGCATATAAACATCTGCATAGATGCAGCTGTACCCTATAGGAACAAGTGCAGAGCGAACCCTAGAAACAAACCCATGTGACTGAACCGTTATATCAGCAAGCCTTATAAAAAAGGGAAAATAATTTTGACCAAAAGTAAAAAGAGTAATTTCCAGAATGTTAGAGCCCCTGTCACTGAAATAAACAAACAACTCAGGAGCTTAATAAAATCCACCAAAACCAGATTTGAGGCTAAATGGTTACTCAACAAAAAAATAATCCCAAGGCATATTTTATTAATGATCATAATCTCAAAAGCACACAGCAGCAGTGTGCTGAGCTGATTATAAATAACGTTACCTACACAAAGGCCGAAGATATAACCTACTGGCCAATAAATTTTGCTGTAACATTGCCCCTCTCTCTCCTCTTCGTCTGATCCTCGGGATATACCTGAAACTGGCTCACCATCAAGTATCACATAAGGCCAAGTTCTAAAAGTGTTATGAAAAGCTAAAAATATTGCATTGATGGGTCCTAACAATATCCCTGGATGCATTTTACACAGCATGAAGCACAATTTGGCTAATCTCCTAGCACATTGTTCAGTCTCGATCTCCATACAAGTTTTATACCAAACGAATGTAGAACATCTACAATCATTCCCATGCATAAAGTAGGACCTTCCACAGACATAGGCAGTTACAGACCCATAAGTGTAACCAGCATCATATACAAAGCCATGGAAAGATTTATCATAGAATTAACAAATCAGGACACAGAGAACCTTCAAACACTGGACCTGTCTCAGTATGGATTCATTAAGGGCTGGTCATGATTACTCAACCTGGAGGATTTTTTTGAAAAGGTCACCAAAGTAATGGATGAAGACAAAATGGTACACACCACATACTTCCACGTTGCCAAAGCTTTTGACACAATACCCCATTCAGACATAGTAGAAAAGCTAAATAAAGTGGGTATAAACCCATACATATGTCACTCAATGGATTGCCAGTTAGCTCAGGGATAAGACACAGATAATCAAAAAAGTGGAACCTACCTCCACAAAGAGACCAGTCCTCAGTGGAGGCCTCAGGTTTCTCTGCTGAGACCTTTCCTTTTTGGCATCTTCCTTTCTGAAGCAAATGCCGATACCTAAGGGCTCTGGATGATTATGTTTGCAGATGCAAGCTAAAGGTAGTCAATGAATCCCTAAATTACTTAGCCATCCTGTAGGAAAGTTTGTCTCACATAAATATCTGGTTCCAAAATCATGGACTGAACCTAAATGCCAGATAATGCATTATTGTTTACTCTTGGAAAGTCATACCACATTGACAATATGGCCCTAGAAGTCTATCCAGTTATTCCAGATTTGGGAACTTATCTGGACAAAAACCTAACTTTTGGCCAACATGTGCCTTTTTTTGTAAGAAAGTCCTTCTGCATTGAATGGCTTATAAACAAAGGGATTGTGCCTAAATCTAGATGCATCACTGTCCCTCTTTTATTCAGCCCTTATTAGGCCAATCATTGAATATAATGCCTCTTTTGGCATGTATCTGCACAGGCATTCAGCAACTGGAATGCTCACAGAGATTCCTTACTAAAAAAAAAAAAAACTCTAGCCATAAAGGCTTTATTCTGACTGTGATCTTGGAGCACTGACTGGTTCTTTTAAGCATTAACCAAGAAATTTAGAGTAATATCTTAAGCTGGATACTGGTATCACAAGATGTAATATGATCAGGATTATGCTCTGCATTAATTGTTATGCACATATTAGTAACCGTGAAGGCAGTAGGGGAAATAGTTTTAGTGTATGGTGAGTATATGGCGAGTGTATGGTGAGTATATGGTGAGTGTATGGTGAGTGTATGTTGAATATATGGTGAGTGTATGGTGAGTATATGGTGAGTGTATGGGGAGTGTATGGTGAGTATATGGTGAGTATATGGTGAATATATGGTGAGTGCACGGTGAGTATATGGTAAGTGTGTGGTGAATATATGGTAAGTGTGTGGTGAGGATATGGTGAGTATGGTGAGTATATGATGTGTATGGTGAGTGTATGGTGAGAGCATGGTGAGTGTTTCTGACCTTATTGTTTATAGCAAATGGATCCCATTACTCACAATTAGGTAGGGTTTCCCTTGAATATTTTTTTAAAGTGTACTGTCAGAGCACATTGTTTGCAAAGGAAAGAATCCTGAAATTTTGATTATAAGTTAATCACAGAAAGCAGAGGTATTGTTTCAGATATACAGTGGTGAATAGATATTCTAATCAAAGCAAATTAAAATATTTCATAATTAACCCTTCAACATTCAGGTTTATAGATGACAGTAGACACTGATGAATAGAGATTATGTGAATAAGAAGAAATATGGTAATCATAATTTAATTAAAACCAAAGTATAATAAAATAAGATTTTATCATAAACATAGAAGATCAAATTACTTAAATTCAAATACTAGGTAATGTCTTAATCAAAAGCAAACTATGTCAAAGTATTAGAAACTAGTAGAGACCCCACATACAAAACAGTGATGTAGAATAACAACTAGATTGACCTGGTCATTTTCCTTAGATTGTGCATTATAACAGTTCAATACTTCAAACAAAATAAAAACTAAAGTTAGTACTCAAACACATTCTTCAATTTATGTATCTTAAAATATAAAGCAAAAAACATAATAACCAAACAGAATGGTTCTCTCAGCAGGCGGCCCGGCTGTAAGGTGTTTGATGTATGTGACCAGTTCATGTGGACTGTGCCAGCAGTAGAAGCTGACTAGCTGAAAATATTAGTATAATTTTAGTATGCATCAACAGCAGAATTTTTGCATTAAAGACTCCAGCAGAAATCTCTGCATTTGCTAGTCTAAAATGTATATGATATCTGAACTGAATTAAAACAATAATGTACAAATAGCAAAGGTCACTAAAAGATAATTAAAGGAATCTCTGTATTACTCCTTCAATAGACAGCAATAATATAATCTACTAAAGTGAAAAAATACAAATACCCTAACAAAAAATGTATGCCTGTTGGATAGAATCTTTGCATGATATCCAACAGTTAAATCATGTTCTAATAATCATAGAAGAACAAGCCAAATGGAGCTTTCAATCATGCAAAGCAAGACAATTAGCCACTTGTATTACCAGTCACGATCACTCTATGCATAAAGGCTTCATTCTGGGTGTGGTACTGGAGCAGTGACTGGTTATAAAGTAAGAGAGGTGAGGCTGAGGAAATCCACCCCAAGTCTACAGAATGAAGCTTGTTAGTAGTTCATAGCTTAATAACCAGCATTAAACTGCTAGGCTGGATTCAAACCAGGTGAGACAGTTATCAGTTAGACCTCGGCAATTAAATAAAAAACAGCAAGAAACAGGATATTAAATTGTAATGCAACAGTATAAAATAAATGCACCTATAACATAGGTTTAAAACTACTTGAAGTGAATATCTTAGGAGAAATTAATGTAGATCCAAAGAACTAGGTTTTCAAGTAGTCACACAGCTACATGCATTTAGGTTCATAGGTTCATAGGCAGGTACTACACTATTGGCCCCAGGGCCTATGTAAGCCTAGACAAAAAGGTACCCTGGCTTTTGCCACCCAAGAAAATTATTTTCCTGTGTCCCTGCTTGAGCAGAGACACAGATGTAATCCCCTGGGTGAATTTCCTATTTCCCATCCAATCATCAAGATTTTTCTTGAAGAGTGCTAATGAGGAACTTTGTTTGATATAGATAGATAGTTTATTCCAGAGGATGGGAAGTCTTGGGGATAAGAATCTATTCCTCCAGCATGTTCTGTTTATTGTGGTGACAAGGTTTAGGTCCCTAGAGTGTGTAGCTCAGAGGGATTGGGATTTCCTTATGTGGAGCATGTCCAACAGCTCTGGGTTTGAAATAGCTTTGTATGTTAGGCAGAGATTGCCTCTGAGTAGGCGATATGTAACGGAATAAAGTTAAAGTTTTTTGAGACAGTCTGCATAGGGCATCTGTTTGAGGCTGGTAATCCTCTTTGTGAGGTATTTCTGTGGCCTTTCCAGTTGTTGTAGATATCTTGTGAGGTACATACCAAAAGGGGTGTTGTACCCTATAATGGGACTAATGAGTGACAAGTAGAGGGGAACAATGACCTCTTTTTTTCCTGGATGAGAAACTTTTTGTGATGAGGTGTGCCAGTAGAAGGATTTCCTGACAACTGTGGTGATGTGATTATCAAAGGAGAGACTACTGTACACCTGTGTCCCAAGGTCTCTTATCACACTTTTGGTGTTAAGTAGACTACCACCTATGTGGTAGCACATGGGTTCAGAGTTTTTACAAAAGGGGATGACAATGCACTTTTTGGCATTGAGCTTAAGGCCATGGCTTTGACACTAGGCATCTGTCTCAGTGAGGCCCTTTTGTAGGATGTCCACATCATTAGGAGTTTTGGGTATGGCTCCTAGTTTGCAGTCATCTGCGAACTTCATCAGCCAAAGACCTTCTGTGTTAGCCTGTACTTCAGAAAAGTAGATACCAAACAGGAGAGGACCCAGGACTGAACCCTGTGGTACTCCACTTGTCACTGGTCTGAAGTCGGATTTGGAGTCCACTACTTTCACAGTGTGGGTTCTGTCAGTGAGCCAGTTGGCAACTCATCTTGTGACATAGGGATTTATACCTAGTTTAGTGAGTTTTTCTGTAATTCCAGAGTGGGGGATGGTGTCAAAAGCCTTAGGGAGATCTAGATAGGCTGTGTAATCCACCTTAGCCTCGTCTACGGCTATGGTGACTACTTCAAAGAAGTATATCAGGTTTAGGAGACATGATCTGCATTTACAAACCCGAACTGGGTGGGGTCCAGAGTTTGGAGATTACCAATGTCTTTGTTTATAAATTCCATTATGATACATTCCATGGCCTTGCAGACCAGGCTTGTTAGACTAATGAGGCAGTAGTTCCCGGGGTCGTGGTGGCTCCCCCTCTGTGGAGTGGGATAAGCATTGCTGTGCACCATTCAGTGGGCACAAAGCCTGAGGTGCTATGATTGAACATGGTACTTAGTTGAGGTGGCAGTTCATTCTGTAGTTCATGTAGAATGCAGCCTGGGATGTTGTCAGGTCCCATGGATTTCTAGGCTTTGGAGAGTGTGATTTTTACCTGTGCAGCCGTGATTACAGGAACATTGCATTCTTCCGGTATAGAGATGGTGCATTCAGGGGGTGAGAGGGGGGTAAAGTTAGTACTGAACCTATCTGCCAGGATGTTGGCAATATAAGTTGGTTCTGTATATTTAGTGCCATTGTGCTGTATCTCAGAGCAGATCTGGGTGTTGCCATTGAGATTCTTGACATAGCTATAGAATGCTTTGTGGTTGTCTTTAGAATCAGTGTTGATTTTGTTTTCATAACTAGCTTTGGAGGATTTTATGAGGGATATTAGCTTCTTACTGAGGCTGACCAGGGAGCTCCTCCAATCATGGGATTTTACTCTTTTTTTGCAACAGTTTCTTTCTTCTGTTTTAGAGTTTGTTTATGGCAGGGGACCACCAGATTGCCTTCCTTTTTTTGGAGGATAGCGTCTTGGGAAACTGACAAAAACAGTATTTTGTAAGTATACTCTATGAATCATTGAAGAAGGAGTCTGTCTATGAAAAGTTATGTAGTGGGATATTAAAATTTATATGGAGGAAGTATGAGAACAATAAAATAACATGGAAAAAATGGAGATCCACCACACTACTTCACACAGATTATAACATTTTATGAGAATACTACAGAGGAGAATGTAAGGAAGGATGAGGGATATTATGGAAGAAAGTGTTTATGGTATAAAAGGGATGGAATTTCAAGAACTATTAATGGTTTTGAGATAAATTGTAGATGATATAAGAAAAAGGAAGGATATGAAACTTATGGTATGTGATATTAGCAAGGCATGTGATAAGTAGGTGATGATACTATGTTTTGGCGAATTATGCAATCGGTAATAGAATTAAGAGAGCGTGTATGTCAATATCTCAAAATAATCGAGTGACAGTGTTAGTGAATGGGTGACTGAGTAAAGAAATATCTATGAAGTGTGGTATAAGACAAAGATGCCCATAACTCTAATATCACTGTCATGGTAATGAATATGATAGTGAATGAATTGGCTTATAAAATGAAACTTTCCAAATAGGTGATGAAAAAGGAGGTGGTGATTCTAGTTGTTTTGACATATGCAGACAACATTGTTGTAGTTTCTAAGAACAAAATATGGATGAGGGAAATGTTTCTTTGTCTAAAGGGATGTTTAAAGGAAATGGGAATGACCTTAAATAAATATAAAAGTAAGGATTTGGACAATGTGGTAAAAATGGGGGGGGGGCAGTCAATGAATGAAATGTCTTTGTAGTGATAAAATATGGTATAAATTATGTAGTTATGATGCCTCTGGAGGGTTTGATAAAAGAAATGAAATAAATATGTCTTCTCTGGAGGATGTATAAATTAGCATTCAGAAAAAAGTATCTGGTGAATTATGTATTAATGGGCAAAATAGCATACTTGTGAAATATTTATATGATCCCAGAAAATATGAAAAAAATGTGCAACTTGTATTTCCTTTCATATGGGGTTCAACATTAAATCCAGTAAAAAGAGATATGTTGTATATGGGTGAAGATGAAGGGGATCGAGGTTACTAAATCCAGTTCTTTATTTTGCTTCTTTAAACATGTATAGCGTATTAAAGTGGGTAAAGGAAGAAAATGAGAAATTAATAATGAGAATGTTTAAATATAAGTGCACAATGTTCTGGGAGATGAAAAGAATAGAAAAAAGAGAAAAAAAGAATATGTAACTAAATGAGACATTAAAAATAATCAAGAAAAGATGGTAACGTAAAAAAACCTCAGCTTTGGCCGGCTAAGAACTAGCTGTATTCAACTGGACGTATAAGAGAATTTAAGTACCTTTATCTGCACTTTTTTTCCCAAAAATACAGTATTTAAATTGATTTTAACTGTGTTGCAGGAATTTTAACTGAACTGGAAGTTAGTCAGTGTTTGCTGAATTTTGTTATTTGCTAGTAATTACAGGTGTGGGGGTAGCCACATTCTTTGATTTCCTGTCCTTGCCTATTTAAGTGGTACAGTGTGAAATATTTTCTGCTTAAAAACCTCAGCTTTGGCCAGCTAAGAACTAGCTGTATTCAACTGGACATATAAGAGAATTTAAGTACCTTTATCTGCACTTTTTTTTTCAAAAAATACAGTATTTAAATTGATTTTAACTGTGTTGCAGAAATATTAACTGAACTGGAAGTTTTGACTCTGCTCTTCAGTTACTCCCACCCAATCTTAGTGGCTTTGAAACTGCCCGCCCCTCTTGTAAATTTGTGTTTGGATACTCCTTCTGGGCCCATCTCATTTGTTCACTCAACTGAGTGCAGTGAGATCATATTCTGATTTCAGGCACTCCTACTGTGTACAAAGAGAGCATCTGGGAAACAGAAAAAAAAATTAAGCTTGTTTCCTGCCTTTCCTGTTAAGTGGTATAGACTATTTGTAGGCTTCTGAGCCCCAAAGCCCTTCTGTATTGGAGGGAAGACTTCTAGCTTAGTTGTTTTTTTCTTATAACTAGCCAGTTTTCTAGTTTCAGCACTCAAATCTGTTTCTTTGATCCCAGCACTTGTTCAGAAAAAAAAAAAATTTCATCTGCTTTTACTGTACTTGTGTTTCTACCTACTTTATTTTACTTTTGCATCATCTTAAAAGTACTCAATTGTATTTTTTACTGCTTGGTGTAACTCATTCTAAGCCTTTTGGTTTAAACACTTGAGCTTCGGACCAGTTGTTTTGCACTGGGAGAGTTTGTTGTCTGCACTGTAGTGGCAGAACAGGTAGCTTACATCCTTCTAGGTTGGGAACTGCTGATTGAGGGCTCAGTGTCTGTTATTCTAAAAGTGTATTAATTCTGGTTTAAGCACTTGGGCTTTCAGGCCAGTTATTTTACATTAAGAGGGTTCGTGGTCTGCACTCTTGTGGGAGGAGAGGCTGGACTCTGCCCTTCTGAGCTGTGAATTTCTGGTTAAAGGCTTATAGTGCATGCATATCTGAACTGCTTCTTACTGAAGTTGGTGCGCCTTGTTTGCTGTGGCATAGACTGGATTCGGGCCTGCTGATCTAGCTTTGTTTGTGTAACTTGAGCACTAATCCAGGCATTCCCTAAAGTATTCAATTGTATTTATTACTGCTTGGTAGTAACTTGATTAAAGTGTAGCTATCATTCTAAGTCTTTTGGATTAAGCACTTGGGCTTCAGACCAGTTGTTTTACATTAGGAAGGTTTGTGGCATGCACTGTGGTGGCAGGACAGGTAGCTTTCATCCTTCTAAGTTGGGAACTGCTGATTGTGAGCCCAGTGTCTGTTATTCTTAAAGTGTATTAGTTCTGGTTTAAGCACTTGGGCTTCAGGCCAGTTATTTTACATTAAGTAGGTTCGTGGTCTGCATTCTTGTGGGAGAAGAGGCTGGACTCTGCCCTTCTGATCTGGGAATTTCTGGTTAAAGGTTTATAGTGCCTGAATATTTGAACTGTATCTTACTGAAATTGGTACACCTTGTTTGCTGTAGCATAGACTAGATCCAGGTCTGCTGAATCTAGCTTTGTTTATATGCTTGTTGTTTGTTTGCTTGTTATTTCCCTGGAATGCTAATTCCACCTAATACGCTGCTTCTCAGCGCTTCTGTGGATCACTAGTGATATCTGCATTGCTTACTGTACTTATTTCCTTGTTTCACTTGAAAGAAAGTTACTGTTTGTCATTTTTTGCATTTAAGTTACCTGTAACACATTGCACTTAAGTTACCTGGCACTTGCTCACTAAAGCAATTATATACGTCAGCACTAAAAATTAAAAGCACTACACCCTCACTCCCCACTGGCCCTTGTTTTCAATTATAAAGGAATTCCCAATATTATTCTAGCATGTCCAAAGGTCAGTTGTCAATCTCCTCTCCGGTCCAGCTGGTGAATCTGGGAATCTTGAGGCAATGTTACAACTGCCTCATGTACACAGACAACCCTCTCCTCCTCCCAACAAATTCCAACACATGTGAGAGATGCAACCATATAGCCAAACTGGAGGCTAAGCTCTCTCAACTCAGTACTGGCATAACCAGTCAGGAGGAGAAGGAAACCACACTCACTACAATTCCAGTCTCGCATAGACCTACCACGACAGCAAACCAAACACATAATCACACAAAAACATACTCGGAGGCTCTAAATAAAGATCTGCCTAAGCAGCAGAGACCTCCAAAGCAGACACCCAAGCAACCACTACCCCAAAACAAAACACGTGCAACACATATCTCACAAAGCCAGTGTGACAAACAGTCACAGCCCTTAAGACTAAACAACACACCTGATACACTTGTAATAGGTGACTCTATCGTCAGGCACACTGACGTCCCGCTCACCAGGCTGAACAAGGAGAGGGTCACGGTGAGCAGCCTGTTGGGCGCTAGGATCCGCCACATAACACAAGCACTCAGGTCACTCCAAGGCAAGTACAAATATGACTCAGTCATTGTCCATGCTGGTGTGAATGACCTGAGACGTACCTCCCTGGACTACATGAAAAGAGACATAGAGGAGCTCTCTGAGGATGTAGCCCAGGCCGGTATGACCCTGACCTTGAGTAGCATCTTTCCCTCACCAAGAATGATGCCACAATATGAAGACAAGATGATCAATTTCAACAATTGGCTTAAGTACTGGTGTCATTCAAAGGGGATACAATGCCTGTCAGCTTGGGATGATATGCTCGACAAGCCACGATGCTTCGCTAGGGACGGCTTGCACCTGTCACCCCTGGGCTTTCAGATATTGGCAAAGGCTCTTGCTACCCCATAGTGCCTTTTTTAGGCAAGGCTCAAAAGACAAACCCACCTCCATAGGTATCACAAGGGATAAGAAACTAAGAGTAATGCTACCCAACGCCAGAAGTCTAAACCTCAAGATGCACGCACTCGAAACTCTCCTTAGCATGGAGAACATCGATATCTGTGCAGCAACAGAAACCTGGTTCAGGGCTCCCGAGAGCACCCCAGCACTACCAGGTTATACCTCATACCATGCTTTTCGGCCCCAAAACTTGGACCGAACCACAAAAGGAGGGGGAGTATCGATATTCATCAAAGATACCCACACCTCCAGGTTGGTGGCAAAGCACGAAGCATCAGAAACTATCCATGTGCAACTAACAGTGGGTAAAACTGCCTTCCAGTTTATAGCCTGCTACAGACCACCCTCTCAAACCCAGGAACCCCACTCGGCCTTCCTGAGAACACTGGAAAATATGAAGGTCTCTCCAAACACCATTATATTGGGTGGCTTCAACTACCCAAACATAGACTGGGAGCATTACTCTAGCTCCAACACCCTAGCCCAAAGGTTCCTAGAATTTATAAACTCAAATGCTATGGAACAACTTGTTACCACTCCCACAAGAGGGGAAAACATACTGGACCGGATCATCACCAACATGGGGATTCTATGCTCCAGACCAGAAGTGTATCCCTCACTGGTAAGATCAGACCATAAACTAATCTCACTGGATATTCACATCCTGACCCCACCCCCTGCCCAGAAAACCACAGTGAAAAACTTCTCTAAAGCAAATTTCACACTCCTCAAAACTGAGGTGGAATCCTTCAAAGCCCCCGGGCCTGTGGAAAATACGGCCCAGACCGCAGAATCCTTTATAAACGCATTCTATGAACACCTTCAGGAATGCATGGATCATGCGATCCCAAATAAAACCAAGACCCAATCCTCCAAGGGCAGATGTCCTGTCTGGTGGACCCCAGCCATAAGCAAACTATACAATAGAAGGAGGAAGCTACTAAATGATAGAGCAAAATCCCAAAAAGGGAATGCATCACTGATCAGTATTAGCAAAAATCTACGGGCACTCATAAAATTGTCTAAGGCCAGCTTCGAGAGAAAAATTGCACAGGACACTAAGGATAATCACAAGGCTTTCTTTAGTTATGTTAGGAACCTGGGTGGTAATTCCCAGATATGCTCAGAATTAGTCCAAAATGACAAAAATACACGAACCCACAGACATTGCCAACATCCTAGCTGACAGGTTCAGTGCAAACCCCCCCCCCACCAAAAGGGCAAATATCTATCCCAGCAGAGTGCTGCCCCCCTGACATCTCAGATGCTCAGGTAAGAGCCGCCCTCTCCAAAGCAAAAAACACAGCATCAATGGGACCAGACGGTGTCCCGGGCTGCGTCCTACATGAACTCCAAGCAGAGCTAAACCCAAACATAAAACTACTGTTCAATCTCAGCCTTACTACAGGATATGTGCCCAAAGAGTGGCGTACAGCAACAGTGGTCCCTCTCCATAAAGGTGGTGCCTCAACGGATCCTGGAAACTATCGCCCCATAAGCCTGACTAGCTTGGTCTGCAAAGCTATGGAAAGGATCATCATGGACCTCATAAATAAAGATATTGGGGACCTACAGACACTGGATCCTACCCAGTTCCGCTTTGTTAAGGGCAGATCCTGCCTCTTAATCCTGGTTGATTTCTTTGAAACATTCACCAAGGCCATTGATGAGGGGAAGGTGGTCCACACAGCCTACCTGGACCTCGCAAAAGCCTTCGATACAATACCCCACTCGGGCATTATAGATAAGCTCACCAGCTTAAATATAAACCCCTATGTCACTAGATGGATTGCAAACTGGCTCAAGGACAGAACCCACATGGTTAGAATTGCTGGAGCCATGTCAGACTCCAAACCAGTTACAAGTGGTGTCCCACAAGGCTCAGTCCTGGGACCTCTCTTGTTCGGTATATATTTCTCGGAGGTACAGGCCAACACGGAAGGACTGTGGCTGACCAAGTTCGCAGATGACTGCAAACTGGGCGCCATAATCGACTCTCCAGCCGACACAAGCATCCTCCAAAAGGGCCTCATAGAAACAGACAACTGGTGCCAGAGCCATGGCCTCAAGCTAAATGCCAGAAAGTGTATAGTCATCCCCTTTGGCAAAAACAAAGTGCCCACAAATTACCACATAGGTGGTAATCCATTAAGTACAGAAGAAGTAATTAGGGACCTGGGGACCCAAGTTGATAGCAATCTCTCATTTGACAACCACATGGCCAAAGTGGTTAGAAAAACATTTTATATAGCCCACCTAATCATGAAGGGATTCACATCTAGATCAGGGGAGGTTATCGTGCCTCTTTACTCATCCCTCATCAGGCCCATAATTGAGTACAATGCCCCTTTTGGGATGTACCTTACCAGACACCTGCAGCAACTGGATAGACCCCAAAAGTACCTCACCAAGAGGATCAAAGGGCTCAAACAGATGCCATATGCTGCCCGGTTAAAGAAACTCCAGCTCTACTCAGTGGCATACCGCCTGTTCAGAGGTGATCTGTGCCTGACGTATAAAGCCATGTCCAACCCGGAATTAATGGACATGCTGCACCTCAGAAAATCCAAATCCCATTGAGCTACGCACTCGAGAGACTTGAACCTCAGCACTGAAATAAATAGGACATGCTGGAGGGACAGATTCATAACCCAGAGGCTCCCTTCACTCTGGAATAAAATCCCAGTCCAGGTTAGGCAGAGTCCCTCATTGACTCTCTTCAAGAGGAATCTTGATGAGTGTATGGGAGATTGTAGGTTTACCCCGGGTATCATTTCTGTGTCACTGTTAGACAGAGGCACAGTATACTAACCTCAAAAAAGGGCATAGCAAAATAAATTTAAAATGGGTGGCGAAAGCCAAACACATTCTGGCTAGGTTTATAAATGCCCTAGGGCAGATAGCCTAGTATGAACCTATGAACCTATGATATAGAGAAAGATAGAATGATGTGGTACAATAATGTAATGAAACTATATTATTATATAAATCCATGGAGACATTTACCAGAATAAGTGATTAAAGCCATTAAAATAAGGAAAAAGTGATGTATCAAAAAATTAGAGTGTTAGGATTTCCTGTGGAGGCTGGTAATAAATAAGTTACCAGTAAATGGGAATAAGTCATATGAAAAGAAAGTTGAAAGAGTGTGTTCATTTTGTTGGGATGAAGAGACATCAGGGCATGTTTTTTTTTGAAATGTAAAGGATAGGTGAAACTCTGGAAAAGTTGTGTGAAGGAATTTTTTTGAGAATATTGGCGACATAAACAGTATATATACAAATATGCTTATGCCTCGATAACAACAAGAAGAAAGAATATGTGAGAAAGATAGATAAGAATTTATTTTATGTAATATGGATTATTTGAAATGAAGGACTGAATGAAATTTTGTTTAATGGGAAATGGATATAGTGCGAAAAATTAGGTTGTGCTTGTATCAGAAGGAGTGGGGTCAGTCATAGAAGAATAACATGAAGATGTTATAAGAAGAATTATAAAATAGTAAAAAAAAAAAAAATATATATATATATATATATATATATATATATATATATATATATATATATATATATATATGTGTGTGTGTGTGTGTGTGCCTATAAATATGTCATTTTGTAAATATGTAATTTTTTTTAATGTTGTGATAAATAAAGGATTCCTACTTTTTTCGATAGGTGCCATGGGACCTTTTACATTCACCTGAGCTACCACCAATTCAAGCAGACGAGGCTTCAATTTAACTTCTCATCTGAAGGATGAGATATGCAGGAATGCAGCACCCCCCCCCTTTATATTGCACTGCTGTGTGAGCAATCAAGCTACCTGGTGTGGGAATAGAATCCACAGCATTCTACACCAAAGGCAACTTTTTTGCCACTGACACTGCTTATGGTGTTTTCGTTTTCAGTTTTGCTGGATTCCTGTTGAATTTAGGAAAACAACATTTGTATCACTTAATAGTCCAGACTCTTTTTCAGTATAAACATGCCATGTATAGTAACATTTATGTTATATTCTCTGAGGGTTACCATACAAATATCCACCATTTTGCTGAAGGAATCATAAAATTCTGCTTATACTGCTGACATATGTACTGCACATGTACTGACTAACTATAGCATGTAAGAAATGTATAGCAGTAAAATCATAATCACAATGAAAATATGCATTGATAGGACCTGCAGGTGAAATGGAACATTTCAATAGTCTCACAAATGGTAGAATAGTATTAGAAAATTTACACTGCCATATCAATAAATTATAGCCTGTAGTATATGACAGCATATGAACTTTTCAATAGAAGAGTATATTTAACAAGCCAAGAAACTTCAGGGCCAGTACTGATAATATTATTTGGAGAGTGAGGAGTTAAAACGTTAATACATGTATAAAAGCTCCAAATTTTTTTCATCTAATTTATAGAAGTATTAATAAATTGGTAATTGTTGTGGGCCATTATAAAAGTTTATGACACATAGAACTTGATACTCTAATAAATTCAATATTTTTAACATAATTTGCTCATATTTGAAAACAGATTTACATAAGTTCAATTTATGCCAAATGCCCTTTAAATTATCATCTCTTGACCCTGCCAAACACTAAGGTAATTTACTTAGGCTCAGTATATGGCCTATTTTACAATTTTTTTTCACACTGTCACATGTTCAGAATCATCTACTATATATGAAGGTTACATACATTCCATATGTAAAACATTTGTCAGCTAACGTACAATGTTATAATGCAGTAGAACAAATAATGTAATAAGAAAAAGTATTGAAAAAAGGGAAAAAGTCAAGTGTTACTTGGACTACAAATTGATTCACCCTATATAAAACTATAGATCTCTAAATATAACTAACATTATAAACTAGTGAGGATGCTAAGGTGTTTGCTAGAACTAGAATATATATTTACACTGAAAAATAAACTCAACAACTCTGTCTTTACTGGATTCTGGGAGACTGATGTTAAAGTGTCATAATTGTGTTACTTAATATCTTTGGTTATTTAACTGTTTTCCTTCATGCTTTCTAAAGGCAAATTCCTCAGTTTACATGGCTATTAGTTCAGCCATGGGAAAACTGCAAAACTGTCCTTTATCTGAGAAATAGATGTTACTAATTCCTTCCCTCCAAATACAGTAGACGTATGCCTGGGTTGAAGTAGGGAGGGATTAGTTCAGCCTGGGAAGTGCAGGAGCATGTCCAAGTCTTATTTAGTAGTTGATTGAGGTTGGAGGGATCAGATCTAATTTGCAGAGGGTTAGAATTCCATTTTTTAATGACCGAGTATGAGTATACATGTTGTCCATAGGATTTGTGGGATTTATATATGCTAACAAGATGTTGTTCATTAGATTGAAGTATTTTATTAGGGTGGTAGGAACAGAAAATGGGATTAAAAAACAGACAGTCATTGGCTTTGTGAATAATGCTGTGTGGAGATAAGCTGTATATAATATAAGTGATGTAGAGTTTCGAGCCAATTCAAAGCCTTAAGGGAAAGCAGTGTTGGCTATGGTACTGTTTGTTGGAAGCAAATTTTATTATATCACACCTCCAGGTTATTTTTAACTGTAGCCTGAAGGTTGAGTAGGATGGGTGCACCAGATAAGAGAGATGGGAGAAGGTAGGTAGGGCAAGAGTAGTTTAGATGGTGTTGCTAAGGAAGTCGTTATGCCTGTAGAGAATTCTTAATTTTTGGTGAGTCTTTTTTATGTTGTTTTGAACATACAGGTCAAATTGAAGGTTATCATGTATAATCACTCCAAGATGTTTTGTATGGAAGCCTACTTCAGTTTTAGTATTGTTTAGTGAAAGATATTTAAATTATTTTTATCAGGCATGTGTAATTTGGGGAATACTAGCAGTAACTGTTTTTTAAGGGTGCGTAGCACTGGAGTATTACAGAGCAATTTTTCAGCTGAGGAAGAAGCTTCTTGTGTGATATGGAAGAGGTGAGGCAGGTTATTAGATGCATGAATGGAATCATCAGTATATTGTATAAGAAAGTCTGGATCTATGGAGGTATGGAGGTCATTGGTAAAGATATTAAAGAGGAAGGGACCAACAATAGAGCCTTAGGGTACAACACTGATGACATGCAGGTAGGGGGAGCATATCCTGCCATTTTACAGACTGGAGCCTGTCAGTTAAATAGCTACTGAGCCATGTAATGAAGAAGGGGATAGTCCAAGTTTGTGCAGTTTTTACATGAGTTCAAGGAGAGAAACTGTACTGAAGAGTTTTGACAGGTCAAGGAATAAGGAAGAATTTTTTATCTGAGTCTCTATATTTGTTTATGGTGTCAGTGAATGCTAGGAAGGCAGATGTTGTACTTTGCTGGATGGAAGCTATGCTGTGTGGATGTTAAGAGCCAGTCTTGTAAAATATAATGGAAGAGTTGTTTATCAATAGATCTTTCAAGAATTTTTGAGAGAGATGATAATATTGCAATAGACTGAAGTCATTAGCCAAGATGCCATCTTTATGAAGAGGGCTAATAAAATATTTTTTTCCGTAGTGAGGGGACATGGAATTCAGTGACTGATCTATTGAAAAGGCAAGAGACTGAGCTTGCTATAACATCAGCAGTTATCTTTAGGTATGCAGGTGGGAGGCTGTCAGCTATAGTGGAGCAAGGTTTGAGTTTAAGCAGAATATTTTTTTTAATCATTGATGTGAATATGGGTCCTAAGTGGAAGTTGCTAGCAATGGATATAGAGGGTAAATTAGGTTCATGTGAAGAAGATGATGGGACATAAAGGAAGTGGTAATGTGGTAGCATGTATGGTTCATAGAAAATGTTTGTTTTGGTCTAACCCACTGTTCACTGAATTACTAGGATTGAATGTTATTGAGGGGGTGGTAAAAGCACTGGATCAGGATAAAGAGTTTTATAGTTAGGCAGGCAATGTTTTCTATGAAGCAGGTATTGAATAAGATAGCCATTTTTGATTAGACAGCTATTATGAGAAGGGTTGGGTTCCTTGTTGAGCCCAAATGTATCAGGTTATATATTGATGTCCAAAGTTTTTTGAAGTCATTTATGTGTAATTTGACTGCAACAAAACATAGCTGTTTTTTAATGCGAAGCTTTAGTAGTGATACAAGTATTTCATCATTTTGAAATTTTGGGATGTCATGTGAATAGGGAGAGAGATTGTATGCACTTGAATAAATTAATGCTACCCTAACTGATTTCTTTTGGGGGATATCAACTCTGATAATACTGTAGCCAGGTGGGAGAAGTTCAGAATCCTTAATGTTAGGCTTGAACCAGTTTTATGTGATGGCAAGAATATCAGGGTTATACTTGATATGCAGCATATAATTCTGTAATTATGGAGTTTGATTAGAGGCAATGATATTGATGTGCTAGTTTCATTAGTATGGATAGGTGGTTGATTAGTGGTAGGAAGATACAGCTGGAAAGAGGTATAGTTTGAGGTTGTGGTTGAAGAAGGGTTAGTTAAATCACAATTTTGTAGGGGTGGTTCTTTACTATTTAAATTAATTTGTGAGTTTTTGGGGCCTGAGTTAGGGTGGACATCACCATACTGTGGTATTTTTGAGAGGTAATATATTGGTTTAGAGGGGACTTGTATGAGTTTTATTTTTTGAGTAGAATGATAGTAGTGAAGTATTTTTGTGCTCAGAATAAAGACAACACAAACTTACAATCAGACTTAAAAAATGAGGACTATGTTGCAATAAAATAGAGTAAGATGTGTAGCAAATACCCATTTTAGAACTCATCACTGTATAGATTGAACATCTCAGCTGGATAGAACTCCTGCATCATGTGTACTATAGCCAACTCCTACTTGTTCATACTCTAATCTATAACTCAGATAAATACCCGACCCTCAAAGCCATGCTCTAACACTATTATCCAACAAAAACACTCTGTTCAAAAAACAAATTACTGCTGTCCATATCAAAATCTCATAACACAGCTAGAGACTCTCTCTTATTGTGTTGGCAATCTCTGGAATGCCCTACCAACCACAGTGAAACAACTGGAAAGCTCAAAGGTATTCAAAACACACCTTAGGGAACATTACATAAATAAATGGCCATGCAGCTGTACATCCCCCAGATAATACACCACCCATATATACTCACATTGTTCGTATTCACTTTTGCCCAAACACTAACTCCCATCTTGTTATCATAAACTACCGAGCATGCTTAACATCAAAAATTAAGTCATCGAATGGCCACAGCTGGCCAATAACCAGAAAGTGCTGCAATGCATAAAGTAAGCAAAGGAGACCTTTTTTTAAATTTGCCCTATTCCTCACTGTAGTGCAAACTCAGAGTTGGTATATACATTAGCAATTTTGGCCAGTTATGCCCATTCGATGAATTATTTTACAATGTTAAGCATGTTCAGTAGTTTAAACTTTCACTGTTTAGCATTTGATTGTAAGGTGTTTGCTGTAATTCCTATTCAATGCATGAACATAGACTGCCATCGATGAGCCTAGTCCAGTTTTATTAAGTGCCCCAGACCACTGTCTGGTTAAGTGACTTGCTCAGTGTCATACAGTAGGCTAATGGAGACTGAGACAATCAAACCCTGCTCTGCATGAAGCAGGTCATTAACAGTTCATAGCATAGTCAGACCAGAGGAGCCCCAGAGCTCATGTCTTCAAACTTCACCTTAATAATTACTATAGTTATTTATTAGTATGTGTACAGGTAAGACTTACATAAAGTGATTGTAGGCATAAACAGCCATAGAAAAGAGAGCACTGTGCATCAAATGTTTATCCAGCAACATAATTTTTTTATTTTTGTTTTTGTTTAGTCTAGTGTCACTTTACAAGGAAGGCCCCAAAATATGCTCTGTTTAAGTAACTGACTTGCTCAGAGTCACATAGAAAGCAAATAATGGCTGCGGGACTAAAATCCAGACACTTTGAATGAAGCTCATTAGCAACTTGTACCCTTAATCCTCTGCACTAAGGTAACAAACAAAGCCCAAGAAAAGTTCAAGGAAAGTAAATCCACTACTTTATCATGTATTCAACCCATTTTGCACATCATTAATGATCTTTAACGGGTGTATTATCTGTTCCAAAATCTTCATGAAGATCATGCTTGATATCATTAGTAACCACATGCATTTCAAATCAATTTACCAACAAAACAATCTTTCTGTTACCTTAGTAAATGTGTTCCTGAGAGAAGAAAGTCTATAAATGTCCATAGTAATCCTTGGTCCTTATTTTTATATTGACAAAATTAAATTGGTTTTCCAATGACTGAATGCCACTTTGTCTGTGGCTGACCAATGTATAAGAATTGTAAAAAGATGGGATGTCATATAATCACTGAATGGACCATTTACTGCACCATCTTTGGCCAGCATGTATAAACTATTTAGAATACATAGCACTGCAGGGAAGAACATTGTGGTTTTTATAAACAAGCCCTAAATTCTGAAACATGCCTAATACAGCCATGCAAGGGCTACTGTGGAGATGCTGAGTTGAGTGATGTGGCTTGAAGGCAGTTATTAGTAAAGAAAGAGTCTTTGAAACAGTTATTCATAAGCATTTACTAAAAACAGGTTATAGACTGTGTCTTGTCTAAAAAAATTGTACAGTGGTTTAACAGGCACCTATCCAGTTGATGCTACACTATACATGGAGCTTACAATTGCTCAGTAAATGGAAATAAATTCTGTTGAGTCCAATAAGGTTCTGTTCTTAGACTACATCTCCTCATTGCTTCAATATTTATTAGCAATCTCCCTTTGATCCTTCCAATACTTGACTGCATGATTTATATAGATGACGTAATGCAATAGGGACAAGAAATCAATTCATGAAATCTCTACAAAGCTGCAGTTTGATTTCAAAGTACTTTGGAACTGATTAGCTAACCACAAACTTGGCAGTGCCAGCAAAACTACTGTCTTGCTGTTTGGCACAGCTCAGAATATGAAATGTGCCCCTATCCCTGTTATCACAGATCCTTTTTTTAACATTTTTGTCTATAACATTCTCTCAAATGTACTTAAAAAATTGTTTTAAACCCTTCTCTGTCTTTTATGTTTCATGTAGAGACCAAAGTTAATGTAGTAGAATGACAACTTAAAGCAGCCTATTCAAAATCCAAATTCCTCACTCCATACCATTAATCTACAGTGCTACTGGGGAGCAAGGTCCATTCTCTGTGAAGTGTGTGCCTCGACTGTAAGGAGACAAAAAAAAAGACCTTTTCTGTTTCCCCTAATTTACTACCCCTGAAAGCAATTGCTGGGTTCTGCAATAAAACCCCATTAGTAGCAGCTGGCAATGTCACCACCAAACACCTCGCACCTGGGATGGCTGTCCCCTTCGCCTCACCCTAGCCTTGCTACTGAGTGCTGTTGAGAGGAGTTATGTGGGTGTAGCTAGATAAATATAGAGCAACAGTAATGTGTTTTGCTTGCATGAGATGATACACATCCAAACCTGCAACCTTGTGACACTATGAAAACTGCTGTGAGCAATAAAGTGGGACTCACAGCATGGACTCCATAATGTTTTGTACATTTAAATGAGGAGGAAATGGTAGTCTGTGAAAGTCAGAAAGGGGAAACATTTTGAGGAACACACAGAAGGATGCAGAGAAGGGAAGTGTAGGAGTGAGGAGGGGAAGGAGAGGCATACTTTTTAAAGACATGGGCCTATTTGCTTTCAAAAAGGGTAGACAGATAAGAATATAAGGGGTAGTCAGGGAATTGATGAGGGTATAGGAATGAAAGGACAAGAACAAACATAAAACAGAGACAAAGACCAACAGGGGGCATAATGACACAAAAGGGGGGGTTGACAATGACTAGACACATATACCGACAGAAGGAGGACAAGTGGTGATGGAGAGGACTGGACTACAAATAGGGAAGGGAGGTGACACTCACGGAAGGGCAGCACCATGATTAGAGATGGGGTGGAGTCCCAGCTCTTGACCACACAGGGACATAAGCATAGGTTGGTCACCACCATTACTTCCCTCCCTGGTAGGTCCTACCTCAGATGGCACACTAGGTAGTGCTGGGCAGAGGTGTGAATCTGCTAATCACATGCAGAAGGCCTTCAGGTGGCCAGTACTGATTTTAAGACTTAAGTCCACAACCTTCACCATCACATGCACCATCCACCACTGATACCAAAATGTGACCAACTGGCTGTGCCACGAGAGGGAGCAACAGCCCCCCTATAGTGGATGACTAATAAAGGCCACTGAAGCCAATTTAGGTTTGCCCCCTCCCTGTATGACCTCCATCATATAATGGACATGAAGACCTAGAGGTAGTTGGTGAGCCATATGGAGAATGTCAGGCCAAAAACTGAGCAGAGACTGCTGCTACACCTCAGGCACAGCTGTGGCTGACCCAGAGGAGGAAATAAAACAATAAAAACATTATTGTCCTATCTGAATCTAATTATAACCCTTACAGAGCCCTATACATGGACTAAATAGCTGCTAGGAATGCTATTATGCTAGGGACCATAATACTGACAAGGTATAGTATGTTATTTGCTCCTCATCTCAGAGATATATACAAGGGTACAATGGTATTGTACCAGTTAACTGGTGGGGTAACAAGTTCACACAAATGACAGGAAGCATGCTGTTGTCCATAAGATGCCATGGAAGGTATGTGTGTAGGTGTGCCTGTCTGGGTCTATCATTGACACAGGGACAAAGATAGGTAATGTGGACATGGATAATGTTGCTAATTTCACAAGCTAAGAGACATACTGTGCCAATGACTTGTACAGAAGTAGGAAAGAAAGTGGTGGTAACACATGCAGCTATCAGCATAGTGCGGGCAACTGCTATAATATAAGCTGATATGTACTATGAGACAGAACTGTTTTACTGTACAAATGCCATCAGTATTTCAGTTGGAAGCTTACCTTTCAACCTTTTATTTCACAAATTCTGGATATAGTAAAAAATAATGGAGGTACAAAAGTCCAAAATCAGGGGCCAATTTTAAATATTACTGTTACAAATGTAGATAGTTGCTAGACTAACAGGTTTTGTATTAGTATGGCTTTTCAGAAAGATATAAAGTCTGAGAAGCAGATGTGTACCATTATTTAATTACTGCAGTTTTCCATTATTTGCCATCAAACTGGAAGTTTTATGAGGGACAGACCAAAAATATGAGACAAAAACCTGGACATTCAGTAAAAGTCTTTACAGTTAAGAGGTATGGCTGGGAGTGGCAGATGCACTGGTATTTGGTGGGCCAATGAGTGAGGAATACAATGTGATGGGTACCTGCACACAGCAGGACCTCTTTCTCTGTTGGCCAAAAGTCCTACATTTCTGGCACGGTGTAGCAATAAGCTTGATGTATGAGCATGTTGTGTTGGACATATGATGACAAATGTGGAATATGTAAATCCCCTGAACATGTCCTGTGTGCAAATGGGTTGTTATACCAACACTTATTCAGGAGCAGCGATAGAATGCAGCGATTCTGCAACCCCCGCCACACGCATACAATCTTTAACTGAAAAGCAAAAAACAAAAACAAACCAAAAAAAAAAAAATGGATTCTAGTGCCTTTTTGTACCAGTATTTCAGTACGAATAAAGTTCCTCTCAGTCGCATCCCCTGACACTTTTCTCCTGAGGCAATTACCCCCTTCACCCTACCCTTTCTATGCTACAGGAGTGTTGTCAGGCAGCATGTAGTGGTTTCACATATTGGCTTTTGCAGCTTATATGCACAGTTATAGCACTGGATAATGCAATGCTGTTAAGACAAACAGAAATGATTTGCATATGATGCCACTAATCATGCTCACCCCTGTTTCTTTAGAAACACTCCATCATCTTCCATTACAGAAGTTCAGTGCCCTGCAAAGACTCTTTTAACTATATCAAACATAATAGTGCAATGAACTGTATTCAGTACTTATTGTACATCTATAGAGCGCTGTCTTTCTGACCTCTTTTTCCCACTGGTGTAGAAGGTCAAGATGGCTCCTCTTCAGCTCATTACAGAGGTGGCTGCAGTAATCAACGGAATGGTAGATGTCAGTAGCAGGAGCTACCACCCTAGCAAGGCTGTGCCAGGCACTCACTTTATTCTGGGGACCTTCATATAAGTCTTACTGCAGGCACTCCAGTGGTCTCTATAATTCAGCTACAGAAATATTTTGTTCTGTGTAGAGTACCACTTGAGAGCCCTGCTACACAGACTGGCTTCAGAAGCAACAGCCATGAATCAGGCCACAGTCCAGAGGAATATGACAGCTCTTTTTCTTTTATGCACATTACTGTTGCTAACCCATGATGTGCAGTAACAGACACTGGGTTTGAGTGACCTGTGATGGTGCCACCATAGCATAGCATAGATAAGCATAGCATGTCAGGATGGTGTGTGGTCATAAACAATGACATGAATGGAACATAACAGCAGGACTGTACCTACACGTGCTTCCATTTCTACACTTAATGCCTTTACAGGCCATAATAGGGCAATAGTTATCAGTACGTTCCCAGAGGGGTTATTGATTCACCCACATATGCATACTGCATGGTATGTCAGGACAATGTAAGGATGTGAACAATGGCATGAGTAGAGTGGAACAGTAACAAAGTACTTACAAGTTCCCATTTCTGCACTTTAGTGCTTCTACAGGTCATAACAGGACAACAGTTTCCACATATCTGCAGAGGGGTCATCGATTGGCACGCACACAGCACTTTAGACCTACTCCTGCGAATGTACAGTACTGAACAAACCCAAGAATCACCAAAGTCCACGGCCACAGTACCCAAATCTCCAAAAAATGTGGTTAGAAGCAGTAAGTTAAGAACAGCACATTTATTGGTACGTAATCTGAATCACACCAAACAGCAGCAAACAATAAACCAAGCGCTTTTGCTCGGTTATTACCGAGCTTCTTCAAGGTTAAAAAATCTGTTGTGTAGTCAGCCATGTTAAATACTAAATGCAACATCACATGACATACCCCCCCCATGTGAGTCATCCCTAATCAGTTTCTTAAAAATACAGTGTGTATAAACTTTCCTTAAATATTAAATATATGTTCCAATCCAAAAATCAAACTCAACTTTGAATCCAGTAATGCCAAAAATTAAAATATATATTACAACACATGTAAAAACACATAAAAAATAAATTAAATGGTAATGAAATTAATAAACATGACAATAATAAACGTTAAACTAAACCATGAAGTAAATAAATGTAACTTCTTCATTGCCAATACAGCACATGGTAACCAAACTAAGGCATTAGGCTGAACTGCAAGTACATTCAATACCAGTATGTTTAATGGGGAAATTTAAGCAGTCTACAAGAACCCCTATTATAATCTTGCCCTTCTTAATTTGAGCACACTGTTTATATTCAAGGCGTCATTCATGCCCGGTGGTCTAATTGCGTCCAGTCTAAGCTGCCAAAACAGTTCCCGATACTCCAACCTAGCTTCCCAGTTCCCTCCCCGTGGGTCGGGTGTCACTTGTTCTAGAATTATAAACTTAATTTGCATATTTTTCACATAGTTGTGAATGCTTAAAAAAGGCATTGGTCACTTTGCCCGTACTAATATCGTATTGGTGTTCATAGACTCTTTTTCTAAAAAGCCTCTCTGTCTTGCCTACATAAAAACTGTGACAATGTAGGCAGATTCCCAGGTATACCACTCCTTTGGTGGCACAATTAAAGTATTGTTTAAACTTATATCTAAAATTTCTGGAAGGGATAGAAATAATATCTTTATTCAACATGAAGGCACATTGGTTACATGAACCACATCTATGGGTACCCTTCTTCATTCTAGTGGACTCATTCTTAACAGCCTTATTTTTCTCAAAAAATTCTTTCAAATTCGTTCCTCTTTTTCTAACGAAACCTGGCACTGAAGGGATGAGATGTTTTATATCTTCATTCACTGAAATAATGGGCCAATACTTTAAGATGACCTGTTCTATTACCTGAGAGTCTGAAGAATATGTATATGCAAAACTATTGTTAAATTTGGAGGTGTTGTTGTCATCTATCACCAACTCTGTACCGGCTGTCCCAGTACCTAATAAAGGGTAATACCTAGATTCCTTCTTATCAGTAACTTCCTGGGCCAATCCATCAATCAAGTTGACTGGGTATCCTTTTTCTATAAATAAGTCACGGAGCGTGTTAGCTTCCTCCAAAAAATATTCAAAAGTGCTACACATTCTCGAGGCTCTAATCATTTGGCCCTTAACTATCCCTTTTTTCTGGTAAAAAGGGTGCCCACTACAAAAATGAAGGTACGCGTTAGAAAAGGTAGTCTTCCTAAAAAGTTTGGAATGAAAACAGCTGTTTGCGTAGTCCTTAATTAATGTTACATCCAAATAATGTAAAACATCTTGGTCAATGTTATAAGTGAATCTAAGAAAATCAGTACATCCATTGATGTGTTCCAAAAACCCATTCAGGTCATTAATAGAACCATTCCATAGTAGACAAATATCATCTAAATATCTGGTATAATGTGTAATGAACTTTTTCCATGGTGTATTGAACACAAATTCCTGCTCTCAGTGGTAGAGTACACAACTGGCGTATAGCGAAGCACAGCATGCTCCCATCGCCACGCCTTTCTTTTGGCAAAAAAACTCTCCATTAAAGTAAATAAAATTGTTTGTCAAAACTGTGTCCATTAAGTCCACCACTAAATTGATGACGTTACTAGCCAACGTGCTGTCAAGCGTAAGGGTTTGCCTAAACCATTCAAGTCCTACTATGTGAGGGATACTTGGAAATAAGTCTATAATATCAATGGTTACCATGTATAGCTCTGGACTAAACATCTGTCGGTTAATAACTTTTAAGAAATGCCAGGAGTCTTTGCAAATATGTGCAATTGGTGTTAAGACTTTTTTGGCTATATGATCTATACATTTTGCTAGGGGCTCCGTAATACTGCCTGCCCCAGAAACAATGGGCCTAAATCTTAGAGTGGCTAGGCCTTTATGTGTTTTCGGAATACCAAATATTATTGGTACCCTTGGCTTCATAACATGAAAATAGTTATATAGCTGCTCATTAATAGTGCCTTGCAAGAGGTGGTCGTATAAATAATAACTAATTTTGGCATAAGCTAAATTAATTTCATTAAGGGACACCAGTTCATATTGTTCAACATCCTGCAACATTCCCTGTAGGATGAAATCGTAATCTAACTGGTACATTAGCACCACACCCCCTCCTTTGTCAGGTTTCATAACCCGGCATTTTTCCTGCTTTAAATTCTCAATCAACTGGAATTCTTCATTACTGAGGTTCAATGGGCACTTGTTTTTCTTGTTTTTACCAGCTGTTCTAATTTCTCTCTCTACCATTTCCTCAAATATCTTAAGAGATGGGTGCGTGGGGAGGTTAAAGGTGCTAGTTCTGGTGAGATCTGAATGGGTACTGGGTTGACCCTTAAAAAATATTGAAAGGTTTAGCTGCCTAATGAACAATTTAAAATCTATCAATGTGTTAGTGGTGTCAAAGGGACTAGATGGGACAAAGGTAAAACCTTTTGAAAATAAAGTAAAATGCTCATCTGTGAGCAAGCAATCAGTAAAGTTGTAAATTGTAAAATTATCTTTTCTGAAAATAATTTTCTTGGTAGGGGCATCATCCATTGTTAATGATAAAACATTAACCAGTGGTTCTATTTCTGTATACGATTCCACCCTTGTTTCTGATGTCCCATCCCCCTCACTCCCCTGTTGGGAGGGTGTTGAAAATCCTGGTAGGACTGTTTCCTGCCCCTCTCAGCAATTCTTTCACTCCTCCTGGGTGGTTCATTGTCAACCCTAACACCCTTATTGTTACATTCCACCATATTATCCCCTTCCACAAATACAGTGTCATAGTTGTTTCTCCAACCACCATTTCTGTAAATAGGGTAGGCTAAGCCTTCCTGGTATTCGTGCATGTCCCTGTCAAGTTTCTTAATTTTCCTATTTAAAACTTTTAAACAGTGTTGGTCAACCTCATAAAAAACATTGTCATAGCTTCTTTTGACACTTCCAAAATTCACATCATTAGTAACATTTTGGTTAAGAGCGGTCAGCTCCTTCAATAAGAGTTCAGCCTTGGATTGGTACTCCACAATCATTAGTTTCAACATTTCTATACCCGCATTGTTAAAAATGTCACATAACTTGTCATACAATTCAGTCCCTGGGTGCACACAATTAGGAAATTTAAATAAACGAAGACCTTTGGGAACCCTGTTAACCTGTATGCATTCATTTAAGTAGTCTATCTCCAACTGGTTGTTTCTAAGCGCATATAACTTGTCTCTAAACAAGTTAAAATTATTCTCAATTTTTCTGTTAAAATTGGAGTCTATAGTACCTTGCTGAAAATGAAACTGCTTTTCAGTCCATGCTCCAAAGTTAAAATCCTTGTTTGTATCCTTGTGTTGTTGTCTCTTCTCGGTTTACCACTAGCAACATTTTTAGTGGAAGACGTACCACGTTGTGAATGGTCTCGCAAATGGTTACCGGAACTGTCATCCGCCCTGCCATTCGTAGCAGTTGGTGAAGAGGAAGTGACCCTATTGCGCTTATTAGAAAACTGCAACTGGTTGCCAGGCAACCCAAAACTCTGTTCAGCATTTTTTTCTTTCAGTTATTTAGTAAGTTCAGTTAACAGGTTCAAAACCTGTGTAAATTCAGCGCGGGTCATCGGAGCGTTGTCAATGTCTTCTCTCAGTATCGCTGGGGTCTCCATAAAGTTGGTAGAATTGGTTCCTTCAGCCATGGAAAAAAAAGCTCAGAATGTCAAAAAATGTGAACACAAGACCAAGAATCACCAAAGTCCATGGCCACAGCACCCAAATCTCCAAAAAATGTGGTTAGAAGCAATAGGTTAAGAACAGCACATTTATTGGTACGTAATCTGAATCACACCAAACAGCAGCAAACAATAAACCAAGCGCTTTCGCTCGGTTATTACCGAGCTTCTTCAAGGTTAAAAAATCTGTTGTGTAGTCAGCCATGTTAAATACTAAATGCAACATCACATGACATACCCCCCCATGTGAGTCATCCCTAATTAGTTTCTTAAAAATACAGTGTGTATGAACTTTCCTTAAATATTAAATATATGTTCCAATCCAAAAATCAAACTCAAAAGCGCTTGGTTTATTGTTTGCTGCTGTTTGGTGTGATTCAGATTACGTACCAATAAATGTGCTGTTCTTAACCTACTGCTTCTAACCACATTTTTTGGAGATTTGGGTACTGTGGCTGTGGACTTTGGTGATTCTTGGTCTTGTGTTCACATTTTTTGACATTGAACAAACCCAGTCATTCTGCCTTGGTCAGGTGTGCAATGAGGTAAAAGTGTGATTCAGAAGCATTTGCTTTAAAAAGACTTATTAGCACAGTGACCACACAGCCTTGAAACTGGGCAAGAGACAACACTTTGGACATTACTTTACTCATAGCATTATGGAAGTTATTTATTTAAGCTTGTTTACTGGGTTACTACATTGATCACAATAGACCATTTGTACACACACCCCAGGTAAAATTTGCTTTAATGGCAACTTGTACAATGACTGTAGAGGTCTTTGAAGGTGAACCTCTGTCAGTTTCACAGTGATCCATGTGAAGTAAGGGACTGTGAAGGGGTGCATGCACATTAGTTTTTGTGTTTTGCACATATTGTGTAGGTGTATAAGTCAATTCTGTCTAGAGTAATATGAATGGTGCATGCACATTAGTTTTTGTGTTTTGCACATATTGTGTAGGTGTATGTTGTTTGTTGAACCACCTGAATCTGTGTTGGGGTAAGGGTTTGAGTTACTGATTGTAGCTGACTCAAGTCAATTCTGTCTAGAGTAATATGAACGGGTACTGGTTGTTGCATGTCTCATGTATTCAAATGAGACACTGAGGCACGAGATGGGTTCAAGTTGCTTATTGTACATAAACACATCAGGAGCTGTAACTGGAACATATACTTTGAACTTTGTATGTTTACTGACTCACTCATTACTTCTAACACACTCACGTGCATCTCCATTCGAGCTTGCACTCATACTGAATGACTATACAAAATGGCACTGATCTTGCACATGCTTAGTAACTTATATGCACGTGATCTCTGACTATAGTGGCTCACTAGGTACAATATACACACACTGAGCTACATCCTCCCTCTTTAATTTTGCTTGACATGCAAACAGGAGAACAAAGACATTTTCTGAGAGCTAGACAATATATCAGCAAGTTAATAAACAAAAACTGAGTTCAAGTCCAAGTCTCTGTGTTTTTAGGATTCAGTCTGGAAATTCTACCTGATCTGGTAACACAGAAATTCTGACTGGGTTTAGCAACAGGAACAGTATCTGGGGATTCTTGTACATCTGGAACATCAGAGATTATATCAAAAATTATTTGAAGAAAGCACACTGTCCTTTTGAATTTATCACAAACTTTCCATACAATACACATCACTGCCTTGCCCTAAATACTCTCCACTGGTTAGAATTCCCCCATATTCTACTGCTGTCACAACTTCAGATGTTACACTTCATTCTTTACAAACCTTCATCCTGCCCTGCTCTTTCTTCCTTCATTTCTATCTGCATTCCTCCGCAGACTCTCCATACCTCGAATGAGCAACTACTACAAATCTACCAACCCGAAAAATAGCTGGCAAAGTCTTATATAAACACTCCATCGCCCAAGCCTGGAACAAACTCCCAAGAGACAATTGCTCCATCATTCACCCATCCCACTTTAAAGAAAAACTCAAACTTCATCTACTCAACTCCAAAAAATGTTCTTGTCAAGCCCCTACTTAAGCTCCCCTGCAACCCTAATATATACCTTTTCAGTCCCTCTACATACAGCTAAGTACTTCACTATTGTGGATACTTATTAAACTCTAAAATCAATACTGTTGGACTTAACTCTTTTTGTAAATATGTAAATATATTTTTAGTCTGTAAAAATATTGATATGTATATATCATGTGTTTGCATTTCTGCTTTGTCTCTCTAACATTCTTGTATAACTGATTTTGATCATATTTTTGACTCAAATGTTTGATTCTCTGTAAACTGTTTGTGTTTTTTTGGAACTTTTCTCCTCGGGTCTCCACTGAAAATGGGCCACAAGCCCAGCTGGACAAACCTGGTTAACAAATGTCAATAAATAAAATAAATAAATAAACAGGTGTAAAGCCACTTTGCGATTCAGAATCATTGTTTCAGGCAATCTGCTGCATTACTGGTTTGGAGACACATGTTTTCCATTCCTTCTGAAATCCATTCCTTCAGATTGTATGATGATGTAAAATCTCAGTTTTTCACAAATATTTTTCATAATTCCCACTCGGTCATATCCTTTAGATGCTTGCACTTTCACAACTTCTCCTCGCACTGGTCTTATCGTAGTAAAACTTTTGTGGCTGACATTTTCTCTAAAGATGAGTCTTGACTACTGTGTTGTACTTTACATTTGGTACTAATAATTGTTTACTGATTGGTAAAGTTATTCTAGTCTGTCTGGACATTAATCTCTGAGCAGGTGAATCAAGCAAGTTGTCTCAAGGAATATTTCTGAGATTGAGTAAGTTAAGGATAACATCAGTACCATCTCTCTTAGATTTTTCCAACAAACGTTTTGCACTCTAAACTGCATGTTCAGCTAACCCATTGGACTGTGGATACTCAGTACTACTAATAAAATGAACAAAGTCCAAAGACTCAGCAAATTTCTTGAACCACTGACTTGAACTGTGCACCATTGTTTGAAATTACTATGTGCAGACTAGCATGGACAGAAGAATGTAATGATAGTGCTGGACATCAAGTTGGGAAGTAGGTCAATTTCAAACCAATTTGAATAAGAGTCTACTAATCCCAAGTAATGCTGACCATTCCATTTCAAAATATCTGCAGCAACCTTTGACCATGGCCATTCAGGAATCTGGTGTAGCTGAAGTGGTTCTTTTTGCTGATGTGGTTTGGTGCTGCTGCAAACTGAACTTGCTAGAGTTTCTTTCTCTAATCTTTGGACATAGAAAGCCAAATACAATGTCTCTTGCCCTTCTTTTGGCTGAATCAGCACCTGGGTGACCATGATGCAAAATGTTGATATATTCTTGTTGAAATGCTTTAGGAATTACCACTTTTGGATCTTTCATGATGATTCCATTGTCCATCATGAGCTCATCTCGGTAAGGAAAATACTGTTGAATGTTAAGTGGTAAACTGGTTTGTCATGTTGGCCATCCTTGACTGATAACGTTTTTAGCTTTTGGATAATTGGGTCTGAAGTTGTGTGATTTCTTAGTTCATGAAGATGTGATGACGAAAAATGTCTGATTTCCTTGACTTTTGCAATTTTAACATCATGCATGCAATCGTGCTGAAGCGGTATGCATTGGCTTTTTAAAAATTTTCACTAGCAGTTAGTGCTCACTCTCTATTTAGATAGGTCTGCCATAAATAGAATCACTGAATTTCAAACATGGGAACACTACTGCCAAAAGTTCTTTCTGTATTTGCGCATACTGCATCTCTGTTTGAGTTAAAGTCCTTGACGCATAGACTACTGGTATGCCTTCTTGAAGACATACTGCACCAATGCCGCACTTTGAAACATCACAAGAAATAGTTACAGGATTGTGAACATCATAATATCTCAATGTTCTGCTTCAGAATATCAAATGCTTTTTGGTGTTGTTCCAACCAGGACCATTTTACATTTTTGCATGTCAACTCAGATATCAGGGCAGAAAGCTCACTCAAATCTGTGATGAACTTTTTCTAAATAGCTGGCCATACCTAGAAAATGTTGTAAAGATGTGACATTCTCTATAACTCGCATTTCAAGAACTGCTGATTGTTTAGACAGATGTGATTGTAAGCAAGAACTGGTAAACAAATGACCTACTTAACTTCTTTCAGTTTGAATTTTCATTTCTGAGGATTCAGTTTAAGATTGACTTCAAGTGCAGTCTAGAACTTTCCTGAGATTTCTATTATGTTCGTCTTCACCACTGCCCCCTACAATAATGTCATCTACTATGATAGCACATGGATAACCAGAAAAAAAGTTGCTCCATTGCAAGTTGAAACACTTCACTGGCAGAATTTATCCCAAATGGCATTCTCAAAAATCTCTACCTCCCAAATGGTGTATTGATAGTGGTTAATAATGAAGATTTATGATCCAGTGAAATTTGTCAGAAGGAACTTTTTGCATCCAAGACTGAAAAAATAGTGGCATTTGGCATGAGAGCGGCTTCTTCTTCAACTGTATACATTGGATGATGAGGATGTTTAAGTGCTTTGTTTAAGTCTCTCAGATCATTGCATACTTGAATATCATCTGAGCTTTTCTTTTGAGCTACAGCCATGGAGGATACCAATTCAGTTGGTTCTTCTACTAGAATAAGGACACCTAAATTCACCATTTTGTCAATTTCTGTTTTTACTTTGCTCTGTATTGCTGCCAGAATCTTCCTTCTTGGTCTGACAACAGGGCTTACTTCATGATTTAACTTCATGGAATATGGGACTGGTAGTTTGTCAAGCTTGTCTTTGAAAATATCAGCATATTCACTAAAAATATTCTGTGTAAAACTATCATTGTTGTTCAGGCTTAGATGGTGGACCTCTTTATTAAATGAAACCACTCTCATTCTCAAACTGTCTTTGAAGCCTAACAGTGAATGCATGCATCTTTTGACTATGTAAAACTGCAAGTCATAGCTGTTTCTAGCAGAATGGCATGTAAGAATTACTGCGCCATTAGTTTGGATCTCTTCACCACCATAAGCAACCAGTTTTGCACACTTTGCTAAATCAAGTTTCTCACCAGCTTTTACTTTTGCAAACATTTGTACTGATAAAACATTGCACTTGGATCCAGTGTCTACTTTAAGCTTTACAGGTTTCCTGTTAATTCATACAGTACATTATATTTCACTCTTTGCAGACAACTGATTGTCTACAGTATTAACTGTTTCATTGATCACAGAGACACCATCAGCATAAAAAGTTTGCACGCAGCTCTCTAGCTGATCTATTTGCTTCTTTGGATACTCCTTTTTAATAAAAGAATGTAGCATGTTAGACTTGCAAAGTCTTTTGAAATGATTCCAGTTTTTACATTTGTGATATTGCTGACCAAAAGCTAAGCACTTCTGCCTCCACAATTATGACAGTTAACAATAAGGTTGTTTGCAGCAGCCCCATTCAGTTTATAGTGAAGGTTGGATGCAACCATGCCCCTCGGTTTATATTTCTTTTTCATCTTAGCTTTGCATTGTAAACTATCAACATTTGCAATAATAGATACTGTACGCATGCTTTTCTCATTTGTAAAACATTTGTGTGTTTTTCTGTAAGCTCACATATCTGACAAATCTCTATGGCATTGCTTAATGTTAAATCACTATCTTGAAGCAAAATCTTTCTAACTGCATCATTATTAACACCACAGACAAGCTTGCCTTTATCAGTTCATCTCATAAATCACCAAATCTGCACATTTTAGCTTTATTTCTCAAGTCAGTAATATATGCTGCTGTAGTTTCACTATGCTTTTGATTTCTTGTGTAAAATATGTGCCTTTTCATTGTAATATTAATTTGAGGGTTACACATTTCTCTAAATTTACATTTGAAGCACTTAGGGTATTCCTGCATTTCAGCCTGTATCACAATATAACATTTTTCCCCCTCCCCTGCATACATCACAGGTGCATACACAAATGAAAATTCCCTCTCAATGGCTTTCAAACCAGGTAAATTAAGAAGTATAAATGCTCTCATACTTGCTTCTATCAGAAAATGCAGCCTGTATGAAAATATCATATTCTTGCTCAGACACTCTCCAGTTCTTGGCAATATTGTTATCAAACACCAGCGGTCCAGGTCTGTGAAATGCCTCTGCTATAACAACAACATTTGTTTAAGTATAAGCAGAGACCAGGTACTTGTAATTATGCCCAAAAGCACAACAAGCTCTCTGAAATGGCTTTACCTTAACACCACAAACACTACGAACACTGCAAACATTCCAGAAACTTCTGATACTTGAATATCTTTAGTTAATCTGAAAAAGTAGTACATTAAGAAAATATTCTGTCATTTTAGCTTTTCCGTACATTTTAAACACTTTAGAAATTATTTTTAACATTTCTGTAATTATTTTGAATACTTTTATCAATATGTCGCTATTTCGGGCATTTCATTTATCTCCGTAATTATTTCAAACATTTTGAATGCTTTGGCACTTATTTGGTGACTGAAAAATCATTTAAACAAGTTTAAGTACCTTTGAATAACCAGGGTAGAATCAGTCAAGAGGAAGCGAACACAGCAGGAACTGTACACAAATAGTGATGTTCACCAGAGGCATTCAAACAGACTCATACAACATAACAGCTCTAACTAGTTTAAATAACTTTCTGGGCAGGAACTCCATCAATTAAAGCCACTCAATTCAATTAATGTCAGATAAAAACACTTAAAGCAACATAATGAAAAATACAAAATAAAAATGCTAAAATTAGCATAATAAAAGTGCTGTTTCAAAGCATGTGATCAACTTAAAAATGACACATATCACTACTACACATCATACAGGACTGTGATGAGTAATATATAAAACAATCAATATAAAAAATATAAAATATAAAAAATATATACCAGCATCTGTGAAAATACGTAATAAGAATACATAGCATGCCACACCAAGTACATCATATAGGGTTGCAGCCGCATTTAAAATAAATAATGCATAATCACATGGTCAAAAAGACTGTAGTAAGTTGGATATGTGAAATGGGATCAGAGGACATATCTGTTAATGGGCTTTCAACCTTCTCATTTTTAGAAATGGCTTAACAGATAACTTGGCATTAAGTCCTGGGAACACATCTGATCTGAGCTTCATAATCCATATGTTCTCTCTACTTTCAGTATGTGTCCTTGTGTCTCCCCCTCTAATATTAACATTCATTTCCTCTACAATCCTAAAGTTAAAAATGTGAGTCGGACCAAATTCAAGAATGTGCCTAGCTAATGCATTACTTTTATGCATCATCCTGATGCTATATAGATGTTCACGTATACGATCTTTCAAACATCTGTTTGTTTTCCCTATATAGAAGGATGTGCATGCTAAACAAGTGGCGAGATAAACAACATTACTGGATGTACAATCTCCATTCACTTTAAAAAAGTATTTATGTTTACTAATAGGATGTATGAATAGGGCATTCAATTCAATATGTGAACAAAAATTACAATTGCCGCAACTAAAGGTACCATAAGATTGAATAGAAGCACCATTATTGATGGAACGCTTCTCACATAACAGCCTTTTAAGATTCTTCTTATTCTTATATCTAAAGCGTGGAACATCCCCTAACCTCTCTTTAATTTGTGGGTCAACCATTAAGACATTCCAGTGGGCCTTAACCACATCTTTGATGTTCCAAACATCATTGGTATAAAAGATGGAGAAGGCCTCTTTATTAGAAATGATTTTATTAGAGCTAATTATATCTGTTTGATTGGTAACCATTCTTTTATCAGAGAAATATGGTGCCGCCACACCTGACCGCAAGTCATAAAGACCATCAGTACCTTTGGAAATATCTTTAATCTCATAGCCTCTCTGCAAAAGCCTTTGATTAAAATCTGCAAGGTCACATTCAAAGCCAATGGAAGTCGGATTATATCTCAATATCCTCATCGCCTGTCCCTTGATAATGTTATTAAAAATATATTGTGGGTGCATACTGTGGTGATGTAAAAATGTATTAATATGGTGGGGCTTCCTAAAAACACCAGTATTAATCAATCCACTGGGTAATTTCTCCACAAAGACATCCAAAAATGATATCTTTGTGGTTGAGACTTCACAGCTGAACTTAAGGTAGCTAGTAGAAGAATTGATTTGTCCAATGAAATCCTGCAACATAGTAGTGGAGCCTCTCCATAAAAAGAAGAGGTCATCCACAAAACGTCTATAGAATAGAACATGTTCTACAAAGACTGGTAACTGGTACATAAACTCATGTTCCCATTCAGCCATGAACAAGTTTAAGAAACATACCTTTGAATAACCACTGACCTGTTAGCGAGTTCACTCTTGTATATTTCTCCACTTCTAACTTCGTGGCTTATGGTTTGTAAGTTGCTTTAAATTTGCATCCTATTCTAACACCATGTTGCTTGTCTCGTGTGTTCAAAGAAGACAATTAAGTGTTGTAATGGATTCAAGATATTTATTGTACATAAACACATCAGGAATTGTAACCGGAACATGTACTTAAGCTAAGTGACTCACTTATTACTTCAAACACACTTGCATGTGCATCTCCTCCTGCCTATATTCACTCTGACTGACTGTACAAAATGACACTGATCTTGCACATGCTCGGTTAACTTATATGTACATGCTATCTTGCTATCGTGGTTGACTAGGTACAATATACTCATTGATCTACAAGGGGGTCCCATCTAAGAGCTATAATTAACAGACACGGGAGACCTCAGGCATCTCTGTTTGGGGGACCAGACAGTTCTGCAATCCATGGTAGAGTATTGGATGTGGGAAATTAACTGCAGGGAATACCCAGAATATCAGCTGGAGTAGCCCCAGGTGGGTATGTTGTAATGTGTGGGATGATCTGTAATACCTACCTGACTCAAATAGCAAGCATGGCTTCTTTGTAGTTATAGACACATCATGAAGGCAGATCATCAGTCTGCTCAAGGTATGATACCTTTAGATTTTCCATAGCACTCTGTTACAGAGGCTTACCTATGTTGGCCTGTGGGTGTTGGTAAAAGAGGCATTCATATACTTGGGCATGCTTATGTGTTTTCACAGGTGCTGCATTGTTCGGTTCCTACACCATTGATACAGACATGCCTGATGTTAGGGAACTGTCTGGACCCAATGTTGATGGTAGCCACATTCCAGTATATCCAGGGGTCAAGATGGAGGTGGAGGTGGACACAAGCAATGTGATGGCAATATACACTATCCTTTCCATTAGCAAAGCTAAGACTTCAGCATGGTAAGCACCCTCTTTTCCAGTAGCAGAGTTGGCCTTAATTGCTACAGCTCTATGTGATGAGGGCAGCAGAAATCAGCATGCTGGTGATTGGCTGTACCTATTGAAATGCCAATCACCAGCATACTGTTAATTAGCAATTCAATGGATACTGCCCCTTCATGGTCTGAGTGTCTCTATGGTCACTGTTCACCATTTGTGCAGCGCAATCATACAGGAACAAGCAAGAATCAATGCATCAGTGAATGACTTATTTGGGGTTGCACATGGTCTGCATGCCCTCCTGCAGGATAGTTTAATCCCATCTATGCATCATAATACAAAGTTGGTGTAGGGAGTCCATACGCTGCAGATGTCTCTGTGTGCCCAATTATTAGGATAACAGTCTTTCCAGTGGCTGATATATCTCTATTGTTGGTGGGGATACCCACTACAGGAGGGCAAGGACTTGGTCTATGTCCCATAGTTGTGCCACCCCCACACCTCTGTCCACATTGAGGGCAGTGTGGGATGCTGTGGCCATTGAATAGGACAGGCTGATTATGTTTAAACTATCCATAACACATCACACCACTCATACTCATGGAGCAATTCATGTTGTGGATCGTGCCTGTAACCTTTCCTAGATAAGACACCCCTGTGGAAGGAAACACAAATGGTCAGTGCATAAAACTCTTGCAGGTTCCCTAGAGCTGTCCATCATAAAACAGAGCAGTGCTGCATCTTCTACTCAAGCTGTGTCTATACACTCCAATGCACTCCTATAAGTATCACTAACCTATTCCCAATTGCACCACAGTATAGAGACCACCTCCTCCCAGATCAGCCTTATTGGCTCCATACAATCAACTGTCTATGGAGGACAACCTCACACATAGGATTAGTCCACAACCCACTCCAACAGATACACAATGATAACAACTGTGTGCTGCTGTCAACCTATATTTGCTGCACAGTGAGGTCAGTCCTTCCATGGTCTCAGAAAAACTTGGCTGTATTATTGCATGGACGGATCAATGTTACTGTTGTAGGTTTTCTTCATTCTGACCCATAATTGTTAACCAGATGGTTTTTCCCTGCTGTATATGTTTGTATAGCAACATTTGTGATAGTGCATACACACACACACTGCAAATATTTTATTGCATGTTTCAGGAAAATACTGCAGGGTACCACTGGAGACATCTAGACAGCATTAGCAGGTCTTAAGCAACAAATATTCAAATTTGTGACAGAGTGGTGTTGTATATATTTTCTGCCATTGTCTTTAGGTTTCCTATTGGTGTCATTAACTATGGTTCCTTGGCATATCCACCGTTGCCAATACGATGGCACTGTGGATAAGCACCCCTTCACAAAGTGCTGATATAAGTCACACCAATGCCAGATGTGGGGCTTGTCGGCCTGCTAACACATTGTATATTATACTCTGTGCATTGAGGACCATGTGGTTGTAAGCACCCCTTCACAAAGTGCTGATATAAGTCACACAAATGCCAGATGTGGGGCTTGTTGGCCTGCTAACACATTGTATATTATACTCTGTGCATTGAGGACCATGTGTTTGTAAGCACCCCTTCACAAAGTGCTGATATAAGTCACACCAATGCCAGATGTGGGGCTTGTCGGCCTGCTAACACATTGTATATTATACTCTGTGCATTGAGGACCATGTGGCTGTAAGCACCCCTTCACAAAGTGCTGATATAAGTCACACCAATGCCAGATGTGGGGCTTGTCGGCCTGCTAACACATTGTATATTATACTCTGTGCATTGAGGACCATGTGGCTGTAAGGACCCCTTCACAAAGTGCTGATATAAGTCACACCAATGCCAGATGTGGGGCTTGCTGGCCTGCTAACACATTGTATATTATACTCTGTGCATTGAGGACCATGTGGTTGTAAGCACCCCTTCACAAAGTGCTGATATAAGTCACACAAATGCCAGATGTGGGGCTTGTTGGCCTGCTAACACATTGTATATTATACTCTGTGCATTGAGGACCATGTGGCTGTTGATGAAGTGGAACCCCTTATGGTTGGTGTACCAGTACCATTGTACCTGCTCACAAGGTTGAATCTTTTTTGCAAGTTGGGTGTAGTAGTCAATGTCTCCCAGTGCCTCAACGGAATGGGCTATGTCATAAAAATGCCCAACTGACAAATGCTTCTGTCCTCTGCGGTGGGTAGGAATCACATGTACTCCTCCACACACGGTTGCATGGCAGTGAGAAACTCAGGTGCTATCCTTAAAGAAGGATCCTGGGACACACCCAGTTTGTCACTGATTGATTACCAGAAGGTCAGTGTAGCCAAAATTCTCAAAGTTATGAATACCTTAGTGTCCTCAGGGATGGGTACTCCACACATCTCATCAGCCTGCTTATGCATCTCAACTAGTTTCTGCATATTTGAGTTTGTTCTATAGCTATTTCATTTATTTTCTGTGGTAGTCCACTATTTTTCTGTCATGGAGGGTGTGGCATGTTGTCTCAATAATGCTGTGGGTGATGATGTGCACCTACATGGCCACCAGCTGGGACAACAGTCTCTTGATTTTCATGTCTAGTAAAGCAGCAGCTACTCTGTACAAGTTTTTGTCGTCTCCCTGATATAACCTTAACATTTTATTGTGATCTGCAAATCTGGTGCTTGTGTCTTGTCTTGCAAAATGTATACATTCTTGAATCACGACACTATTTTATTTGCCTTCAATTGCATTCATAATTACCCTCTTTTTGATAACGTTGACCATTTTCATGTAACTATATGGGAATTTGCATAGTATTTTGTGGCATAGTGCAATCATGTTACACGTGTCTCTGAATTGTCCCCACCTTCCCTATTTCTACCATGTTGCAGTAAACATTTTCGAATCCCAGAGAAGAATAGGATGCCATAAAGTTAATCACAATTTAATAAGCTTAACTTACAAGAGTATCATAAATGAATGCATGAGCTGCAACAAAGTAGCACACGGATTAATTACACCAGACATGAAATGCATTGCTTACAGAAATCTCCAATTATGAACACCACACAGTAAGAAAAAGTCAGCTACTGAAAGTTTATATACTGCTACATTTACTCTGCACACATGAGTTATACAGAGCTTGAGAAAAGTTGCCTTTTAGTCTGTAATCTCAAATCTGTCAAGAGCTTGTGTGAAAGCAGCTGGCTGATCATTATTTCTAATGCCGAGTGGCAATGAGTCATGGTAGGACAGTTTCTGAGCTGAAAATGCTGTATGTGATAGGGAAAGATTGCTTTTACATACTGAGTAAATGCCCCATTCTTACAGGAACTACATCTGCAAGTTGCTCGACAGCAAATCTTATTAGCAATGCAGGGGCAGAAGTAAAGGTGTGAGAATGCATGAACTGGCATGAATACATCAAAGAAAAGTCTCCATTCTATGAGATTACATTTAGTTTTGCCATGGGGATGCAGCTTTGTGTTCTGTGGCCAAGCAGTTATAAATCTACAATTATTACTCATTCATGTTAGTTGTGTGTATGGCTTTTGGTCAATGCAGTGGAAACGGATGACTGACGACACTCAAGTATGAGCATTAGAATGCCTTGTCTTATGGTCAACTATGCACCACTGGGCAGTAGCAGATCATCCTCTACATGTTGTTTTTTGTTGATTTTGAATATTTGTAATTTATACATCAAACATAAGAACTTAATGACACTGACTGGCATAACTAGATGTCTAGATTCTAACTACAAATAGATATTTAAATGAAGAGTGAGAGAGAATGTGTCTCCTGGGTGACGACAGAGTCTTTTATTTCTTGCTTGAGGGAGGAACATAGCAACATAGCAAAGATTAAAATGAGGATCATGTTACTGATATCAGTGGAGACATCAAGACTTTCATTCTGAACAAATTCAACTGTACTGCAGTGGGTATTGCACTGGGTATTGCTTGCAATAAATATAAAAACATTCATACTGACTGTAATTGAGAAATCTTTGAAGTTTGTACAGGTATGGCCTTTAAGATGCTTCTTCAGGAATATGACAGAGTAAGATGAATGCAGTACAATGGTACCTATAAGGTCTTTTATCAGATATCATCTTCAGAGTTTTCCAAACTTTGGAGGGGGGGGTGAATCCTACACTGCAGGTAAATTTTAATATTTCAGTTACTGTCATAGCTATTTCATTCTATTTTCTATATCATCCATATTATAAGCAAGCAAATGAGTGGAGCTCACCACCACAAAACTGCATAGAGCTCTTTGGCTATGTAGTGAAAGAAATTCAGTGCGGAAGCAGCCTAGGGATTCATTACTTATACCAATGAGCAAAGTATTTCAGAAATTAACCTTCAAATAAAATAATGATAGAGCCAAAGTCCAATAAACTTCCCAAACAAGATATACAGTATAAAAAAGAACGTTTATTTAGCGCTTTCATCCTCACACAAGCAGGACTTCATCAGAATGTTGCATAATAGCACACACTGCAATTTACATGTTTTTTTCTTGTAACTAATTGAGTAATTGCTTGTAAGATTTAAGGACATAAAACACAATATTAATACAATGACTAAATACATTAAAATTCAATAAAACTGGAACATTTTTAAGGCTAGTCCTAATGTGCTTAACAACCTAGGGGGAGAACCTCTATTCATTCACAAGCATGGATTCAACATGAAAAAATTGTTTGAAGACAGGTAAAATAGTCAGGCATTCGAACATGAAAAGAAAGGTACTGTAAAGTGTGGTACATGCAATCAGTGCTCATTTATTCTTGAAGAGAAAAGTTTGGTTTTAGAAAACAGTGTTCACTCTAATGTATATTTCTGCAAAGGCAATTGTCATTCAAAACTAGTGGTATATCTTGCTAAATGTCCAGGATGCCCTGCATTTTGTGTAGGGAAAACTGAACGCAGCCTTTGTAAAAGAATATACGAACACTGATATGATATTCCTAAGCACAATGAAATTAATACTTTATTTAAGCATTCAACTACTTGTCTGTCTTTTTTCAAAGTTTAAATTTCCAATTTTGGATCAAGTCACTTTGAACCCCTGAGATGAAGATGTTAAAACAGCACTAGAAAATAAAAAGCTTAGATGGGAACTAAAGCGACATGCCATGTATTACCCAAGAATTAAATCATGCATCTATTCTGCCTGTTTTGAAGTTGAGAGCAGCTAAAACTACAGTAAAGGTTCTCCAAGGGGTGATTTTTAAAGTTTGTTTTTTACGTTTATAGACATCTTGTATTAATTTAAGTGTATGTCAAATTTTAATGTATGTAGTCATTGTATTAAAATTGTATTTTATGTCTTTAAATCTTACAAGCAATTACTCAATTAGTTACATTCAAAATCATATAAATTGCAGTGTGTGGTATTATGGGACATTCTGATGAAGTCTCGCTTGTATAAGGATCGAAGCGCTAAATAAACATCTTTTTTTATATCTTGTTTGGGAAGTTCCTTGAACTCTGGCTCTAGCATTATTTTATTTGAAGGTTTAGTTTTACTATAATACTACACATGTATTTGTATTTCAAAAGTTACGCTCTTAGATTAATGAGACATTATTTATGTCTTTCATTCTAGAAGTTTTTGAGTCTGGAGTATGATTGCATGTTTTAGATAATTTGTTTAATTGATACCTCTCAGTAGGTGTGAACCACATGAATAAAGCAATGCCATCTGCTTACTTACTCTCCTCTCTTCCTTGGCTAGTTCCTTTAGTACCTAATAAGTAAATACGATTATTTTGAAGTATTGTGAAAACGCAAATGTGGCTAATTACAAAAAATATAATGGTAGCAGCACTTTCTACTGATTGAACCAGTCAGGAAATGAAAAATGAAAAGGATAATCATGAGAATCCTTATTTATGATATGAATCATGTGCCTGCACCATCAGATTCAGAACTAGATTGGGAATTCAGAAAAAATTTCACCTCTCACTTTAAGAGCTGTGGTAAAAACACTTTGTTTCTGTGATGCAGTATTTTGTGATTCAGAGACACATTAAATGCAATGAGGAAAGATGTCATCAACTAATTTGTGTGTCTCTGAGTTGCTGTTTACTTCTGTAAGTGCAGATCAAAACTTACTTGCACTAGTGAAAAATGGTGGACACTGCATCGTGTTAACACAGGTACCTCGCCATTCACTCTCCCACACACAATACACACAATAAAATGCACACACACACACACACACACACACACACACACACACACACACACACACACACACACACACACACACACACACACACACCATATACCACATACATATTTCTGTGTTGTCAGAACATCCCCAAAGTCTCCTTTTTCCTGCCCTTGTAAATCACAGATGATTAAAGTCAGTCATTAGAGCCAGATTTTAGAGTTTCACACTTCTTATCCTTCATTAATGGCATGGTACTGTAAAAGATGGTATACTAGTGAATATGAAGAATAAATAAAGTCTATCTCTGATTTTGCCCAGCCATTACTTTTGGCTTTGGCTTGATTTCTTGTGAGATGATGTTAAGAAGTATGCTTATTTTTCCTTGTCCCTCTTCCACGCAAGTCGTGAACTGTTGTAGCAACTGAATAATTTATTACCAGCTAAAAAACCCTTCAGCACTAGTTGATCAGTTAGTTCAGTGAGTTAATGCTCATTTACTTTCTGGCAAGGCTTAATGGCTTAAAGGCTTTATACATTTGCACTTTACATATATTTTTTTTACTCTTATTTTAGTCTTATAATTTTTTTCTTTACATTTTATCACTACTGACTAGTGGTGGTGCAGAGAATTAATTTCCTCTCCAGGAGTATACATGGTTGGAATACCTTTTAGTGCCTTTAAGGCATGCTACTTATAATATCCTGAAGTATGTAGTGGTTCCATGCATTACATTTTTTAAATTAAGTGCTTTTAAGACACACTATACAGAGTATCACTGGTTTCAAGTGTTTCCCCTGACCCACATCTCTAGAGTTCTTCATATGTCTTGTGGTTCCTCCAATCCATGTTCTGGTTAATTAAAGCACAGGGAGTTCTCCCTGGGGAACTTATTTTCTACCCTGACCCGTGTTATGTGAAAGTCCTGCCTCCAACCCATGTCTGTAGAGTTATCACTGATAGCTAGTGATCACATCAACCCACATCTGTAGCGTAATCTCTGGAGACTAGTCACCCCCCTGAATCAATACAGCAGGCTTTGCTTGTTATTCTAGGGGTATGTGTAAGTATGGCAGCTACCCCAACTCTCATTCACTATGCATGTGCACACACGCACACACATGCACACACGCACACACTCACACACACACACACACACACACACACACACACACACACACACACACACACACACACACACACACACACACACACACACACACACACACACACACACACACACACACACACACACAAACATGTAACCTAGCCCCTGGCTAACATCCCTACTCCTTCTTCCAAGGCAGACATACACTCTAACACATGTAGCCCCCCCCCATATACATATAGTCACACACACCCTAACACTATCTTACCACTAAACTCCACAGCATTGACCTCTACTGCAATGGATGAATGCAGCCTTGTGGCTATGTTTATTACCATGAATGGTCAGGAGTGGGCATGTAATTTATACAGCTTAATTGCTGGCCTGTATAAATGCCTTTTCACAATCAGTTCTGGAGAAAGCACATGGTTAATTAGATGCTCCTATTCCCTGGAATACCTCATTAGCATCTAGCACAGCTGTCCAGACAGCCCACCATAGTGCTGCATGATTGTGTCCAAAATTACCATGGTAGGGCTGTCTCTGCATGCAGATGGTAGCCTTTCTGAATTTTTGTCTGTAATGTAAGACTGCTTTTCTCTTTCTTTTTATAGTGAACCAATTATTTTACAAATTGCACAAGAAAAAACAAGAGGTGACATGATGAAATCAACAGTATTACTCAGTTTTTATTTTATTTTTGTTTATTCATTGCATTTATTGACTGAAATAGTCTGACTGAGGAATGCCCTTTTTCAGCAGTGGCCCAGGGAGAAAAGCTTTTGAGTAAAATAAGCATTGAATACAATACATATAGTTACTAACAGATATTTATCTTTCAAGTACATAGTATTCAAAAAGATCTAGGTTGGGATTAGCAGGGTAAAATTACTCATAACTGCAGGTGTCAGTCGTTCATCTCTAATACAAATAATGAGAAGGCCTGGGTTTTCATTCTGATGCTTTAATTTATACAAACACATCAGGAAGGATGGCAGCATCATTAAATACAAACAGACTAGTTCACAAACAGAGCTTGCAAACATACATGCTTACATCTCAACAGCTAACTAGAAAATGGCAGTCAGGCTCGCATGTGCTCAGTATTTATACACTTGTGCAAGCCCTTGGATAGCTTCTTAAAGGTATATAAACTCTTACTGATCTACATCCTCCCTCTTAAAAAGATGCCCTTTATGCTAAACAATGTTAGAGCTAGGCATGCATTACTATGTACATTGGAAACAAAACACAATGTTCATGCCCAAGTTGCTTCCTATCTGCTGCAAGGTTTAGATATTCAATCATATCTCTTAACATAACAGTTGGGACTAAATTTAGCAACAGGGACAGTCTGCAGTGAACAACTCGTATCAGGAACTTCTGGATTTGTCACAGGAATGGAAATGTCCTCTGGAACTTCCTCAGGAATTGGAACATCGGACAACTCACTCTGAGATGAAGAGTCTTTCTCACAGGCTATCTGCTGTGTTATAGGCTCAGATACCAGTCTCAGATGTTTCCAATTCCACCTAAAGATTGCTCTTTCTGATTCTGGAATGTACAATCTCGGCTCTTGACCAATATTCTTCATGACAGCAATCTGATCATAACCTTTGGACATCTGCAACCTTACCACTTCTGCTTCTCGTAATGGATTGAGCAGTCTGCTGGTCTTATTGTAGAAGGACTTCGGGGATAGGCATTTTCTCAACAGATTTACTTTCACTGATCTGTTGTTCTTGACACATGGATCCAACAATTGACTTCTGACTGGTAATATGGTTCTGGTTTTTCTCGACAGTAGTCTCAGAGCAGGTGAACTAAGATGTTTATCAAGAAGAATATTTCCTAGATTCAAGACATCCAGGAAACCATCAGTATTGTCTTGTTTTGACTTCTCTAGTAACTGTTTTGCACTTTGCATTGCATGTTTTGCCAAACCATTTGACTGTGGGTATGCTGGACTACCTGTGACATGAGAAAAGTATCATTCTTCAGCAAATCTTTTGAACTATTGGCTTGTGAACTGTGTGCCATTGTCAGAAATAACTTTGCGTTGACTCATACATGGTAGTCCGGGGATCTCGTTAAGCTGAAGTGGTTCTTTCTGTTGAAGAAGCTTTGTGCTATAACATACTGAATAAGAAGAAAGTGTTGTCTCAATGTCTTGTGACATAGAAGGCCAAAATACTATCTCTCTCACCCTTCTTTTGCTAGATTCGGTTTCTGGGAGACCACACTGCAAAATAGTAATGTATTCTGGTTGCAAGGACTTTGGAACAATTACTTTCGAACCTTTCATTATGATACCTTTATCAGACAAAATCTCATCTCTGTATAGAAAATAATGTTGCACTTCTTAAACTAGATTGCTTTGATGGCCATCCTTGATTGATAAAGTGGTTGAGCTTTTGTAAGACTGGATCTGTGTCTGTGTGATCTCTTAGCTCATCAAGATGTGTGGAAGAAAAAATTCTCACTTCCATGACTTTAAAATCATCAATCGATTAAGAACCTTGATTGTCATTCTGTTCAGTGGTATTTCTGGGCAATCTGGATAAGGTATCAGCAAGATGAAGAAGTTTGCCTTTCTTGTAGACAGGATTGAAATTATATTTTTACAATCTCAGCATCATACATTGCAGCTGGGCTGGAGCTGAATGCATTGTTTTTCTCAGGATAGTGACGAATGGTTGATGGTCTGTTTCGATCTGGATAGGTATACCATATACACAATCATGGAACTTTGAACATGAAACACAATCGCCAAAAGCTCTCTCTCATTCTGGGCATATTGCATCTCAGTTTGGGTAAGAGATCTTGATGCATAGGCAACAGGTTGGTCCTCTTAGAATGACTGCACCAAGACCAAATTTCGAAGCATCACTGGAAAGTGTAACTGGTTTGTGAAAATCATAGTATGTGAGAGTTGGCGGGGTAGCAATTCTCTGTTTCAGGACATAAAATGCTCTTTGGTGTTGCACTAATCAAGACCAGGATATATCTTTATATGTCAGCTCTCTGAGTGGTGCTGAAAGTTGGCTCAAAGTCTGGAACGAACTTGCCTGGGTAGTTGACCATGCCAAGAAAATGTTGCAGGGCTTGAACATTGTCTGGAGCTTGCATCTCGAGAATGGCTGTTTGCTTTGCAAGGTCTGGTCATAAGAATGTACTGGTAAATAAGTGACCAACATAAGGAACTTCTTGTGGCCTGTATTTGCATTTGTGTGGGTTGTGCTTAAGATTCACTTGATGTGCCCTTTCTAGAACTTTTCTGAGGTTTCTGTCATGTTCTACTTCATCATGACCTCCTACCAGTATGTCGTCTACTATGCTAGCACAAGGATACCCAGAAAAAAATTGCTCCATTGCACATTGAAAGACTTCAATTGCAGAATTTATTCCAAATGGCATTCTCAAAAATCTGTACCTGCCAAATGGAGTATTGAAAGCAGTGAGCAATGATGATTTTTCATCAAGCTGACTATACCAAAATGAACTCTTTGCATCTAAGACAGAAAAAATAGTGGCTTTTGACATCAAGGCTGGGACTTCTTCGATTGTGCTCATTGGATGATGAGGTATTTTTAGTACTTTGTTCGAATCTCGTGGGTCAATGCATATTCTGATGTCATTTGAGCTTTTCTTATGTGTTACCACCATGGAAGATACCCATTAAGTTGGAGTTTCGACTGGACAAATCACACCTTGTCACACTATTTTATCTAGTTCAGCTTTGACTCTGTCCTGTATGACTACCTGAACTTTGCATGCTGACATGATAACTGGACTGACCTCTGGGTCTAACTTCCTGGAGTACACAACTGGAAGTTTGCCTAGTTTGTCTTGGAAAAGATCAGCATAGATGGAAAAAATGTGCTGGGCAAAATTAGAGTAGTGGTCTTTTAAGCTAAGATGATGAACTTCCTTATTAAATGAAAGCAGTGCCATTTTCAACCTGTCTTTGAGCCCTAATAATGACTGAATGCACCTCTTGGCCACATAAAATAATAAGTCATAGCTTCTTCTAGGAGAGTAACATGAAATCACTATTGAGTGTTCAGTATGAATTTCTTCACCTCCATAAGCAATACGTTTCGCACACCTTGCCAAATCAAGCCTTTCACCTTTACACACTCTGGCAAATGTTTCTGCAGACATAACATTGCACTTGGAACGTGTCAACTTTAAGCTCTGTGGGTTTGCCATTTATCTGAATAATACAATGAATTCATTCTTGGCCCTTAAATCTACTGCATTGACGGTTTCATGAAGCAGTGATACACCATCAACATAAGCAGTAGGCTTACCACAGTCTGATTAACTTGTTTTTTAAAATGTACCCTTTTAATAAAAGAGTGCCTACATTCTTTTGACTTACTAAATCTTTTGCAGTGATTCCATTTATTACATTTGTGGCACTGTTGAACAAAGGGGTTTATATTTAAGCTGGTGAGCTTATCTATAATGCCCGAGTGGGGTATTGTATCGAAGGCTTTTGCGAGGTCCAGGTAGGCTGTGTGGACCACCTTACCCTCGTCAATGGCCTTAGTGACTGTTTCAAAGAAATCAACCAAGTTTAAGAGGCAGGATCTGCCCTTAACAAAGCCAAACTGGGTAGGATCCAGTGTCTGTAGGTCCCCAATATCTTTATTTATGAGGTCCATGATGATCCTTTCCATAGCTTTGCAGACCAAGCTAGTCAGGCTTATGGGGCGATAGTTTCCAGGATCCGTTGCGGCACCACCTTTTGGAGAGGGACCACTGTTGCTGTACGCCACTCTTTGGGTGCATATCCTGTAGTAAGGCTGAGACTGAACAATAGTTTTATGTTTGGGTTTAGCTCTTCTTGGAGTTCATGTAGGATCAGCCTGGGACACCGTGTGGTCCCATTGATGCTGTGTTTTTTGCTTTGGAGAGGGCAGCTCTTACCTGAGCATCTGAGATGTCAGGGGGGCAGCACTCTGCTGGGATAGATATTTGCCCTTTGGTGGGGAGTTTGCGCTGAACCTGTCAGCTAGGATGTTGGCAATGTCTGTGGGTTTGGTGTATTTTTTTGTCATTTTGGACTAATTCTGAGCATATCTGGGAATTCCCACCCAGGTTCCTAACATAACTAAGGAAAGCCTTGTGATTATCCTTAGTGTCCTGTGCAATTTTTCTCTCGAAGCTGGCCTTAGATGATTTTTATGAGTGCCCGTAGTTTTTTGCTAATACTGATCAGAGATGCCTTCCCTTTTTGGGATTTTGCTCTATCATGTAGTAGCTTCTTCCTTCTATTGTATAGTTTATTTATGGCTGGGGTCCACCAGACAGGATGTCTGCCTTTGGAGGATTGGGACTTGGTTTTATTTGGGATTGCATGATCCATGCATTCCTGAAGGTGTTCATAGAATGCATTTATAAAGGATTCTGTGGTTCGGGCCGTATTTTCCACAGGCCCGGGGGCTTTGAAGGATTCCACCTCAGTTTTGAGGAGTGTGAAATTTGCATTAGAGAAGTTTTTCACTGTGGTTTTCAAGGCAGGGGGTGGAGTCGGGATGTGAATATCCAGTGAGATTAGTTTATGGTCTGATCTTACCAATGAGGGATACACTTCTGGTCTGGAGCATAAAGTCCCCATGTTGGTGATGATCAGGTCCAGTATGTTTTCCCCTCTTGTGGGAGTGGTAACAAGTTGTTCCATAGCATTTGAGTTTATGAATTCTAGGAACCTTTAGGCTAGGGTGTTGGAGCTAGAGTAATGCTCCCAGTCTATGTTTGGGTAGTTGAAGTCGCCCAATATAATGGTGTTTGGAGAGAGCTTCATATTTTCCAGTGTTCTCAGGAAGGCCGAGTGGGTTTCCTGGGTTTGGGAGGGTGGTCTGTAGCAGGCTATAAACTGGAAGGCAGTTTTACCCACTGTTAATTGCACATGGATAGTCTCTGATGCTTCGTGCTGTGCCACCAACCTGGAGGTGTGGGTACCTTTGACGAATATTGATACTCCCCCTCCTTTTGTGGTTCGGTCCAAGTTTTGGGGCCGAAAAGCATGGTATGAGGTATAACCTGGTAGTGCTGGGGTGCTCTCGGGAGCCTTGAACCAGGTTTCTGTTACTGCACAGATATCGATGTTCTCCATGCTAAGGAGAGTTTTGAATGCGTGCATCTTGAGGTTTAGACTTCTGGCGTTGAGTAGCATTACTCTAAGTTTCCTATCCCTTGTGATACCTATGGACGTGGGTTTGTCTTTTGAGCCTTGCCTAAAAAAGGCACTATGGGGGTAGCAAGAGCCTTTGCCAATATCCAAAAGCCCAGGGGTGACAGGTGCAAGCCGTCCCTAGCAAAGCATCGTGGCTTGTCGAGCATGTCATCCCAGGCTGACAGGCATTGGATCCCCTTTGAATGACACCAATACTTAAGCCAATTGTTGAAATTGATCATCTTGTCTTCATATTGTGGCATCATTCTTGGAGAGGGTAAGATGCTACTCAAGGTCAGGGTCATACCGGCCTGAGCTACATGCTCAGAGAGCTCCTCTATGTCTCTTTTCATGTAGTCCAGGGAGGTACGTCTCAGGTCATTCACACCAGCATGGACAATGACTGAGTCATATTTGTACTTGCCTTGGAGTGACCTGAGTGCTTGTGTTATGTGGCGGATCCTAGCGCCCGACAGGCAGCTCACTGTGACCTTCTCCTTGTTCAGCCTGGTGAGTGGGACGTCAGTGTGCCTGACGATAGAGTCGCCTATTACAAGTGTATCAGGTGTGTTGTTTATCCTTAAGGGCTGTGACTGTTCGGCACACTGGCTTTGTGAGCTATGTGCTGTACGTGTTTTGTTTTGGGGTAGCGGTTGCTTGGGTGTCTGCTTTGGAGGTCTCTGCTGCTTAGGCAGATTTTTATTTAGAGCCTCCAAGTATGTTTTTGTGTGTTTATGTGTTTGGTTTGCTGTCGTGGTAGGTCCATGTGAGACTGGAATTGTAGTGAGTGTGGTTTCCTTCTCCTCCTGACTGGTTACGCCAGTACTGAGTTGAGAGAGCTTAGCCTTCAGTATGGCTATATGGTTGCATCTCTCACATGTGTTGGAATTTGTTGGGAGGAGGAGAGGGTTGTCTGTGTACATGAGGCAGTTGTAACATTGCCTCAAGATTCCCAGATTCACCAGCTGGACCAGAGAGGAGATTGACAACTGACCTTTGGACATGCTAGAATACTATTGGGAATTCCTTTATAATTGGAAAAAAAAGAGCTAATGGGGAACAAGGTACTCAAGGGTAGTTTGTGAGGGTGATTATCTTTTCATGGTAGTCTAGCCTAAGGAAGGCTGTAAATATTGCAGCATTATTGAATTTTGGAATGGTGGCATTGTAGACTTGTGCAGTAAAAATGAATGCCATTTTAATATCATACATCATTGCAATGTGTTCAGATATAATAAAATAGTATTTACCGTACATAATTCAAATTCCACTGTAGAAAATGACACAGTGTCTGGCAAGATGATATACCTTTAAAGGAAAATGGGCAGCAAAACTGAAGCATGGTAAAAATCTAAATCTTAACATAAGTAGTGCAGAATAAGTTATTCACATAAAATATACAAATGAGTTTGTAGGTCATCAGTGGAATAAGAGTTGGATTAGCGGGATTAGAAATTTGATGTGGCATCCTGGTAGAACGTAGAGTCAGTGTGAGTTGACAGAAAAACTGCAATGGGAGGAGATGAAAGGGAGATAAAGGGGGAAGTACATTAGACAAATAATGGAATTAGAATGCTACTGAAATATGAATAGTGGGAGGTTTATACAGAAGTGCGAGCATTGATTGGCTCATTATGGTTCTTGCCATAAAATCAAGTGAACCACATGAGCTTGAAAGAGGAGTATAATATACAGTAGTATACATGATATGATGTTATTCACATAAAATCATGCCAGAGAATGGCTGCAATTACTAGTAAAAGTTATTTTATAGGAGCTCTTCATGTGACTGGTGATTGCCCTTCTTAGATCTAAGTAACATTTTTAGGGTAGACTCCTATGGAACAGCCTTTCCATCCACATGAATCTGAGTTTGTCTAATACTCAATTTAAGTGCAACCTGGACCAGTGGATGGGGAATAGAAAATCTAAACTGGGCCTGGCACCCATGTCCCTTATGGGCAGAAGTAGCTTATAAATGCTTGGCCCTCAATGTCCTGTTTGGATACAGGATGTCAGTATTTTTTCAGGAAAACTTTGCTAGGCTTAAAAAGTCCCCTTTTGGTCATTAGCCTAGTAAAAATCTAAGAATCTGTGAGTAAGCCTAGAAAGCTAGGTCTTAATTCTGGGTGGTCATTAGAAGCAGAAGTAGGTTCTAAGTATGAAGAGATACTACAGAGAGTATGTTACCACGCCTAAGTAGGATGATTAGATTGGATCTGATGATATGAGTTGTGCAATTAACTCTAGACTTCATTTGGTGGGAGTCTTTTGGAAGACATCAACTCTCCCTCTTTCATCAGGATTACCCATTTCTCCAATGTATGATATGCCCAAGTGTTTTTAGATTAAATAAATAAAAACTCCCTGGACCATATTCTCAATAAACCCACTAAGGGACATAAAATTCTTGACATGGCCTTATAAATATAGCATGTTCATACACCATTCCCCTGGTATGTCCTTCTCCCTGTAATAGGATACTCTGAGTTATTTTCATTGGGACCTGAATGACTGGATGTGCATTCACAAATTCACCCTGGGGCTTAACTGATCTGGTGCTCCTCAAGAGAGGAGGTATGGTTTAAGGGTGGGCACTGGCAAGGCATAATTGGTCTCATCCTTTTATCTTTTATGGTAGCAAGTCTATTTTCCATTAGGAAGCAATAGTCAAGAACAATAGTCAAGAAATCGAAACCTATGTGGTTAACCATGAAACAGAAACTTTGATATTTCACTAGCCAGGAGCAAAGTGCCTTGGTTAAAAATAGTTGAGAATAATATGGTGTTGTTGAAACCTAAGTGAGAGAAGCATGAAGTAATATATTCTATTCAGAAGAATATTCTGATTCAAGTGAGGGGGTTATGTTAAGAGGGAAAGTCCATTCTTTAACATAAGAAAAAGGAGCCTGTTTCCTAGGTCTTTATGTGAGTTGTTTCCTGTTCACTCTGGGAATATGTATCTTAAGTAGTTAATAGTTTAATAGCTTTGTATTATTAGGAATTGTAGTTATATACTGATGAATATGTAGGATCTTAGAGAGTGCAATGGTTGAGCTACATGTTAAAGTATCTAAAGGACTGAGTAGTCTCAAAAGGATTTTCTAAAGTGTTCACTATATATGTGTTGAGACGGACCTTATTAAACATTAGAGGAGTCACATAAACTAAACATATTGTTTTGGTAATATTGATTATCAATTGATTTTGCTTAGGCCAGGAGGTTAATCCTAACGTCATTTTCACAAGGCAGTTTTTGATACAAGCAAAAGGTACAAGATTAGTACCTGACAAGGTCATCAACAGCCAATTAATTATTGAGGGAATAAAGGATAACATTTATCTTATTATGAACACTGAAGACTGCAACTGCTGCAAGATGGAGGCTTGAGGAACACTAGAATGGTGTGGTTACTCAGAAAAGTATGTTTTTTTTCCTTCATCCTGAAATCTCTTCCTGCAAAAGAATATGTGAATGATCTGTGTGTCCTTGTGGCAAACCCTGTACATTTAGGGATGCTACTTAGTAAAAATAACCGACAAGGTCAAAGGCCTTCATCAGCTCAATGAAGGCAGTTCAGCTATCCTGCTGCCTTAGTGCATGTAGCTTATCTAAATCCAGGTTACTACATAGCAATGATCAAATTTGTCAAGATATTCATGTGTCTAAGTTATCATCAGCTTTTCCAGAGTTATCATAATAGGCAGTAAAGTTCTACTGGTAATCATAGATCTCACCAATAGTTTAAAGAGAAATGTATAAATACTATTTATTGCCAAATGAACTTGTGTTAAATAAACATTGTAAATTGGTGGCAGAGGCATAGTAAAGTAGCCTGCACAGGTCATCAGAAACCAACTTATCTGAACCAAGGTTACTATTTTCAGACAGCCCGAAAATTGTTTTTAAAAACTTGCTAATCTTATATTTATGAGGGGGCTAAGGGAAATGAAGACTTTTGTGGGAAGAAGCAAATCGCATCTATAGTAAAATATTCTTTTCTGGTAGTCTCAGGCTAAGGGATGCAGAAATTCTAGTTACAAAACACACTGTAGGACTTGACGGGGTACTAGTAATTTACTGTCACATGACACATTTTAATTAATAACCTCAAAGTCCTCTACAGACCTTCAGCTGGCAGTAGATCCTCTCCTCTTTAAATATGAACCGAGTCTTGTGTAACAAATTAAATTTAAAATCCTGTTGCTAACAGCCAGTATCCCATCAAAGAAGATATTTAAAGATAAAGAGTGAGAGATGCAGTGCAATGGTACATGAGGGTGGAGCTGATGCAGGGAGATTTACTCCTCTCTCTGTCCTCCTGCTTATGAATATTAAGCATCTTATCCTTGGGTGAGTTTCAGAGTACTGCAGTTATTGAACTTTTGTGGACAGTTCACAGACTCACTGGAATTTCAGTCCTGTGCCTTAGGGATGATGTCTGCCCATTAACAAAGGACAGCAGCACCATGATAGGTGTTCAAATCCAACTTTTGGCACAGGTCTTTTTTACCATGACTGAAAACATAGGCTGAAATGTGGCAGTCAGATGCACAGTGGGTTCGTTTTAAGTAACTGCATTCCTGTGAATTGAGAATTAGACCTCTCTACAACACTGAATATATAAGTTTCACACAAATATCAATAGTTCAGAAATGTAGGCAGGTCACATTTTTTATTTGATCATAGAGCACTCAAATGTATATCTATAACTACAGGATTTGTACTCGGGAAGTATTTTTATTGCAGAAAGCAAAACAAATGCTAATGGTTTCAATCACAACTGAAACATCTGTCTTTGCCTTCCTGTACTTGCAAGATATGGTTGAACTTTCAGGTTCTTGTATTTGGCAAGAAGTCATGTCTGAGTGCAGAAGTCAAACTATCATGTTTAGGAGAATTTGACTAAGTATTTAATTCAAATAAATTATTCTGAATTTTCTTTCTGTACATTTTATGTTTAAATGTGTTCTAACACAGGGCATTTAATGCTATATATAGTTAAATCTCTTATAGAGCAACTGCTTTTTTTTAGAGTTCTTGTTTGGCACAGAGCAGTGCCTTCAACATTTTATTTTGTTTTGACATTTGTTGACTGGGTTACTCCAGCTGGGCAGATGCCGCCCTTTTTCTACGGGGAGGCCTGAGGAGAAAAGCTAAAGATAAATACATGATATAAAGTGAAAGTATAACATAAATCACATACAGTTATATCCTATACTTACACACAATACAATTACTTACAGATAAGTAGCATGGAATAAGATCAGTATAAAATGTGTAAAGTATAAAGTATAACATTATTCATATACAAGTATATCCTGTACTTAAACACAATACAATTGCTTACAGATATATAGCATGAAGTAAGATCAGTATAAAAAAATAACTCACATCAGAGCCAGAGAGAGTGTAGTGTGGCCTATTTTATTGAACAAGTGCAGGATTAAAATAAAGTAGGGTAATGCGGAGGAAAAAAAAGAGTAACAGGAAGGCAGGGTTAGTTGCAGCAGAGGCCGAGGTAGATTATGTTGGGTCGATGCAACAGCAAGTCCAAGAATTTTAATAGGTTTTCTTTTAATGTTTTTATGAAACAGTTAGTGTTATTAATCATACTTACATATAGCAGCAGTTGTATCTGTTTTGCTTTCTGCAATAAAAATACTTCCAGAGTACAAATCCTGTAGTTATACATATAGGGGCACATGTATGCTTCTTCATATATTTTGACCAGCTATGAATATAGTTAGATTTATTACTGAAGCTTTCATTTCCTCAAAGTAAAGGTTAATCATGCCTAGTTAGAAAACAAAAGTGGTTAATTTGCTTTATGAAGTTTAATAATTAAAGTACATATTATTATTATTAGAGTTAATGTGCAACTGCTATGTTCTGGCAATGGATGGAGACCTTTCATTACTGAATTGAAAAGTGTTTAATAACATTACCAGACTTAACATTCATGTTCTGTGTTTCAGTCCATATACACAAACAAATCAAGGCTTAATTCCTAGAAAGTGGCCAGAACAGAAAGAGTCATTGCTTTAAAGAAAAAACTAGACATGCACATTAAGTGTATTTAATGCCACATTCTATTATGACTCATATGCTAGGAACACTGAAATTTAAAAATAGTAGATTTTTTTTCTGCAGCATTTAAATGCATTACATTACTTGTACACAAGTAAAAAGAAAACAGTATATGCTCACATAAACTTCAGTGGTGCAGCAGATAGCATTGTCACCTCACAGCAAGAGGTTCCCCGGTTTGATTCATGGTTGGGGTACCTTCTATGCAGAGTCTAATGTCCTCCCTGTGTTTGTGTGGGTTTCCTCTGGGGGTTCTGGTTTCCTCCCATATTACAAAGACATGCAGTATGGATTGAAACCTCAAAATTGGCCATAGGTGTATGGTATGGATGAACTACTATGGCAGGGCTAGTCACTCAGCAGTGTAAACCTTGGATCTAGATGATTGTCACTGTTGAAGTGACACCCTGAACCCCACGTGCAATAATGGAAAAAGGGATTAATCTAAATATGTGTTTTGCAAGAATATGGGTAATCTGCTGCAAAGTCTAAACCAGCATGCACAGCACACAGACTGTGACTAGCACGTTTGCAACAAAAATGACAAAAAAAGTATAACACCAAATTGCTTAATTATGGTAACTAGAATTGTACTATACATGCATTTATAACTGCTTGATTTGAAGGGTTCCCTTACACATTCTCAAGCTGAAATTGCTTAAGCATCAGTAGCTTGCAGAAAAAAATGTGAATATCATAACGTCAAATACTTTTCCCTCACAGGAAATCATTCCTGGTGCAATTTTTAATTGTGCGATGGCAAAGATTCATTTCTTTATGGAAATTTCTCCCTCCTTGGAGTTGGTGCAACTGTGGAGTTGGTACAGTATATAAAGTTTCATGTGGTGGGTAGCTTGCTCCCTACATTGGGAGGGGGGTGCAGGGAAGGCTTGCTATTCTGCAAAAATAGCAACAAAAAGTAGTTTTTACCCTTTTGGATTTCAGGCCTTTTTCTTTTGTCCTTTGAGAATGTTAGTTTTCAGGAAGTATGTGTTTCATAGTAGAACTGATTTGAGGACTTATAGTTCCTATTCTTAGCAATGATGGACTGGGGGCTTTCTTAAGAGAGAGCCCAGAACAGATTACTTTTTATCTGTATCATATTATTGTTTTATCTACTTACAATATTACATTTTTACCTTTGTTTTAATGTAGTATTATTTGAATTTTAAGATTTTTATAGGGGTTTAAAAAGTTCTAGGGTAGGTTATAAAGCAACACTTGTATTCCATTCTGTCCTAAGGGTTTAACTAGGTTGTAGCTTGGGTAGAGCTTGAAACAAGGCTTTTTCTTTAAAGTAACTGAAAATAATTTAAGTTTTTTTTTTGTTTTAGAGAGATGCCAGAATGGACTGCTATGCAATCGAATCTATTTTTTTCTTTGTGTTTTAAAAGTTCTAGCTTAAGACAGAAAGCAGACATAAAGTTTCTTTCTATGAGTTTTGTTGATTGGAAGTGTGGGATGCGATGCAAACTAATATAATTTTAGGCATGGGAAAACAGTTCAAGGCTTTCTTGAGACAGCATTCAGAGAACAGACAGCTGTAGAGGTATATCTTATCTGCCTCTCTTTCCTCACCCTGTCCCTGTTTTTGCTTTTTCTGTCACATGTATGCAACTTTAAAATCCCCTATTTCATAGTATTTCATTTGCTATTATTAATGATTGCTACAATAAGAGGTTCTCCCATTCGATTCTCGGCTGGAGCGCCTTCTGTGTGGAGTCTGCATGTCCTCCCTGCGGCAGAGTGACGCTAAAAGACATGCAGGTAGGTGCGAGCATGAATGGGCGTGATTTCTTTGAAGGTTGGGCATCAGGCTGGCAACTCGGCATCGTAAAAATCCACTGCCAATCATGAGCGGACCAGAGTTCCGCTGTGGAGACCCCTAACCGGGAAAAGCTGAAAGACTTTTTTTAATGATTGCTACAATATCAAATAATGAAGACCATTGACTTAAACTAGTTAAACTTCATTTAATCTCCCATTCATATCTTCCCACTTTAATACCTGAAGATTTAAAAAAAATCCAACTTACTTTTAAAATCTCCAGTTAGTACAAGTGCTTAGTATTGTCCTATAAAATAGCAGTATAAATATACAGTAAAATACACACACAATTTGTTTGAAAATAAACTTTATAAAAAAATTGTCCATTTTAGTAACCATTTGACAAAGGTATTTTTAAACCAGACCTCCACATTGCACATAATTATATTGTTACACAGCTAAAATTTTACTTTAGACAGGTATGAGGGCACTTCAGTGACTGAACATTCAATGCCTTACAGAAAAATCATTCAGTTTGATATTACCTTAAATATTTGCGAAATGCATTGGTGTACCAGGAATGCTATGGCTAACATCTCAGCAGCAGCTCTACCCTGTGAGAATGTACACAGTTAAATAGAACTTAGACAAGTCAGACAGAGCCAAAATATCCAAAATACATTCTTCTTAGATGACAAAGAAAGTGTTAAAGACCTATGTAATCAGAGATAGGACTGATTTTACTGACTATGAAAAAAGTAAAAAAATAATTATTAGATGGGGCTGAGGTAACCTATGAGGTTAAAGACAAAAAAAATGACAACTGGAATTTTAATGCTGATAAACTGGCTAGAGTGTATTTGCATGATTTAAAACATTTCTTAAAGATGTGTTTGAAAGAGCATTATATAATAATAATAATAATAATAATAATAATAATAATAATAATAATAATGAGAAAGTGTGCATTGCAAAGTGGTGCCAAGAACTCCAAGTAGTAGAATGCTTATTAATTAATGACACATTTTTTAAAATTGAATTGCCTGATTCTAAATCTAGAGCTATAGTAAGAATATGTAATCAATTGTGAAACAAAAAAGTAACATAATGAGTTAATTTGTATCATGTAGGGAGGAAGTGGGCACATAGTGAGATTCTTTTCCACTAATACTGAAGAGAAAACTGAATAGCCTCAAAAGATAAATAACACAAAGGTAAACAAGATTAGTTCCCAGCTCCAGTGTGTATTATAGGATCATAGGATCATAGGAAGTTAGTAGGCTATTGGCCCTGAGGCCCTTACAAGCTAGCCAAGAGTTTAGCCCATGTTCCAACAAGTCAGCACACTATGCCACTGTCTGGCAGGGACAGAGGTGGAATCCCAGGGGTGTATTTTCTGTTCCCCATCCAGTTATCCAGGTTGCACTTAAAATGATTTAATGAGGTACTCTGCTTTACGTGTAGAGAGAGTCTATTCTAGAAAAGGGGAAGTCTCTGGAACACAAATCTGTCCTGCCAACAAGTCCTATTGATATCACAGACCAGGTTGAGGTCTTGCGTGGTGGTTACTAGAGTGGAGCTTGACTTGCGGATATGCAGCAGTCCCATCAGGGTGGGGTCTGAGATTGCTATGTATGCCAGACAGAGGTCACCTCTGAGGAGTCTGTAGGAGACTAAGTAGAGGGACAGGGCTTTTAGCCTATCTGTGAAGGGTAGATGTTTGAGGCCCTGGATTTTCCGTGTAAGGAGGCTCCATGGTCTCTCCAGCTGCAGAATGTGCTTTGTGAGGTACATGCCAAAACAGACATTGCATTCAATAATCAATCTTATAAGGGGAAAAATACAGGGATGTTGTGACCACCTTGTCCCTAGATGAGATACCCTTATTAATGAGGTGGGCCATGTAGAAAGCTTTCTGTACAATGGAGGCAATATAGTGGTCAAAAGTTAATCTTCTATCAACCTGGGTTCACAAGTGCCTCACGACTGATTTCAAGCTTAGTGCTTTATTATCAATGTAATAATTTGTGGAGACATCATTCTCCCCAAAAGGGATGATGATGCACTTTTTGGCATTCAGTTTGAGGCCAAGTTTCTGGCACCAGTCATTTGTTTGGGTGAGACCCTCTTGGAGGATGTCCACATCACTAGGGGAATTGATGACAGCATCCAGCTTGCACTCATCTACCTGTCTCCATAGGGGTTCCCCAAGGATCCATTCTTGGACATCTACTCTTCTCTGTTTTCACCAATAATCTAGCCTCTGCCACCAAACATGGCACACTCATACAATACGCAGATGACTCAACCATCATCTGTTCAGCCCAGTCCCTACCCAAACTGCAAAAAGTCACACAGGAAGCCTTTTCCTCTGTTGAAACTTGGTTATCCAATGCCCAATTAACACTCAACCCAAACAAAACTAAACTACTCATCTTCCAACCCACCAAACATACTCAAAACAACTCTCACTTTAACATCACAGCAAAAGACAACACCACTATATACCCAACTGAACACACCAAATTGCTAGGAGTGGAAATAGACAATAAACTAAAATGTGACATTCACATATCCATGACCATAAAAAAAGTCCACAAAAAACTAGGAGCATTATACAGAAATAAGCAACTTCTCACCAAAGCAGCAAAGATTTCAATAGCAAATTCCCAACTTATCTCCACCCTACTTTATGCCTCTCCAATATATACCAACCTAAGGCAATGCAATCTAAACAAGATAGAGACCTGCTACAACAAAATCGCCAAATTCGCCACAGGGGCATCCTACCATAGTCACCACTGTCTCTCACTTGCTGAACTGGGCTGGCTTGAACTCCCTCACCTCCTTCAATGGTATCAACTCTCACTTGCCCACAAACTAGTAAACCATCCACTGAATGTCCCAGCCCTCCAGAATCTACTCCAACTCTATCGCACCACCAGACCACTAAGATCCAGCAACAAAAATCACTTGCAGATCACTAAAGCCAATAACTCTGCTGATGAAGCACTATTCTCTTGCACCATAGCCAAATTATGGAACTCCCTCCCACCCTCAATTACCTCCGTACCATCATGCACCCACTTCAAAACTTTACTAAAAGTGCACCTAAAAACATGCTGGCTATGCCCTTGCAACTCCCACTCTAATATCACCCACCTCATCCAACCACTACCTTTCTTTCCACTCCACTAACTACCTTGATTATAGCAAGCTCAGATGCTCATAAGCCTAATACTTATTATACAGCAGGAACTTCTTATTGTAACATTTGTTAATGTCTGTTATGTACTTCACAGATAAAGATTCTAGTTGTCTACTGATGTACTATGTTCTTCATCTGTAAATATGTTGTAAGTAATTGCTATGTAAATTGTTAATCACTATGTCATCCAATGTAACTACTGCCTGTTTATTTTAACTGTGGAGCTTTTCTCCCCGGGCCTCCGCTGAAAATGGACCTACATCCAGTCGGACACTCCTGGTCAACAAATAGAAATAAATAATAAATAAATAAATAAATATGAAACTTGGTCAGCCATAGCCCACTAGATTTGGCCTGCACCTCTGAGAAGTATATGCAAAACAGCAGAGGCCCCAAGACCGATACCTGGGGTACACTGCTTGTTATGAGTCTACTACTTGAGGTGGCTTCCCATATTTTGACTAGGTGGGTTCTATCAGTGAGCCAGTTTACTACCCATCTGGTAACATATGGGCTGATGCCTAGTTGAGAGAGTTTATCTATTATACCTGAGTGGGGAATAGTATCGAAAGCCTTGGCCAGGTCAAGGTAGATGGTGTGCCTCATCTACGGACTTGGTGACTGTCTCAATGAAGTCAACCAAATTTAACAGGCATAACCTCCCCTTTACAAAACCAAACTGTGTGGGATCAACTGTCTGGAGGTTGCCAATATCCTTGTTAATGAGGTCCATGATAATCCACTCCATGTCCTTGTAGATCATGCTAGTTAGGCTGATGGGTCTATAATTTCCTGGATCAGTGGATGCTCCACCTTTGTGCAAAGGGATGACAGTAGCTGCCCTCCACTTGGCTGGGATGAAGCTGGTACTCATGTTTTTGTTGAACAGGGTGCCTAATGGTGCTGCAGGTTCCTGTCTGAGTTCATGTAGGATGCAGCCTGGAATGTTATTGGGTCCCATGGAGGCTGTATGTTTTGCCTTTGAGAGGGCAGTGATGATTTGCTCTCTAGAGATAAGGGGAGGGGGACAGGTACTGGGGATGTCCTGTTTTACTGATAGTTGGGGCAGATGAGTGAAGGTTTTACTGAACCTGTCTGCAAGCAGGTTGGCTATATCTACAGGCTTTATGTATGTGGTTTCCTTGACTACCATTTCTGAGCAGATCTGTGTGCTTCCCTTGAGATTGTGGACACATGTGAAGAAAGCCTTATGATTGTCTTCAGTAGATGTGGCCAGTTTGGACTCAAAGTTTGCTTTGGAGGATTTCACTAGTGCACTTATTTGCTTGTTCAGGCTAAGGAGAGATTGCTTCCAGTTAGACACCTGCTCCTTCTTGGTCCTGGACAGCAATTTTTTTTCCTTTTATTATAGAGTTTATTTATTGTAGATGTCCACCAGACAGGTTTCCTCTTCCTTGAGAAGGAGGATTTCATTGTTTCTGGTATTCCTGATTCCATGCAGCTGTATAAATGCTCATATAGTACTTTGGTGTAAGTTTGGACATATGTGCCAGTTTCTGTGGAAGGGGAGGGGGCTGTGAAGCTGTTTATACCTTCCATCCGGAGGTTGTAATCAGCTTTGGAGAAGTTTTTTGTTTGACCCTAGCTGGGGGGAGGGGGTCAGGGGAGATAATGACTTTGAAAGTGACTGCTTTGTGGTCGGATCTTACCAGGGATGATGACACTGTGGGGATGCTGCAATGGTTACTCATTTTGGTTAATACCAAGTCCAAGATTCACCTCTTGTGGGGGTGTCAACCAACTGGTCGAAGGCATTTGCATTGACAAAATCAAGGACTCTCTGGGCATTTGTGTTTTGGCATCAGTATTACTTCCACTCTATGGTTGGATAGTTAAGTTGGCCCAGGATCAGGGTAAAGGGTTGAATTTTGATAGATTCAAAGAGGTCCAGATAGGTGGAGTGGACATATTGAGTCAGAGTTGGAGGCATGTAGCTAGCTGTGATTTGAATAGGGGTCTTGTCAATTGTTAACTGCACCTGGAGTAGTTCCTATGCGTCATACCATTTGACAAGCCTAGAGGTGTGTATGTCTTTTATAAATATCGCAACTCCATATCCTTTTGTTTTGCTGTCCATGGCTTGCGGTCTGAATGAATGATAGGATGAGTAACCTGGTATGGCTGGGGTGCTCTCCACAGCTTTGAGCCAGGTTTCTGTGACTGCACAAATATCAGCTTCTTTCAGGGTTAAGAATGCTTACAATGAGTGCAGTCTCATGTTTAGACTCCTAGGATTTAGCAGCATGACCTTTAATTTACTTTTAGATGAAATTTTCAAGTTGGTAGTTTTGACCTCATGGCATTGCCTAAAAAAGGTTCTATGGGGGAGACAAGAACCTTTGCCAGGAGCCTGAAGCCCAAGTGAGACAGATGCAGGCCATCTCTGGCAAAGCATTGTGGTCTTAACCAAAAAGAACACTGTTAACAGTAGGAAACTAGTCCATGTTCAAAAACGTTCATTTATTGAGCACCTTCATCCCCTAAAACCAGGGGCGTCATCAGAATACAATTATACACATTCAGGTTCTTTATATATATATATATATATATATATATATATATATATATATATATATATATATAAAACTAACTAATGAATAGCCACGGTGGTGCAGTGGTAGCGTTGTCGCCTCACAGCAAGAGGTTCTCCCATTCAATTTTCAGCTGGAGCACCTTCTGTGTGGAGTCTGCATGTCCTCCCCGTGGTCGAATGGTTTTCGAAAGACATGCGTGAATGGGAATGCCCTTGTTGAAGGTTGGATATCGGGCTGGCATCTCAGCACCATAAAAATCTACTGCCAATCATTAGCAGACCAGAGTTATACTGTGGCGACCCCTAACCGGGAAAAGCCGAAAGAAGAAGAATGAGAATGACCTCATCTAATCAATTAAACAATTAAAGGCACCATCATGAAATTACATTGTAAATCACACCAAAACTAGTATGAAGACATTGTGTTAAAATACCATAATTCTAAAATGTTTGTTGTATGGAGTTACATGTATTGGTAACATATCCAAGTATGATTGTAAATTCTTTTTTATAAGACCTGTTGCCCCTACTGCTACTGGAACTCTCTGAGTATCCTTCTTCCACATTGCCCTCATTAGTGCCTGCAAATCCTGGTATTTTATGACTTTGTCTCTCTGTAATGTAAGACACTATAGTCACTGGGTGTAGCAATTTCAATGATTAATGCTCCTTCTGCCTTCTTTTCATGGACCACTATATCTGATTTTCTCACATTTGTCCTTTGAACTGTTGGTAACAGGTGATCCTATGTGATGTAGACTTCATCATTTTCTATGATGCTTTGTGGCTCATGTTTCTAATGTTTTTCAGCCACTTCAGTACCATAATGCTTGCACAATCCCTAATGCAACAGTCTCGCCACATTATCATGCCTTTCAGTATACAGTCCTTCTGCCATTAGTATATTATTGATCAACATTGTTATTGTTATTATTGTTATTATTATTATTATTGTTGAACATTATTGTTCCCTATGTAATCAAGATGGTTTTTAAACCTAGAGATCTAGAATTTTTAATCCTCACAGGCGGTGCATTCCATAATATGAGTAACATTTGTGTGAAATACCTATCCTTAGTCATAGTCCTAAATGAGCTGGACCCTTTTCTCTTATTCCAGGGTATTGTTCAACCAATAATATAGTCACATCAGCCCTCAATTCCTGATTTGATACTGCTCTGAATACTTGGCAACATTTTCATATGAATAATCTGTACTGTATAATATACTGTAAAGGTCAAAATATCCAAATCTTTTAAAATAAGATTTTTTTTATGTTTTTTATCTTTTTTGTAAAACATCTTTCAATGATTTCCAAATATCTTATGTCAGACAGATATAGCAAAAAAAGTTTAGTTAGGAAACTGTAAATAAATTCTAGCAGGTACAATTCATGAGAGGAACAGATGACGGGTGCATACCTATAATCTACAGCTAGTTCAGGACTTCCAGAAAGAGGTAGGTCATTCTGGAATGGTTAAAGGGAAAATAATAGCTCAGATAAATCTTGTCTGTCACTCATTTTTGAGTTTTCTCTAGACTTTTTCTTTTGAAATTGAAATATTCACTTCCTTGCTAGTGAACACTATTTCATTTTGAAACTGTTAAAGACCCTCATAGGCTTTAATCTCCTTTAGTTCCCATACTACAAAATCTAAAACAGTTCCCTCATGATGCTGTAACAGATCGTGTTGAAGTTTCTTGATGTACTTCCTGGTAAATGAAATATAATGTCCTTTTTATCCAAGAAGTCCCGTTTGGCAGGGAGGAAAAAATCAGTTTAAAGATGATGTGGTAACAAAATTCCATGTGATGACACGGTGATCTCCATCTTAGAACTTTTCTTAATCTCTGTTGCTCCTGAGGTAACTAGGCCATTACAGCAGGACTTCACAGAAAGATATAAAATCAGCCCCTTATAGGGATTTCAGGACCTACATCACAGACAGTATTCACATAGGTCCAGATGTCTGTTTCAGTAAGAACTTCACCAAAACATCAATACCTCAATCTTGCAAAACTATTCTGTAAGCATATCTGTTTCATGTTTTACTACTATGCTTAGTTCAACACAATACATAAATAAGTTCATTCTGGTTTTATAGTATTTGTCATTTAGTTATATTTCAAGATGAGCTACAAACCCATTCTCAGTGGAGAACTGGGGAGAAATACTTCAATTTTATATCTATCAAACACACATTATATAAAATTATAGATATTGCATGATTTGTCATATATCAGACAAAATTATTTAAAAGAGAGGTTCAGTTAAATAACACTTGAGATACTGACAATTCATAATCAATAGTAGTACTTCACAGGCAACAACAATCTCTTGATTTAATCCAAATCAATTAGTCCATGATATGTAAATGCAAACCTTCAGCAGTATATCTGGCATAATATGTAATATATACAAACAAGAAAATATATGCAGTAAAGTATAAATGAATGTGCTGCATCAGCATGGAAATCGTATACAGAGAAAAGCTAACATATACTCAGATGAAACTAAAACATGGCACTTTATAACAGCATGGTCAGTTTGTATATATACCCTCAGTCATGAGCATGTCATCTGAAATATGATCGTTAACAGCTGAATGCTCTTACAAGAGGGATATTAAGAAATATCAAGATCTGAGGAGTTAAGAATAAGGTGGAGTTAGGTGATAATATATTTTTTCCAGTGTTAGAGGGAATTTACACACTTATACACACACAAGCGATACTTTGGACAATACAAAGTTATATGATAGTTAAGTGATTTGTAAATAGATAGAGCAATTGATTTAAATCAGCAAAGGCCCTGAAATCTGGATCTGAAAGCTTTTTGCTAGTATGATTCTGCACACCAATGGGCAATTTGGAGTGTCTAGTCTACCTACTGCATATCTGTGGAATGTTATGATATCTTAAATTAAATGTGATGTCAGCTGGAAAGATTTTTTTTTTTGCAGGAAGATATTAAATCTGTGCAAGGACAGATTCACATTAAGGGTTTACTTAGTGGCTGTCTGGTAGTGGTATACAGAAGATCAAATGGAAAGTGATATATGATGTAACCATTACATGGGATACTACCGGCTCAGTTTAGTAACCACTATATAATACTGCTCGTTTGATCCAAGGCTCACCATTTTATTATACAATTATAGTTTCATGCTAACTAAGTGAACCTAAAATGATCTTACTGGGAAATATTGCAAAATGAATATGATAATGGAAAAGTTTGACTCTCAACAGAAACAGAAACAAAAACAATTTTCAAGGGGATGCACCCCATGTTTTCCTCCATACAGCAGCTGAATATCTACATATACTAACTGCAGGATCTGTCATTGTTGGGAGTAAGTAGAAAACTTCCTTACCCCAAATTCCATAATCATGAATTAGTACTACTGTTATATATGATTAAAGCAGTTTTGACTATTTGAAGTCAGTTGTTACTTTTCCAAATAAAGTTGCGTACATCAATCTATTTACCAGATGGAATTATACATGCAGAAACTGGATTGATTAAACATGAAAAGGTCTGGATGTTAATAGCAAACAAAACTCAATCATATAAAAGCCTTTACACTAGAGAGCCACATGACATTATTTAATGATTTATTTATTTATTTATTGGCATATGGTCACTGGGAAAGACTGACTGAACAGTGCCTACCATGAAAATCTCCATTATACAGACATCACAGACATCATTTGCATTGTTCCATCATTTACAGATAGTTTCATTCATGAGTAACAGTTCTTTTATTCAGACATCCTTGACATCAGTTACATCATTTACAAACAATTTTGATTAAAAATAGGTTTCATTGGTTGTATATGAATATATTTTTAAATACCAGTAGGTATATGCAGCATAATATCATTAGTATGCATAGACTGTCATGTTTTACTTAAGAATATTATTTATTATATTATATATTTATTATGTTATAATAATATTATTTATTATAAAGACTTGCTCAAAATATGGGACCAAGGAAAATAAGATTGAAAAGTTAGAGCAGCTCAAAGAAAAGAATGAGGGAAGGAGGTGCAAGGAAGATAAAGAGATGAACTGACAGAGGAGAATATAGTTGTGATAATAGTATACAAAGTCTTGTGTAGCAGAATGTTATGGCATAATGTCATACAGTTATACTAGTACCAGTCGAACCACGGGTGGTACAGATGCAGGACCATTTATCTATCAGATGCTGCTTTATTTGGCATATAATGTCTTTTAGGTTGCTGATTGTTCTTAAGAGGAGTGGTATTATATTACAGCTATTAGGAATGTAGTATAAGTACAGAGATTATTCTACATTGTCGTTAAGTTTAGTTATGAAGAGCAATGATTTGTCAGTGGAGCGTAGAGGTCTCTTAGGAGTCTAAGACTGAATGATGGAGTGAAAATGCAGGAATTCTTCAGGGACATGCAATAGCTACAAGTTGTAGTTAATTGTGAGTACAATAGAGAATTATTTAGTTTGAGCCAGTTTAGTTGTTTTAGAGACAGGGAGTGATGCTGTCAGTTGTGAAGTTGGCTACCTTATTGTAGCATTGTTCTAGTTTTGCTTATAGAGAAGAGTTGAGATTGGTTAGGGTAGGAGAGGCATATAATAGGGTGGAGAGTAGAAACAAGTGACTATGTTTTGTCTAGCAGAGTCTGTAAGGTAGTGATTTACTCCATAGAGAAGGCCTAGCTTTTGGTTTGTCTTCTTTATGGCTTGCTGAAGGTGGAGATCAAATTTCATGTGATGGTCTACAATCTCACCTTGTAGTTTGGTGTGGGATACCAATTCTTTATTGGTCTTGTTGGATGACAGTATATTAATGATAGCTCTTTTGAAAGGAGATAGAGTTAGAAGTGAACAGTAGCAGTTTATTTTTTTTTTTCAGGAGGAGTTGTGAGTTGTCAAGCCATGCTTCTATGGAGGAGAAGGATTTCTAGGTGGTTGTCTGGAGCATGGATAGTATCCTAGCAGCACATATTAAAGTGGAATTAGCAGCATATTATACTATAGTGGTCTCTTTGGCTACTGTGTTTAGTCACTGACAAATAAGTTAAACAGCAGTGGTCCTAGAATGGGGCCTTGTGGGACTTTGAAAGATATGGGAAACAAAGAGGACAAATCATATTGCTTTTTCACTGCTTGGTGTCTATTCATGAGGTAATTAGGAAACCAGTTAAGTGAGGAAGATGATATCACATAGGAAGAGAGTTTAGTTAAGGGAATTTGATGATTGTGTCGAATGCATTGGATAGGCCCAAAAATAAAGCTGTGCTAAGAAGAGCTGAACTTCAATTGTGATTTATTATATCTGTGACCCTTTGAAGGGTAGTGGTTGCACTGTTATTCAGTCAGAAACCATGCTGTGAGGGAGAAAGGAGGTTATGACAAATAATATATATTATAAATTGAGAATGAATACATCTTTCCAAGATGTTGGATAAGTGTGAGAGAGTAGCTACTGGTGTCTAGTTTGTGAGCTTGATTGATGAGATTCATTTATGGAGGGTTATTAAATAGCATTTTTTCCATAAGGTGGAGGACATATTTTTCTTAGAACAAGTTATTAAAATCAAAACAGGATATGCAAAGCTGTCTGCAGAGAGTTTGAAGTATTTCGATGGAAGCTGGTCAGAGCTAAGTGGTTGTCTTAAGGGTACATAGATATTTTTAATTATAAATGTTGGCACTGGAATGAATGTGAAGGTCTGTTGTTGCTTTAATGATTCAGGATGGATGGCTGAATTTGTAGTAGTTTTGTATGAAGGAGGTCACAGTATTTATAAAATGTGAGTTAAATTGTGAAGCAATGCTTTCAGAATTATTGGGTTAGGAATGGGCTGAACTGGGTTGATTCTCCAAGACTGAGCAATGCAGTTATGCATTTCCAGAATTGTTTTGGATTGTCTGATGGTGAATTTTGGGAGTTTCTATAATAACTGCTTTTGTCCTATTCTGTGATTTGTTTCCTATGGTTTCTTAACTGCCTATATTGTTTCTGGGATGTTTGAGACATGACTTCCAGACTTTATCTTCCAAGTCTTGAACCCAGGACCCTGTGCACTACAATCACAGCAATGTACCTCTACGCCATCTGTAAGTTGCAAGAGTTGCTTTGTTTTTTTTTGTTTTTTTTTGTTAACAAATGGGCTGGATTGTTTTTAACTCTGTTGGTTCTTAATGATACTTGCTCTGACAGAATATTTAGACATATTGCATTAAATGTGTCTACCACTTCATCAAGGGAAAGTGGTTTAGCTGGATCCCAGTTGATCAGGAGCAGGCTAGAATTAAAAGTTACTAGGTTTCTGACTGTGTTATAGTGATGAACCTTGCAGGCTGTTTGGAGTATCTGGTTAAGTAGTTAAGCTGATGATTGCTTAGGCTATCAGGTAGGGTTCACTTATGGCAAAATTCTTTGGGATAGATGTTAAAATCCAGTCTAGGATCAATTCTTTAGATGTGATCTTATTAACTCTAGCTGGAGTCTTGATCAATTGAGATAAGCCAGATAGTTGAACTAAATATGTTGGATTTTCTAGGGCTAGCTTTTGCCAGTCTATGCTAATGTCTTCTAGAAAGATGGTTTCCAGTATTATGTTGGTTGAGAACCAGGAGAGGATCTCTTCTAGTATACTAATATTGTTACCAGGTGGCATGTATAGATCTATGATGGCTAGAAATTCAGTTTCAAGAATGAGATGAGAAGTTCTGCATTGTTTAAAGATGGCACAGCATCCTGGTAAATGGAAGAAATTACAACTCCACCTGCTTTTTTGTTGGTTCTATCTAGTCTGAGAATATTATAACTTGGTGGGAGTAGTTCTAGCAATTAACTTTAATCAGATCAGGGGAATAGTGGGCTATACAAGTATGATCTCCTGCAATTTTATTATAGAGACTTCTTACGTTACTGTGTAGTATTTTAAGTACTAGGTAGATGGGGTAGTAGCCTGTTGTTATTTGCTATTTTGGGATGTGTAGGAGTTGGTTTGGTGGATTCTGGAGTTAGATGAGTAGGTCCAGGATTGGGATGTATATCCCCTCCCAGTGTTATTTTCCAGTTAACACTGACTACTGAAGATACACTTATATTTGGGCTGGAGTTTAATGATGATTTTTGATAATGGTGGAACACTTGTTTATATTTCAGGGTGATAATGTAACTAATATTGAATAGGCTGGAGTATTAGAGAAATATGTTAGGGTGCTATGGTGTACGTATTGTGCGGTAGGTGTAGGTGTAGGTAAGTAACAGTGGGAGAGAGACTTAAAATACCTGGTTGAGAGTGTGAGTGTGGTGAGTAGTGGCATAGTTGGGATTTAGAAGGATGTATGGAAAGATGATGGTGTGAATTGTAAGGACTGTGGAGAAATGCAGTTCTAGGTTGTAGAGATTAATGGGAGGAGAAAAGTAAAGTAAGATGAAAGTTATAACTGATAGGTAGGTATAGGGATTGCTAGGTAGGATTGCTAGGTAGACATATGGAAATATTGATATTAATGTGGATGAATTTATATGTTGAGGAGTCTGTTAGCAGTGTGGAATATGTATAGTAATGAAGGTTAGTAAGAGAAAAAGTAATGCTATAATTGTGCATGGACATAGAGAGAGAGAGAGAAAGAGATTGTGCGTAGTTAGGTATAAGCAATATAAATAGATTAGGAGAAGACTGAGATATATTACAGAGGAAGAGATGAGAGATAAGTATTAATCTGATTGTAGTATATGAAAGAAGACTGCAGCTATTTTGATTACAAACAAATTAATATTAGACAGAGCAGCAATTGGCTGCCAAAACATGTTCTCATGCCCTTCCTAATTTTTCATTTAGAAATATACATCAGAACACTTTGGATTCTTTTCACTGGTAACTATTACTGTTACTCTACATACCACAGGAGCTGCACAAACATATAACTTTAAAAATGTACAACTAAATGATCTAAGCAATAAACTTTGGTATGCACTTTGTGTTAATCTACAATGTAATGTTATTAAACCCACAAATCTAAATTATATAAATTATACTTACAATACTTTTAGATGTTTTGTTAACAACAATATTGATATTAAACTATGGATACAACTACTATACCCCTTTAAAATTACAAAAAACCTTTTCAATAATATCAATGCAGATATTTGGGAAATGAAAAAATGTACATGCTAGTATCATTGTATAATGAACTTAGTTACTCTTGATACAAAAAATGTAATAAAAACATTTGATTTATCAGGATCAGATTGGTTAGCTCTTAACAGCATAATTCCATTTACTCAAGATCTATGCAGAACAATAAAGAACTCTTCCTTTACATCTGCACCTAAATGTATACTTCCTCTACATGAAATGCTACATGGTGGAAAAATCTAGTCTCAAAACTCTATAAAGTCATAATTAACTACAAAACTATTCCTAATCAGAAATTTTGGGACTTTATTACCAGGGATTATACATTACCCTTAAACTCTGAAAATAAAACTAATCTCCTACACTCCATTAAATTAACTTCTAATTTATAAGTTTAGAGAATATTTTCCTGGACATTTTTGCATAGAGCATTCTACACTCCTAATAAAATGTTAAATTTAATCTTTTTTAGGAGGTAACATATTGGAGATGCTCTCTAAAATATAAGGCTGATTAGTCTCATATCTTTTATAAATGTTCTCTCATTAAAAAAATTTGGGAAGCCATAGCAAATTTATTTAAATGTATCTTTAATAATTCCTTTATATTATCAGAATCTATAATATTTTAATACAAATGATTCTATTACAATGAATAACAAAAATAAATATCTTCTTTGGACAATTTTGGCAGTAGCCAAAAAATGCTTCACAAGAAGATGGATGTCACTCTCTATTCCAACCATTGAAGACTTCATGACTCTACTGGACAAGGTAGCATCAATGGAAATAAAAGTAAAAGAACTAAGAATTTTTCCTGGAAATCATTGGAAGAAGGTTTTTTCCCTCATTAAGACAATGAATACAGATACGATTCTATCTAATTAATCAATCTAGAAGCAAGGACTATTGAATATTGTATAACCTCTTTTATTTGTTTATATTAATTGCTATTTCCATCTCTTCTGATTGAAGCCTCTGTAAATTTTGTACATAGTTTATGATTATTTTGTCATTTAAATTGTAAAATTATTCTGTTTTCTAAATTGTTATTGGAAAAATCAAATAAAAAATGTGAGTTAAAAATAAAAAAAACTCCAAACATATAACTTTGACAGCTGTTCAAATTAAAAAAAAAGGATCAATGTCTTGCTGTTCTTTTAGTTAATTGATAGCTGTCATAATAAATGTTGAACAACACTCAGTTTACTCTCTGTAAGATTTTGTATAAATAACTATGTTTTTTTACTGTCTGCAAACTTTTGTGTAAAAGCTAATGGGGATTTTAGATCTGTTTGGAAATATGTAAAATAATTAACATGGCCATTATTTTTCACCATTCAACCATGTAAGCAACCATAGCAAACACACACACAAACACACTCATGTGCATGTACACACATGCACACACACAAACACACACACACACACACACACACACACACACACACACACACATACAGATTTGTAATTAGAGACACATATTCATTAACTACTATCTTGTCATTAGTAAATGTACAATATGTGATATATTTCACTCTAAGAAAAGAAAAACACATATTTAAAAAATCAAGGAAAATGAAAACATCCTTTAAAATTAGAAAAACAAGTGTAATAAAAAAGGGTGCATATTATAGGGAAAATGAAACTTCCTGCCTATGCCATTAAGTTTTACATCCTCTACAAGTAGCCATTATATACCTCTAATGTCCACCATGTTGGGCATTATTGCTTATATATTCCAAACTGACTGTACTCTGTTGTTACACTAATAATAAGGATTTCCCAAAGAACAATTTGGACTGACCTAATACAGAAATGATCTTAACACTGTTGTGATAATAAAACACGGTCTTGATTCTGAACTGACACCAAAAACTCTGACACTGTTTTTCTGTTGTTCTCATTTGAGACTCATAAAAAAACAATGTTGTTTCACAGAATGTTTTTGCTCATTTGAGGGACCATCATGTGAAGTAATGCACAGTTTGGGTGATTTAGACACTCACCAATCAGGCAAATAATAATAATAATAACAATAATAATAAACATCATCATCATCATCATCATCATCTTGGTCTTAGGTACATTAAATAACTCTGAGGCTTGCAACCTAGCAGCTAGCATTTACAAATCTTGTTTTATTTTTATGTTTAGGTCTACAAAGAGTATTTTTATTTATTTTTATTATTTATTTTTATTTTATTTTACATTTGTTGACCGGGCTAGTCCAACTAGATATATGTCCATTTTCAGTGGAGGTCCGGGGAGAAAAGCTCCACACTTCAGAATAGAATTGCAATAACATAAGTACATTACTAAGATTTAGCAAATTATACTAGTATATCACATTTTAGCTTACGAGTAAGGAAACATCTTCCAAACTACATAACACATATGGATATACATACAACAAAATATAAGGCACTATTTGAACTTTAAAAAGGTTATGCAAACAGTAATGTTAGTAAAAAAAAAGAATAATTAGTTTGTGTGAGTGAGAAGATTAGTGTTTGTAGACAGTGGAGGTAGTTAGTCTGGGTTTGCACAGGGGCATAGCCAGTGCGATTTAAGGTATGGTTTGAGTTTGGATTTAAATAGGGTAGTTGAAGGTAAGGAGGTTAGATCAGTAGGGAGGGAGTTCCAGGTTTTACTCGCTGTGTTGGAGAATAGAGAGTCTCCAGCCAGATTGTTGGTTTTACTTATCTTTACCATTAATTTATTTGATGAGCGCAGGGTCTTAAGGTTATTGTAGGGGGTGCTTAGGTTAGTTAGTATTGGAGTAGTTGTAGGATGAAACAGTATCTTATGGGCAATAGTTAGCTGGTTTGATAGAATAATATTTGACAATTCTAACCATCCTAGTTGATTAAGATTGTTACAATGATGGATTCTACAGGTAGACCCAGTTGCAACTTTGACAATATTATTGTAGGAGCTAGCCAACTTGTTCAGATTGCTTTTGCATAGTTTGGTATAGATAGGGGATGCATATAGTAGGGTTGAGATAAGGTGGGTCTGGGGAATGGTGGTCCTGGCTAGTGGGGTAACAAAGGGTTTGATCCTATAGAGGGAACCTAGTTTCTTGTTTACTGTTTTTATAGTGTTGCTAATATGTGGCTTGAAGGTGAGGTTGTTATCGATTAGTACTCCAAGTAGTTTTGTAGTAGAGTTGGGAGATATGATTGTACCATTGCTAGATGTGACTGTTAAATGCAGTGAGGGGACTCTGCGAGTGGGAGTAAATAGTAGCATTTTTTGTTTTTTATGGGTTCAGGATGAGACATCGTTGAAGAAGCCAGTTCTCTACAGTGTTAAAGGTGTCTTGAGTTAGGGACTGAAGTTGTGATAGTGAAGAGGCTGAGCATATTAGTGTGGAATCATATGCATATTTGATACAGATGGCCTGAGGTACTACAGAGTGTTGGTCATTAGTAAAAATAGAAAAGAGGAGAGGACCCAATATGGAGCCTTGAGGGACACCAAGGGCAATTGGTAGGTGGGAAGACAAGTTATTCTCTCATAGTGCAGCCTGTTGCCTGTTATTTAGATAGGATTGGAACTATTGTATAGCAAGTGGATCCAGTGAGAAGTTTCTAAGTATGTTTATGAGTAGCTGGTGGCTGACCATGTCGAAGAATTTTGACAGATCAATGAACAGGGCTGAGGATAGAGTATTGATATTACGGTTTTTATTAATGACATCGGTGAAGGAAAGAAGAGCAGAGGAGGTGCTGTGAAACGGTCTGAATCCATGTTGGCAGGTAGCTAGTAGGTTGTTTGCTAGGAGGTGGTTTAATAGTTGTTTATGAATGCACTTCTCCATAATTTTTGCCAGAGGGGATAATATGGCTATAGGCCTATAGTTAGAAAAATCTTTGGAATTACCACCTTTATGCAGGGGGATGACATGTGAGATTTTACAGATTGATGGAATAGATCCTTCGGAAATAGTTCTGTTAATGAGGATGGATATGGGGTAGGCTATAGCTTTGGCTGCTTTTTGCAGGTATTCTGCAGGTAGTAGATCTGCAGAGAGGGTGGTGGGTTTAAGTTTCTTAATAAGGGTGTAGACAAAGGATGTAGGAACGGGTTGGAATTGAAATATTGGGGGGCTGTTAGGGATAATAGTGGAAGGAGATGCAGTGTCAGGGGATAGCTGACTGGACAAAGATTGAATGGTGTCTTTGAAGAAAGTGTTAAAAACATTGGCAATTTGGTTAGAGCTGTGGAGATTGGCGCCTGAGAGGGTGGGTGTGATTGAGTGACCTGAGTGCAAGAGTTTATTTATACTTGCCCAGAATTTTTGAGGCTTATTTTGATGGGTTTGTTGGAGGTGGTAGTAAAAGTTTATTTTAACTGACAATATGGCTTTTTTAGTTTCGTTTCTTAATTGTCTATATTTTAATTGATCTGCCAGGTTTTTGGTTGTATGCCAGCTAGCCCAGAGTTTGTTTCTATGGAGGATTTTTTGTTTGGTAGTTTTGGTGAGCCAAGGGGCTGGTTTAGATCTACTTCTTACTATACGAGTTGGGGCATGGTAGTCTAGAATGGTTAAAAATTTAGAGTTAAAGCATTTAACATCTTTTTCTAATGGTAGGTGTTTCAGGGGTGACCAGTCACAAGCTGCAAGTTCTTTTTGAAAACTGTCAGGGTTAAAATTTTTATTACATCATATTTTCTTATATATGGTTGGGTTTGGGCTATCAGTCTTATACCTGATTAAGAAGGTGAGTGAGTGATCACTTATATCTTCTGGGAGGGTCCCTACTTTGTAAGATTGGTTTTGACTGTTTGTGAGAATCCAATTTAGGGTGCTGTCATTATTATTATGTTTATTGGTTCTAGTGGGGACTGTAATGGTTTCTGAAAAACTGTGTAGGTTGATGTGGGTAGAAGGCTGTTCTGATGTGCAAGACATCCAGTTTATATTAAAGTCACCAAGAATTATGGTTTCTTGTGGGTAGGTGGTGGACAGCTAACTTAGGATAGCCTCTAAGGTGTTGATATTGTTGCCTGGGGGAAGGTAAATACAGATTATATAAATGGATTTACATTTCTTAAGTTGAACTTTGGAGATAAGAATTTCTGCATTGCTAGTTAGGGGAGGTTTAGACTCAATGGAGGTGACTTGTAATTCAGATTTATATAAGATAGCTACTCCTCCACTTTTCTTAGAGTTATGGTCAAGTCTCAGGATGCTGTAACCAGGGGGAATAACTGTAGTATCTTGTATGGCTGGTTTGAGCCATGTTTCAGAGAGGCAGAGGATGTCAAATGAATGTACATCCATGAGGGTGTGTAAGTGAGCAGCTTTATTGTTTATGCTTCGAATATTGAGATGGGCTACCAGGAGAGAGTTGGAGGGTCTGTTGACCAGGTGTGCATTAGTAGAATTTGGGGTGCTAGGCTTGATGGAAGTGGTAGAATTTGGGTCAGGGTTTGGGTGTACATCACCATCAATTAGGGAGTGGACTTGTATTGCCAGAGTGAGTATTAAACCTTTATATGTTAGGTACTGGGGTTTTCTAGCTCTAGGGCAGTAGTATGTGATGTGAGTGAGCCTATGAAATTTGGATGATAAATACTTTGTGGATAGGACGTGTAATTGTGGCTATGAGGGATGATGAGTGTTGGTGTGGAGGTTTGTTTCATGGGGTTATGAAAGTGTAGGCAGTTGAGGTGTTCATAGAAAGTAAGTAGATAGGGTATAGCTAAAATAGGTAGAAGTGATAGTAGGAGTAAGGGTGTAAAGTGTAAATAGGTAGTGTTAGGGGACACTGTAGAATTGTAGTGTGTAGGTAAGTATACAGGGATGGGTGCTAATAGATATTGAATAGTGGGAGGTAGGTTGTAGCACTTTAAGGGGTTGGTCTATGTGATTGCTTGTATTGATAGGGGGTGTGGTTAGTATGTATAAATGTAGGAGTTCTGGGTGTGGGTGGGATTTGGGGGCAGGGTAGGGGAGCGGAGTGAGCCCACAGGGCGAATGGAGCGGGGAGAGCCACAGAAGGAGTGAGCCCTAGGAGAACAATCAGTGGAGAGCTGTTTGTTAAGGTAAGTGTAAGGTGGAGAAAGGTGGGAGATGTTAGCCTTGATAGTAGGGATAGAGGGAGTATAGCTAACTGATGCAGAGTAAGAAGATATAGGGATAGAGTAGGACTATAACTCTATGAGCTGGAGATATTATGTTCCTGAGAGAAGAGTTTCAAGACAGAAAGATAGTTTTAGGACAAAAGCGCCACCTAGTGGCCAATGTTGATTTAGCTACAATAGTTCCCTTTAGGAGGTAGTAGGTATTGAAATTGGAATTTGAGGAGGAGGGAAGAATATTATGTATTTACAAGGGTATAGGAGAGATAGTGGGCTAGGAAGGAGAAAAGGATGTTAGTGGCTGGTGGATGCCCTAGCAGGGGATTATACTTTAAGAGCTACAATAATTTATACAATGTTACTTCTGTTGTCAGAATTTGTATAACGCATACTTTCTTCAGTTGTATTGTTCTTGAGGGGCTGTTTCACAGGACAAGAGAAGAGGCAAATCCTTGGTTTGGGGTGAAGATGGCAGTTAGTGGTAAAAGGTTACTGGCCAACAGGACAAGGCAGTTCCACAGTTTTAGTGCCTTACGAGCAGGTAGGGCAACTGTTTGCATGAAGGGAGAGAGAAACAAAGAGGTTAGATAAGTAGGATGTTAAGTACAGATATTAGGTAACAAAACATTTAAGGTAAAGCACATACTAGTACAAACATGAGGTGTTACTGGTAGCTATTCTTCAATATATTGAGGTTCAAGTAAAAATACAAGGTTGGGTAGATTCATTTACATAGCAAACACATTCCAGTTGCAACTAACATTGTCATGAAGCCAACACAGTAAGATTCGAAAAAGATGGGCTCACAGGTAGTAAATATCAGTTATAGGGTCAGGAGCAAGGTGTACAGCATGTGTGTGGGCAAAGGGAGGCTCAACTCAAACATGGGACATTCTTATTCAAGATAACATTTATAACATTTGTATTGCCAATGTGAGTATGCTAACACAGCTGATAATATTACCCTTTACAGTCTTTTAAATTCAGAAAGCCTTATATTTAGGGTGAGAATAGTTAGATCGCTATGTTAATACTGCTTTCCTTATGTAAAGAGGGACTATTCAGCATTCGCTAGTGTTTTCATATACAATAAAGTCCAGAACGCACTCTAATGTGAGTCTAAGGCTGAAAAGTACACGTGCTACTAAATCGTGGCGTTTACTACATGAAACTCTGTTTTATACAAAATGAGTCCAAAATGCACTCTAATGTGGTTCTAAGGCTAAACAGTACACGCGCTACTGAACCAAGGCATTTACTGCATGCAACTCTGATATCCGACCCAATAAAGTACACACTTGAGCATTTAACAGGTAGCTACGGATTTAAAATCCATACCATGTGCTACACGCAGCCACAGTTAGCCAGTACCAGCAGTAATATCACCGGAACACTCTTGGATCCATTAGGTGATGTTTGCCAATAAGTGTATAAATGTATTCGTTACCAGGTAATGCAGTAGTAAAAATGTTGTTGCAAGTCCTATAAGTATGCCTTACAAACAAAAAAAATGTCCCTGGAACACTCTAGGTGACGCTTGCCACTAATAGTGTCCTTTGTCAAACAATTTAACAGTAAAATAGTTGTAACGACTCCTACAAACATGCCTTTCAAATAACAAAATATTCCAGGGTAACCGGCATTCAAATCACTAAGAACGTGTTGGAGTCTCTTAAATAGTTAGCCGGTACTGGCGGATGATAACGCTGATACACTTTTGGGAGGCGTATTTGTTATATCTAGCTGGAAAGATTCACATTCAGATACTCTTGCTAGTGAGAGACATGACTAGCAGCGGAGATACGTAAAATACATTCCTCAGTAACATAACAAGCGGCAGATGGTCATAAAACAGAGTCATTAGTCACTAACTATACAGATAACTACAAAGTAAGCATTACCAACACAAGCATAAGGCTTGTTTGGTAGTACAACATGCAAAAAAGTTACCGACACTGTATAGAGACTGAGGCGTGTTTGGTAGAGCAAAATACAAGCACACGCTGCAAACGCTAACACAGTTAGCTGGTAACAGTGATAAGTATTAGCAGCATATGTTGAGATAATTACAGTATCGCCTTTAACTGTGGGATGCCTTTTTCCTATGACTGATTAGACAGCCAGGTTATCTTATCAAACAGAGTCAAGAAAAAAACAATAGGTGCTACTTACATAAAATGTGTACACCGGAGCTGGGGATGCACAGCAGCCAAGGGATAGACCGGGGTATAAAGATGGCGGCTCATGGGGAGAGATATATTTATAAGGTAGGTGTGGTCCTGAGAAACGAAGGGAAAGGTAGGGATAATTGGGGTCAAGTAGTGAGGGGAAGTGATGAGTGTAACACAGTAAGCATGGAGAGCACAGGGCAGTTAGTACTAAATCAATATCAGTAAAGTTATACTGCCAAGCCTAAGGAGGAAAGGACTGATGAGAAAGTAAGAGTAGGGACAAAGGGGGGGGGGGTGGATAAGGTTAGGTGTAGAGTAATGCTAGTTAAATAGGGTTAGATGTATAGTAATGCTAATTAAATAGGGGGAGGGATATTATCAGGTGTAGAAAGCAATCCAAGAGCCACAGAAGGAGTGAGCCCTAGGAAAACAATCAGTGGAGAGCTGTTTGTTAAGGTAAGTGTAAGGTGGAGAAAGGTGAGAGATGTTAGCCTTGATAGTAGGGATAGCTAACTGATACAGAGTAAGAAGATATAGGGATAGAGTAGGACTATAACTCTACGAGCTGGATATACTATGTTCCTGAGAGAAGAGTTTCAAGACAGAAAGATAGTTTTAGGACAAAGGCGCCACCTAGTGGCCAATGTTGATTTAGCTACAATAGTTCCCTTTAGGAGGTAGTAGGTATTGAAATTGGAATTTGAGGAGGAGGGAAGAATATTATGTATTTACAATGGTATAGGAGAGAAAGTGGGCTAGGAAGGAGAAAAGGATGTTAATGGCTGCTGGACACCCTAGCAGGCGAGTATACTTTAAGAGCTACAATACATTATACAATGTTACTTCTGTTGTCAGAATTTGTATAACACACACTTTTTTCAGTTGTATTGTTCTTGAGGGGCTGTTTCACAGGGCGAGAGAAGAGGCAAATCCTTGGTTTGGGGTGAAGACAGCAGTTAGTGGTAAAAGGCTGCTGGCCAACAGGACAGGGCAGTTCCACAGTTTTAGTGTCTTACGAGCAGGTAGGGCAATTTCTTCAGTTGCATTGTTCTTGAGGGGCTGTTTCACAGGGCAAGAGAAGAGGCAAATCATTGGTTTGGGGTGAACATGGCAGATAGTGGTAAAAGGTTGCTGGCCATCAGGACAGGGCAGTTCCACAGTTTTAGTTTCTTACGAGCAGGTAGGGCAATTTTTTCAGTTGTATTGTTCTTGTGGGGCTGTTTCACAGGGTGAGAGAAGAGGCAAATCCTTGGTTTGGGGTGAAGATGGCAGTTAGTGGTAGGGAACATAATGTCTGAGTCATCCAGATACTAAAGAAGATGGAGTATACGTGTTTACTACAGCACTCAACCTTCATCTTTACCTAGAGTAAAGCAGTTTTTGTACTTACTTTCCTCACTTGCTTAGAGAAAAACAGCTCTTCTACTCACTTTCCTCACTTGTCTAGAGGAAAGTAGTTTTTTACACAGGCATGTCCAAGATTCAGCTCCCAGTGTTCTCTCCTGTCTATCTGATGAATCTGGGCATCTTGGGGCAATGTAGCAATTGCCTCGTGTACACAGACAACCTTCTCATCCTACCACCCAATACCACAACCTCTGAGAGATGCACTTATCTAGCCAAACTGGAGGTAAAGCTCTCTCCAAGACTGAACTAGACAGTAAAGAGGAGAAAGTAAACACTTGCACCACACCACACTCATCACATAGTCCCACTAAACCTACACCACCAAAATCCACACATAGAAACACAAAAACATTTGCAGAGGCTATCAATAATAATCTGATCAAGCAACAGAGACCTCCAAAGCAACCTCCACCCCCCAACACAACCCAAATGACACACAGCCCACAGACTCAGTTTGCCAATAAACCACAGTCCATAAGGCAAAACAACGTACCCAATACACTAGTCATAGGTGACTCTGTAGTTAGGCACACTGATGTCCCACTCACCAAGCTAAACAAGCAGAAGGTTACTGTCAGCTGCCTGTTGGGTGCCAGGATCCGCCATATAACTCACGCACTCAGGTCACTCCACAACAAGTACAAATATGACTCTGTCATTGTCCATGTTGGTGTGAATGACCTGAGACATACCTCCCTGGACTACATGAAAAGAGACATGGAAGAGCTCTCTGATCTTGTAGCCCAGGCAGGTATGACCTTAGCCCTGAATAGCATCCTGTCATCGCCCAGAATGTTACCGCAGTACAAGGACAAAATGATTGACTTCAACAATTGGCTAAGCTTCTGGTGTCATTCTAAGGGGATCCAGTATCTGTCTGCCTGAAATGACATGGTCGACAGACCACAATGTTTTGCCAGAGATGGCCTGCACCTGTCACCCCTGGGATTCCGGATACTGGCTAAGGGTCTTGCCGTCCCTATTGTGCCTTTTTGTAGGCAAGGTTCAAATGACAAATTCACCACCGTAACAGAAACAGGCAAGCAAAAACTGGGGGTAATGCTACTCAATGCTAGAAGTCTAAATCTCAAAATGCACTCACTCGAGGCACTCCTTAAAATAGAGAACATCAATATCTGTGCAGTCACTGAGACCTGCTTCAAGGCACTAGAGAGCACCCCTGCATTACCAGGCTATAACTCATACCACACTTTTCGGCCATTTAACCTGGACCAGAACACCAAAGGTGGAGGTGTGTCCATATTCATTAAGGATATCCACACTTCCAGGCTAGTTGTGCAGCATAATGCATCCAAGGTTATCCAAGTGAAACTAACTCTGGGCAAAACTGAAATCCAAATTGTAGCTTGCTACAGATCTCCCACCAATCCCCAGAATTCCCACTCCTCTTTTCTTTATATACTGGAAAATATTAGGGTTCAACCAAACACCCTACTAATGGGCGATTTCAACTACCCCACCATTAACTGGGAAAACTACTCATGTACTAACTCCTTCGCTCAACACTTTCTGGATATCATAAATTCCAATGCCCTGGATCAACTTATCCACTCCCCCACCAGGGGCAACAATATCCTAGACCTAGTCATTACCAACATGAGTGACCGGTGTTCTACACCAGAAGTCAACTCCTCGGTGGTCAAATCTGACCATAAGCTAATCACCCTAGATATCCGCATCCCACCCTCACCCACCATTAAGGAAACCACAGTAAAATATTTCTCCAAAGCCAACTTCATGCTTCTTAAGACAGAAGTGGCAAATTTTATGCACCCATGCAGATGGACAATACAGTTACGACTGCTGAATCCTACACAAATGCATTCTATAAGCATTTACACTAGTGCATGGATCGTGCTATCCCAAACAGAACCAAGATGCTATTCTCCAAAAACAGGAAGCCAATCTGGTGGCCCTCTGCCATAAACAAACTCTACAACAGAAGGAAGAAACTGTTGCAAAAGAGAGTAAAATCCCATGAGTGGAGGAGCTCCCTGGTCAGCCTCAGTAAGAAGTTGAGATCCTTTATATGAGCCTCCAAAGTTAGCTGCAAAAACAAAATTGCCACTGATTCTAAGGGCAGCCACAAAGCATTCTATAGCTACGTCAAGAATCTCAATGGCAACACCCAGATTTGCTCTGAGTTACAGCACAAAGGCATGAAAATTACAGAACCAACTGATATTGTCAACATCCTGGCAGATAGGTTCAGTGCTAACTCTACCCCCCTGTCACCCCCTAAAGGGTCCATACCTATACAGGAAGAATGTAGAGTCCCTGTAATCACATCTATGCAGGTAAAAGCTGCGCTCTCTCAAACCAAAAACACAGCATCCATGGGACTGGACAACATCCCAGGCTGCGTTTTACACGAACTTCAGAATGAACTAGCTGCCCACCTAAGCACCATGTTCAATCATAGTCTCACATCAGGCTTTGCGCCCACTGAATGGTGCACAGCAACAGTTACCCACTCCACAATGGGGGAACCCACCACTGATCCTGGGAACTATCAACCTATTAGCCTGACAATCCTGGTCTGCAAGGCCATGGAATGTATCATCATGGAACTCATAAACAAAGACATTGGTAACCTCCAAACTCTGGACCCCACCCAGTTCGGGTTTGCAAAAGGCAGATCCTGCCTTCTGAACCTGACTGACTTCTTTGAGGCAGTCACCAAAGCTGTAGACGAGGGTACGGTGGTTCACATAGCCTATCTTGACCTCGCCAAGGATTTCAACACCATCCCCCATTCTGGAATTATAGCTAAACTCACTAGGTATAAATCCCTATGTCACAAGATGGGTTGCCAACTGGCTCACTGACAGAACCCACACTGTAAAAGCTGCAGACTCCAAATCTGACTTCGAACCAGTGGCAAGTCAAATACTACAGGGTTCAGTTCTGGGACCTCTCCTGTTTGGTATCTACTTCTCTGAAGTACAGGCTAACACAGAAGGCCTCTGGCTAATGAAGTTTGCAGATGACTGCAAACTAAGTATCCATAGTTGAGTCCCTAAATGATGTGGACATCCTGCAGAAGAGCCTTACTGAGACAGATGCCTAGTGTCAGAGGCATGGCCTCAAGCTCAATGCCAAAAGGTGCATTGTCATCCCCTTTGGTAAAAAACTCTTGTACCCATGAACTACCACATAAACAGCAGTCTACCTAACACTGAATGTGTGATAAGAGACCTTGGGACCCAAGTGGACAGTAGTCTTTCCTTTGATAATCACAGTCATCAGGAAATCCTTCTATGTGGCACACTGCATCACAAAAGGGTTCTCATCCAGGAAAAAAGAGGTCATTGTTCCACTCTACTCGACACTCATTAGACCCATTATAGAGTACAATGCCCCTTTTGGAATGTACCTCACAAGACATCTGCATCAGCTGGAAAGGCCACAGAAGTACCTCACAAAGAGGATTACTGGCCTCAAACAGATGCCCTACACTAACCATCTCAGAAAACTCCAGCTTTACTCTGTAACATATTGCCTACTCCGAGGAGATCTCTGCCTAATATATAAAACTATGTTAAACCCAGAGCTGTTGGACATGCTACACCTAAAGAAATCCCAATCCCTCCAAGTTACACGCTCTAGGGACCTAAACATTTTCAGCACAATAAACAGGACACGCTGGAGAGATAAATTAATGTCCCAGAGACTTCCTATACTCTGGAACAAGCTACCCATCTATGTCAAGCAAAGTTCCTCATTAGCATTCTTCAAGAAAAATCTTGATGAGTGGATGGGAAATAGAAAATACACCCCGGGGATCACTTCTGTGGCTCTGCTCGACAGGGGCACAGGAAATTCACTTTCTTGGGTGGCGTAAGCCCGGGAACCTTGTTGGCTATGCTTACTTAGGCCCTTGGGCCGGTAGCCTAGTACCTACCTATGAACCTACGAACCTATAATATGCAAAAAATAGGACATTTGGTGTACATGTATTAAAAGTAGCAGTTGAGGAACTCCCATAAGTAGGTTGCAAAGTTTGGATAACATACTTTTTCAATTTTCTTTAATATCTTCTGTTTATGAATTAATAATTAAATCAATGTTGTGCACATAATTCTAGACCAATACTATTCACCCTGTTGATTAATATGTCATACTGAATAATCTCAGTGGCTTTGGATGATTCAAGCAAAATCACTGCAGTTACTTGTCTAGTAAAACAGCCACGATTATTAAGCTCAAAGGTTGTGTTATTGTCACAATATTTCCAAAAAGCCATACTATTGAGAGTTAATAATGTTCATGTGAAGGGAAGCCATAGCATTTGTAAAGTTTTTGATAAGAGATTTAATATAAAGAAAGGTTTAATACAGAGACTTTATTGGAGATACCACCTTTTTGGTTAGGGATAATATAAGCTTCTTTTCAGAGAACAGGGATCATCCATTCTGAAATTCTTTTATTTATCAGAATTGCAGAGAGAAGGAGGTGTGGCTAAGATGACAAGCAGCAGCTAGCAGTGTAAAAATTTTGCTGTGTCTCATTTCAGTTATTCTGACAGGAAAATTTAGTTTTAATGCTAGGAATCACACACACACACACACACACACACATATATATATATATATATATATATATATATATATATATATATATATATATAATTTTAGACATCAAAAATAGTTTTGTGCTAATATCAAGAAGAAAAAAACACGTTTCTGAGATTTTTTTAGTTTTAAACCTGTCAGAAGTCTTCAGTCTGTGTCTGTCAATGAGTAACTCTAAAGCTTCTCTTTAAGAAAGTGTGATGAAGAAAGAACTACAATCTATTATTACAAGTATTCAAGATCTTTCAGTTAAAATAGATAAGCTGGAAAATAAGATGAGCAATATAAAACAAGATAGCAAGTAACAACTGGATTTACTTAATGAAATTATCAAGACGCATTCAGATCAGATCTCTTGTATAGAAGAAACAGTAACTGATACAGATGAAAGGATGATTGAAAATGAATGTGGAGCTGCATTTCTCTTAAAACAAGGCATTTTACTTCTGGCAAAAGTAGAAGATCTGGAAAGCAGGCCCAGAAGAAATAATATTAAAATATATGGAGTGCCTGAAAAAGAGGATGGTAACAACATAGTACAAATTCTAAATAACTGGTTATCAGCAATTTTAAACCTGCTAGAAATACTTTCCTAAGGAACAGAAAGAACTCACAGATCTCTTTTTAATACTTTTACAATAAATACTCCATCTACACCAAGATCTATAATTGTCAAATTCCTCTCTACACAAGATAAACACAGCCTGGTCAAGCTCTCCAATAAAAATGAAAGGAAATAACATCAGATTTGACAATGATTATACTTCTTTGGCGATTTCTAAAAGAAAAGCCTGCATTCCTTTAATTAAAAATCTAAAGAAGTTAAGCATCAAAGCACAAATTGTCTTGTATTTAACACACTTGATTAAGCTCTGGACTTTGCCCAGAAAAATAATCTTTGGGACAAATCTAAAGAAATGGACTGGTGCTTAACTAGTTTAAAAAGACAAGAAACTAAAATGGATGGGCAACTAAAGAAAAAAAAGAGTAAAAAGATTAAAGAAAAGTAATATATTTTTATATTATTTTATTTTATTTGCTATTGTTTAAAAAATGCTGGGATAACCCTCTGAGGAATGCAATAATTCTAAGGTAATACCTTTTCATTTCTCTAAATACATCATATAACAACATAAATCGCAATTAACTATACAGTATTCATAGATTAATGTTGAATCATACTAATTTTTTGTTTACTCTTGGTAGGTATAATTAGCACATTATATATTTAGTTGGTTTAATAATAGTTCTTTATACATTATGTTAATGAAATAGATTAGCTGATACATTTTATAATATAGTTCTCTTAGATTAACAGAAAGGTTTTTAAAACTAAAAGTAGATCTTAATTTTTATTTTTATTTATTTTTATTTTATTTTACATTTGTTGACCGGGATAGTCCGACTGGATGCATGTCCATTTTCAGCGGAGGTCCGGGGAGAAAAGCTCCAAAGGTAAGCAGATACAGCATTACATAATACCAGCATTACATATTACATATTTACAGAGATTACATAAGTAAGCAAGTTAAACAAGTTCCACAGGTTACAGTTAATCCTGAGCACAAGTCAGGATTAAATTAAATTACACAGTAAACTGGTTAACAGATTTTTACACATTCTATAGAGAGTTAGCCAGGCTTGATACATTGACATAGCCAGTTAAGTGACACATGTTGTTTGAGTCTAATTTTAAATTGACCTAAGGTGGAAAGTAAGGTAATATCAGCTTGAAGAGAGTCCCAGGATGTACTTACAGAGTTTGCAAAGAGAGAATCACCAGGTGAGTTATTAATTTTGCTAGTCTGAATTAGTAACTTGTTAGAGGATTGAAGCGGTCTAGGATTGTTATAGGGGGTGATAATATTTTTAAGTGCAGGAGTATTGTCCGGATTATAGAGGATTTTATAAGCCATAATCAGTTGGTTATACTGGATTAGGCTGGGTAGTTCAAGCCAACCAAGCTGATTTAGATCGATGCAATGATGTGTCCTAAAAGGCAGCCCAGTGGCAAACCTGGCAATGTGGTTGTAGCAAATTGAGAGTTTGTTAAGGACAGTCTTGTTCAAATTTGAGAGTAGAGGGGATGCATACAGAAGGGTTGAAAGAAGTTGAGAGCGAGCTATGGCAATTTTAGCTGGAGGGGTTAGGAAGGCTTTTATTCTGTAAAGTGACCCTAGTTTTTTATTGATGGTTTTGATTGTTTGCTTAACATGTAGCTCAAATTTTAGATTATTGTCTATGATCACACCTAATACTTTTGTACATGGGTCAGGGCAGATTATTGTGCCATCATTTGATTTTATGGTAAAGGTGAAAGCGGTAGACCTACGTGTTGATGAAAATAACAGCATTTTAGTTTTTTTGGGATTTAGGATCAGACGATGTGCAGAAAGCCAGTTTTCTATTGTATTAAAGGTGGTCTGGGTAGCTGACCATAACTCTACTGGAGATGTGGCTGAGCAAATCAGAGTAGAGTCATCAGCATATTGGATACAGCTGACTTTTGGGATGACAGTATAAAGGTCGTTAATGAAGATGGAGAACAGCAAGGGCCCTAGTATAGAGCCTTGTGGTACTCCGAGGGTGTTAGGTAGAAGGTTAGAGAGTTTGTTCTGCCAGAGGACAGCCTGCTGTTGACCATTCAGGTAGGATTGAAACCATTGGAGGGCTCCAGTATCTAGACAGAATGTTTGCAGGGTGTGGATTAAAAGTTGGTGATCAACCATATCGAATGCCTTGGAAAGATCCAAAAAGAGGGCTGAGGATATATAATTATTGTTGTGATTATGGTTTATGGTGTTAGTAAAGGCTAGGAGGGCTGAAGTAGTGCTGTGATGAGGACGGAAGCCATGCTGAGTGTCTGCCATAAGGCGATTTTGGATTATGTGGTGCATGAGTTGTCTATGAATACATTTTTCCATAATCTTTGCAAGTGGAGAGAGTATAGCTATTGGCCTATAATTGGAGAATTCAGTAGAGCTGCCTCCTTTGTGAAGTGGGATTACATAGGATATTTTTCAGATGGTGGGAAATTTAGCTTCTACTATGGTTCAATTGATTAGTATTGAGACGGGGTAAGCAATAGCATCAGCTGATTTTTGTAGGCACTTGGCAGGGAGTTGATCAGCAGAAAGTGTAGTGGGTTTTAATTTTTTGATCAAGGTACGGATAAGTGAAGTGGCAACTGGTTGGAAGCTGAACATGAAGTAGGTTTCTAGGGGTGCTACTTTCAGGACCAGGGGAGCTAGGAGGTAGTTGGCTAGCTAGGGCTTGAATTGTCTCAGTAAAGAATTGGTTAAAACTATCAGAAACATCTTCAGGGGTTTTATCAATAGTAGTAGCAGGGATTGGGGTTGAAGTTTGTCCTGGATGTAGTAGATTATTTAAACCTGCCCAAAACTTCTGAGGGTTATTTTGATTTACTGTCTGTAAATTACAGTAGTATTGTTTTTTTCTTGTAAAATTGATTTTTTGGTTTTGTTCCTGCATTGCCTTTATTTAATGTGATCTTGAGGGTCTTTAGAAGAATGCCATAAAGCCCATGCTTTGTTTCTAAGGGTAATTTTGAGTTTAGACTCTATAGAAAGCCATGGTGCAGTTTTTGCCTTGGTTCTCTTTGAACGAACAGGTGCATGCAAATCAAGGATCTCAAGGAATTTGTTGTTAAAGTATGCTACTGCTTCCACTAAGGGGAGGTGTTTTAGAATAGACCAATTACATGAGTTTAGTTCTTGTTGGAATTTGGCAGGGTCAAAGTTTTTATTGTTTCTAACCTTTCTGAGTAAGGGTTGTTGGGAATTAATGGTTTTGTGCTTAATTACATATATGAGAAGGTGATCGTTTAGGCCATTAAGGAGGGTACTAGAGGTGTACAGTTGGGGGTGACTGTTTATGAGTACCCAGTCAAGTATACTTTCTTTTTGGTTGGGTTTACCTATCCTGGTAGGGGTGGATATGATTTGTGTAAATGCATGCAGGTTAATATGGGTGGTTGGGGATTCTAAGGAACAGGTGCCCCAGTCTATGTTAAAGTCTCCAAGTAGTAGGGTTTCTTGGGGGTAGTGACATGATAGCCAGTGCAGGATATCTTCAAATGTAGATATATTGTTACCTGGGGGAATGTGCATACAGATGATATTAATGCATTTATTTTTATTAAGTTGCAATTTGGTGGCAAGAATCTCTGAGTTATTAATCTGAGGAGGTTGTATTACATCTATGGTGACATTCAACTCAGATTTATAGAGTACAGCTACCCCACCCCCCTTCCTCAAAGCACAATCCAGCCTGTGTATGTTGTACCCAGGTGGTAACACTTCATTGTCTTTAGTGTTATGTTTTAACCAGGTTTCAGATAAACAGAGAATCTCAGGGGAGTGGACATCTGGAAGTGCATACAATTCATGTACCTTGTTATTAATGCTTCTAATATTGAGATGACAGACTAGGAGAGAGTTAGTTGGCCTATTAATTGTAGGTTTGTAGCTTAGATTACAAGTAGAGGGGGTATGTGTATCTGAAGTGCCAGGGTTGCGGTGAATATCACCAACAAGTATTAGGTTGAGTCTATACTTGGTGATGAACTTCAGGAATTTTTTATTAGTTTGTGGTAGTGTTTGGATCTAGAGCTAAAGTGCCTGGGGTTGAGATGTTGATAGACTGAACAAGATGTTGGATAGGATCTGGTACTGTAAGTATCGTTGAAGGTGGAAGGATTTACAGCTGGGGTGATAGTAAGGCCTTTTGGGACCTGAAATCCCGTGAGAAACTGGTTTTCATACAAGTAAGGAGGTATGGTGTGAACAAGAGGGGTAGTAAAGAGGAGTACATCATTATATGTGATTCGGCTAGTGAGTGAAGGAACTGTTTTACCTGGTGATGCAACACCAGAAGATAGAGTGGTGAGGTAAAGGTACTGGAAGGGGGATGGGAGAATGCCAGATGAAAGCTAATAGGTGCTATTAAAATGTAGGTAGTAGTATGGGGGTGGGTGGAATTATCCCAGATGAAAGCAGATAGGATCTAGAAAGTGGGGGAGTGGCTATAGTAGTATAAATTTAGAGGTACTGGGGCGGGAGGAAATTGGGGGCAGGGAGGGGAGCGAAGAGAGCCCGAGCATAGCGAGGGCTTAACGAAGGGCTATTGCAGTTTACAAGGTTTCCTAAGGTGTCCTAAAGCTATAAGGTAAGTATTACAGCTCTTAATGTAAGAGTCAATTTACTTCAGTTACAGGGGAAGGAGTATAATATCTGATTCTGGATATATATTATTTATTTAGTACTAATAGTTAACATAATAATATCTAGTAGTATTGTTTTTTTCTCTCTTTCTTTATTTCCTTCTCTTACTTATTTTTTTTCACAGATTTTCTTTTAACAAGGAATTAATTAAAATACAATGACTTGGTTGTGATGGTGGGAGGGGGTTTATGTGAATTGCTGATGATTAGTTTGTTTCAAATTATGGTTTTATATGTAAAGGTTAATATCTTGCAAGGTTAAAAATCCATTCAATACATTTATTTTAATAACTTAGCCCATCTGAAGCAGTTGTGAAATTTCTCTTGCTTTAGAATACAACTAAAAAACAAATTTCCTGCTTGAAAGCAGCCTTGTACCTTTCTTTCACTATGAAAAGAACTGCAAACTGAGTTTTCCATTATAGTGGATCACAGAGACACTGTCAGTATGAAGATGCAACAGGAAGAGCATTTTGAACTTTGAATTCACCGGAAATGCTTCTCATGGAATGCTGAGATGGAGGAAGCAAGAAGAGAAAATGAAAAGAAATGAAAATGCTTTATTTGTAAGTTAAAGTACTGGGTCATTTTATTGTAAAGCATAATGCTAAATTCCAACTTCCTCACATAATATGATTTCAGAAAAAAAATGACTTTTTATTAAAGTATATATTCACACTCCATGCTGTATATTAATAATTGTAAATGCTGAATTGTGTCTAGTATTCTAATGCAAACTACTTTATATGAACACAATAATCTGCACATTACTAGTAAATAGTATATAAAATGTATTTATTTCAAAGTAATGATGCACCATTAAATCTCAAAGAATTCCTTTTGGCAAAGTCTCCTAGACACAAACTAGCTTGTTAATTGAAAGTTATTTCTTGTTTTATACTGGGGATAAGTAGAAGTGACTCTGCTGCAGTGTAATACTTATTTGTTAATGTATCTACTTTGGTAATGAAGCACATTTCACAGTATTGTGCATTTTCTAACCTTTGTACCACTTCAATAGTATAAAACTCAGTTTCTGTAATTCTGTAACACTTGCACAACTATCTGCCTAAACTACTGTATAAAACAATGACATCAGCTCACTGTGTGGTACAGTATTTTCCATTTTCTTTACCTTTTAATGTAAACCACTTAGCAAGTCAAAGAAATTTTTCAATAAATACTCTGTAGCCCAGGCAGGTATGACCTTAGCCCTGAATAGCATCCTGTCATCGCCCAGAATGTTACTGCAGTACAAGGACAAAATGATTGACTTCAACAATTGGCTAAGCTTCTTGTGTCATTCTAAGGGGATCCAGTATCTGTCTGCCTGAAATGACATGGTCGACAGACCACAATATTTTGCCAGAGATGGCCTGCACCTGTCACCCCTGGAATTCCGGATACTGGCTAAGGGTCTTGCCATCCCTATTGTGCCTTTTCTTAGCCAAGGTTCAATTGACAAATTCACCACCATAACAGAAACAGGCAAGCAAAAACTGGGGGTAATGCTACTCAATGCTAGAAGTCTAAATCTCAAAATGCACACACTCGAGGCCCTCCTTAAAATAGAGAATATCAATATCTGTGCAGTGACTGAGACCTGGTTCAAGGCACCAGCGAGCACCCCTGCATTACCAGGCTATAACTCATACCACACTTTTCGGCCATCTAACCTGGACCAGAACACCAAAGGTGGAGGTGTGTCCATATTCATTAAGGATATCCGCACTTCCAGGCTAGTTGCACAGCATAATGCACCCAAGGTTATCCAAGTGCAACTAACTCTGGGCAAAACTGCAATCCAAATTGTAGCTTGCTACAGATCCCCCACCAATCCCCAGAATTCCCACTCCTCTTTTCTTTATATACTGGAAAATATTAGGGTTCAACCAAACACCCTACTAATGGGTGATTTCAACTACCCCACCATTAACTGGGAAAACTACTCATGTACTAACTCCTTCGCTCAACACTTTCTGGGTATCATAAATTCCAATGCCCTGGATCATCTTATCCACTCCCCCACCAGGGGCAACAATATCCTAGACCTAGTCACTACCAACATGAGTGACCGGTGTTCTACACCTGAAGTCAACTCCTCGGTGGTCAAATCTGACCATAAGCTAATCACCCTAGATATCCGCATCCTGCCCTCACCCACCATTAAGGAAACCACAGTAAAATATTTTTCCAAAGCCAACTTCATGTTTCTTAAGACAGAAGTGGCAAACTTTATGACACCCATGCAGATGGACAATACAGTTACGACTGCTGAATCTTACCCAAATGCATTCTATAAGCACTTACACCAGTGCATGGATCGTGCTATCCCAAACAGAACCAAGATGCTATTCTCCAAAAACAGGAAGCCAATCTGGTGGTCCCCTGCCATAAACAAACTCTACAACAGAAGGAAGAAACTGTTGCAAAAGAGAGTAAAATCCCATGAGTGGAGGAGCTCCATGGTCAGCCTCAGTAAGAAGTTAAGATCCTTTATATGAGCCTCCAAAGCTAGCTGCAAAAACAAAATTGCCACTGATTCTAAGGGCAACCACAAAGCATTCTATAGCTATGTCATGAATCTCAATGGCAACACCCAGATTTGCTCTGAGTTACAGCACAACGGCATGAAAATTACAGAACCAACTGATATTGCCAACATCCTGGCAGATAGGTTCAGTGCTAACTCTACCCCCCTCTCACCCCCTAAAGGGCCCATATCTATACAGGAAGAATGTAGAGTCCCTGTAATCACATCTATGCAGGTAAAAGCTGCATTCTCTCAAACCAAAAACACAACATCCATGGGACTGGACAACATCCCAGGCTGCGTTTTACATGAACTTCAGAATGAACTAGCTGCCCACCTAAGCACCATGTTCAATCATAGTCTCACATCAGGCTTTGCACCCACTGAATGGTGCACAGCAACAGTTATCCCACTCCACAATGGGGGACCCTCCACTGATCCTGGCAACTATCGACCTATTAACCTGACAATCCTGGTCTGCAAGACCATGGAATGTATCATCATGGAACTCATAAACAAAGACATTGCTAACCTCCAAACTCTGGACCCCACCCAGTTCAGGTTTGCGAAAGGCAGATCCTGCCTTCTGAACCTGACTGACTTCTTTTAGGCAGTCACCAAAGCTGTAGATGAGGGTACGGTGGTTCACATAGCCTATCTCGACCTCGCCAAGGATTTCAACACCATCCCCCATTCTGGAATTATTGCTAAACTCACTAGGTATAAATCCCTACTTCACAAGATGGGTTGCCAACTGTCTCACTGACAGAACCCACACTGTAAAAGCCACAGACTCCAAATCTGACTTCAAACCAGTGGCAGGTCAAATACTACAGGGTTCAGTTCTGGGACTTCTCTTGTTTGGTATCTACTTCTCTTAAGTACAGGCTAACAAAGAAGGCCTCTGGCTAATGAAGTTTGCAGATGACTGCAAACTAGTATCCATAGTTGAGTCCCTAAATGATGTGGACATCCTGCAGAAGAGCCTCACTGAGACAGATGCCTAGTGTCAGAGGCATGGCCTCAAGCTCAATGCCAAAAGGTGCATTGTCACCCCCTTTGGTAAAAAACTCTGTACCCATGAACTACCACATAAACAGCAGTCTACCTAACACCGAATGTGTGATAAGAGACCTTGGGACCCAAGTGGACAGTAGTCTTTCCTTTGATAATCACATTGCCACAGTCATCAGGAAATCCTTCTATGTGGCACACCGCATCACAAAAGGGTTCTCATCCAGGAAAAAAGAGGTCATTGTTCCCCTCTACTCGACACTCATTAGACCCATTATAGAGTACAATGCCCCAATGTACAATGTAAAGGTTAGCACTGTCACCTCAAAGAAAGAGGTTCTCTGGTTTGATTCTCAGCTGGGGTGCCTTTTGTGTGGAGTCTACATGTCCTGCCTGTGTTTGTGTGGGTTTCCTCTGGGTGCTTCAGTTTCCTCCCACATTCCAAAGACATGCAGTAGGTGAATTGGGCACTGTAAAATTGGCCCTAGGTGTGAGTGTGTGGTGCACCCTTTGAGGAGGGTTGGGCCTCGGGCTAGTAAAACCTGATCCCATAAAACCTGTACCTGCTATGGAAACAATGAGTGCTGAAGGGCGCTTGTCGTATGATGTTCTGAAAAGCATGGGAGGGAATCCAGGACAATGTCAGGCAGCAGTTACTGTAATATTAAATTGTCTTACAATGTGCCAAAGGGCTTTTACTCACTGTGTGAAGGCCCTAAATTCAACAAGTTTAGATAAGGTAGTAAGTTCAAATTTATTATAAAAGATATTTTACTTCTTTTTATAAGTAATGTATTTTACTTAAATCCTTTAGTGTTATCAGAAAGTGTTTTGTTGAATTGTAACAAATTACATTCTTTTTATTGTCATAGAATACCAAATTTATTTATTATGTTTACCATTTATAGTTCTTGCCATTGAGATATTTTGCTTGGATAGTTTCCTAATTGCTTGATATGAATAGGCATAAATAAACCCCCCTTTGTAAAGCTGGTATTGCAAAAAATATCAGAGGTAAATAAAAGACTGGTAGAATGGAACATAAATGAGCATAATGAGTTATGCAAATATTTGCTTTGTTCACTGCAAATTACTTCCTGTCATGTCAGCTTACATAATGAGTTAATTCGAACAAGCTCGATATATTCATCCTCATAATGTTTATTATGACATCACATTAATTAATTTCAATTGATATAAGGGTAGTTTTAAATTTAAATATGATAGTGCCTAACTGTAACACTTTTATCTTTGTCTTTAACACACAAGGTAATGGATTTTAGAAATATTAATGTTTTACTTTAATAGAAAGTATAAATAGATACATATGCATTATCAAGATGTGTAGCACAAAGCAATAGTTTAAGATATCTTTATTGTACTATGTTAAATGAATATATTTATGTAATTAATATATAATTTTAACTTATATAATTACAATTGGATAGTTTATTGCATTATTAGTAGTTAGATTATTATTTAATAAATAGTGTTAGAATTTAAATATACAACATGATTTGAAAAAGAGATTGCTATTAGGAGAGAGCTTTATTTATTTATTTTTAATTCTAATATATATTGACAAACAGTTTAACTTTAGAGGTAGTAGTAATAAAATGAGATTGGGTAGAAATAGGGTGATGACTGAGAATGGTTTGTCTGACTACTTCATCAAACCAGGAATATTTTATTCCATGTTAGGAGATGTAAATATTTTCAGATTTAGCTTGTTAGTAGTTAGGTTAATGATCTTCCTCATAACAAAATTTGTTAGAATTAGATATAGTTACTTGATTCAAAACTATAATTTAATTATCTCAAAGCTGTTCTACCTTAAATATGTCAGTTTATAAATGTATTTAATTGAATATTAATGGTCTTAATCCTACAAAGAGTGGTAGCTTAATTAAATGCCTAAAAATAAATAATGCTCATAATGTTTTTTACAAGAAACACATTTGTTGAAAAAGGACTTAGATGGGCTGTTAGTCAATGATTAATCAATACTTGTAGACTCACATTGTAGTTCAAAAAAAGAGAGGCACTATTGACTATACCTAGTGTAGTTGATACTTATTCTGATAAAAATGGTATGATGGGTTTAGTACTATTTGAAATTAATAAAAGGTATTACACAGTTATGAATGTTTATTGGATTTCCTGGAATTGGTTCTAAAGTGACAAGAAAGTATTTGGAAATTATAACTTTATATTTGAAAGGAGAAATTATTTTGGCTGGAGAATGTAATTGCATTTTATCAGAAAGCGATATTACTGAATATAAAAAACCTAGAATATCTGCCGCTGCAAAACAACTAAATTATTTCATAAATACAGTGAATCTAACAGATATATATATTCTACTTAAAAGTGTCAAATTCCCTTATATACATAAATTACTCATTTGGATTTGGCACTCAAACTAATATAGACAGAATTTTTACTTCTAGCGGTCTATTTTCTAAAATTTAATAATAATTTCATGTCCTTTGTCTGACCACAATGCTATTACTTTTAATTTAAATATAAAATCTAATGATTTAGTCTTTTGCCAATGAATTCCAGCTTATATTACAAAAATTTAAGAATTTAAGGAATGTTTTTTGAATTAATTAAATTTATTTATGGAGTTTAATAACAAAGGTGAAATTATTGATGTTATTTTGTGTGATACATTGAAAGCATATTTATATGGTAAAATTAAGAGCTGGTGTCTTCACAAAAGAAAGGAATGGGACAAAGAATTAATTATTTTACAATCAAACATTGATAAATTAAACAAAACCAAATGATAAGGTTGCAAATTTGGAACTGAAAGGTTTAAATCAGAAATACATAGGCATATTAAATCATAAAATTTCAATAAATAGGAAAAGTTTAAATTACAGTTGTACTCTATTAATCCTCAAAATTTACATAGATTAGCCATTAGATCAAAAAGATTAAACAACATAAATTGTATTAAAGAGATTACATATAAAGTGAATAATAATCTTGAGAAAGCAACTGACTTAAAATATATATTACAGGCATTCAGAAAGCATTATGAATTCATTAATACTAGTAAATCAACTTTAGATAATAAATAGTGGTCTAACTGATAGATTTCTAAAGAAAATATAAAAACAAATTAAAAAGCAGAATATAAGGTAAGATAAATCAATTTCTTTCAGTGACCTAAAGGAACAAATTAAAAACTTAAAACATAATTAAGCCTCTGGTCAAGATGGCATAATTCCTGAGTTATATAAATTAATTCCTGATATTATATTAAGAATTCTTTTAAAAACATTTGAAGAAGTTAGAAATATGTCACATTTTCTTCCCTCTTGGAAATTTTCATTGACATGTCCTATTTTGAAACAAGATAAAGGGCCTAAATTATTCTTTTCTTATTAACCCATCTCTCTTTTAAATGTTGACTATAACATTTTTATGCCCATATTCATGAAAAGATTAAATTATATAATGTCTAATCTAATTGAAGATGACCAAACTGGTTTTATTTTAAACAGAAAAGTACAAGATAATACTAACAGACTTCTATCATTGATAGCTGATAGTAATAAGAATAAAAAAGAACTTTCAATCATAAGCTTAGACTTAGATAAAGCTTTTGATTCTATTAACTGGATATATTTATTCAAAGTTCTCAAAGAATATAATTTCTCTTCAGATTTTATAAAGTTAATAATGAAGTTATATGAGAATTCAGGTCTATATTATATTTGCGAATGCTTAGGTTGTCGAATACAACATGATCGACACCTATTCAGCGAACGCACAAGTCAGCAAAAGCTCACAATGCAGAAAAACACATCAGTGAATACTTTTACTTGGCCAACACTGTTCTACCTCACTAACAAAAACAAAACACATTTCCCACTACACCGCTCACTCCATACTACCCCCCCAAACAAAATAAATAAACCACATACATACAATAACCTAAACCCTACTTCTAAACCTAAACTAACCCTTGCATACATTACTTTCTATGCACTTACCTTAACACGCACCCTAACCCTGAGGTCTATAACTATCGCACACTTACCTTAATAAGCTATACCCAAACAAAACAAATAATCCACACACATACACTTAACCACACCCTACTTCTACAACTTACATACATTACTATATATGCACTTACCTTACCTGCACCCTAACCCTAAGGTCCGTAACTATCGCACACTTACCTTACGGAGTTACATCGTAGAAGGGCCAACTATGCCGAATCGGTATTTCAAATTTCGTGGTTTCCAGTGTTCGTTGTACTCATGGTTCGCTCATTAGGTGTCGATCATGCAGTATTCGACAACCTAAGCATTCATGAATATAATATAGACCCGAGAATTCTTTGTCCTTTGTCAAAATTGGATCATTTTTGTCTAGTTCCTTTGAAACACTAAAAGGTCCAAAACAAGGATGACCTTTATCTCCATTATTTTTTGATTTGTAAATAGAACCCTTTGCCACTTTTATTAGAAAAAAATAAAAAGGGATTTTCCATAGAAGATGAATATAGTTAAACATTCAGTTATTTGCAGATGATAGCCTATTAACAAGTAGTGACACTGAATCTTCATTAGAGCATATTCTTAAATCAATAAAATATTTTGAGAAAATTTCGTCTAAGTTTTAATCATAATAAAACTGAAATATAGCTGATAAATAAAACAATACATACCTTTAAAAACAAAATTAGAAGCAATTCAATTGGGAAATAAGCAACTTCAATATTTGGGAATTACTATAAAATCTAATTGCAAAGAATTGGTTTCTACAAGTTATAAAATTCCAGTTAATACAATATTAAAACTAAGTGATAATTGGAACAAAATGCTTTTCACAATGGAAGATAACCTTACATTAATAAAAAATATAATTTTACCAAAAAATTTATTTCATATACAGTCACTCGTTTTAGTTTTGCCCCCAAAATTATAAAACAAATAAATTTGTTATTATTTAAGTTTTGTGGTATCCGCAAAAAACACGAATAAGTTTTGATTGTCATGTTAAAAGCTGGGAAGAAAGTGGAATTGGATTTCTTAATATTGAATTATATGCCAAGTCTGCCATTTTAAATATAGTAAGTCACTGGTTAAATTCTTCCTATACTTAAACTGGAAAACATTACATTAAACAATTTTAAATACAAATGATACACCTGAAATGAATGTAAATTTCCAATCAGATATTCATAAAATATATTGGATTGTAAAAGATTTTTGTATGAGTATCAGAAAAATTCCTTTCTCTATTCCTTTTGTTAATTATATTTTAACTATATTCAAGGAAGTGCTGAATAATTACCTTGTTAAAGATTTATTAATTCTGGTGTTTCCTATAGCTTAAACTAGTGGCTGTTTAGAGTTATTTAATCTAAATAAAAGTACTTGATCTTAGAGAAAATAAATTAAAATTCTGGTATATCAGTTTTTAGATGAGAATAAATTAGCATACAGATGACCATCTTTTGGCTAGATGTAATATAAAGAAAAATAATTGATTATGTATACAGATTTGTAGGGACTATATTAATAATTATATACAAATATCATTAAATATGGATACAAAACTCCCATTCCTAAAATTTTAGTTTTCTTTAAAATTAATAGCAATGAGATCAAAAATAAGTCTTACGTGTTACCAATCTATATGATTTTAAGAACTGAATTTATAGTTTTGGATCCCTCTTATTGGGACTACTCAACAAAAATAAATAATGAATGCTTTTCAGGTATTGATAAAAAATTATCTTTGAGGTCTATAAGTAATATCCCCTCATCGCTTTATTGGATAATTTTCACTTAGAAGTATTTACATAGAAGATTTTCAACACCACATAAAATATCCCTGATTTATAATAAAGGAAGAATAAAATGTTGGAGATGTGATGAGGTTTTAGATGCAAATCAGATTCACATGATTATAGAATGTAAAATGGTTGCTTCATTTTGGGTAAAATTTAGAAACTTTGCTAAAGCACTGTGGTCAGACAATTTTAGTACTACACATTATTTTATTTTATTTAATGCACCAATTCCAGATTCCATACCAAGAAAACAAGTGTCTTTCCTTTGGTCTATTCTGGCTATTGCCAGGAAAGTTAGTATGATAAACTGAAAGAATAAAAATCTCCTCTATTTGACTGATTTTATCTGTCTAGCAAATATGTATGTAACAAAGAATTAAAACTGTTTATAGCAGAACATCAAACATCACACATAAACATTTATCTTGGCAAAAACTTAGAGATTTAGTAGAAAATTTTTAATGGTTTTGTGAAATGTTAACTTTTGTTATTGACTCTGTATATAGTTTGTTTTAGTTGATTGTTATGGTTTACTAAAGTTATATTGTGATTACATGTTGATTTAAAATGCAATAAAAAGTTTCTGAAAAAAAGAATTGCACACAGAAAAGTAAAAGAGAAGGACGCCATTTTAGGAATCTATATGATAGTCTAATATTAGCTTAAAAGCTTTCCAATGTTTGATACTTTCATTCTCTTGAGGTGAAAGTGGGGTTGAGTAGTCATTAAATTAAGGGGTCTAGCACTGTGTGAAATATAATCATGTGGTAGTGTTCAGTCAAACTGTCTTGCATTAATATGTATTGACTTTATGTTTTAGTGATCACAGATTGTTTCTAATATATCTGCCATTCAGCTATTGCACTTACATATTACTTTAAGTTTCACATTTTCTCTTGTATAAAAATACCAGGATCCAGGAAGTTTTTCTTTGTGAGCATCTGCTGAAAAGAAGCAACTACAGCCCAGTTGTACCACTCTAATCAGCAAAAGCAGCAGATAAATAAATACATTAATAAATAAACAAATGAATAAAGCTTGCTAATTCAGCTGCTACTGCATCTTACACATATGGAAGAGAGGAGGGTGACAACAGTTTGCCTAGGTGGACCAATAAATGAAAGAATTTCCAGAAGATTTCAGGGAATTTATTTTACCCTCTTGGGAAAGGAAATAATTCTATTTACAGGATCTGGCAAAAACTTTACATTGATTCCTTAGATGTCTAAGCTATCTAAGTTGCTTTAATGCTAATGTTGTGAAATGTTTTGAGAGGATTGTAAAAAAGCACCTCTCAGCAATTCTACCATCAACCTTTGATCCTTTGTAGTTCACTTATCAGGCAAACATGTCCATTATTGATGCCATATTGGTGGTATTATACCTCTCACTTGGCCATCTAGAAGGAAAGACCAGGACTGTTTGTAAGCTTCTGACTCCTCAGACCTTTCTGTGTTGGAGGGAAGCCTTTTAGCTTATCAATGGGAGTGGTAAGCACTAGGTAGCTTATCTACCACAATAGAAGTGGTTTCTGACCCAGAAGTTGTAATTTACTGTCTGTTTGGGCAGTTTTTCGATCCCTTTCAACTTTCTGATTTAAAAGTCTGTGTTTGTGCTTGTTTCCCACCTTTCCTGTAGCTAGTCTAGTCCAGATACAGATTTGCGGTATCCAGGACTGTTTCTAAACTTCTGAGCCCCCTAGACCTTTCTGTGTTGGAGGGAAGCCTTATAGCTTATCAGTGGGAGTTTTAAGCACTAGATAGCCTATCTATCAAAAGAGGAGTGGTTTCTGAGCCTGAAATTGTAGTTTATTGTTCGTGTTGGCAGTTTTTCCATCCCTTTAAACTTTCTGGTTTTAAAGCCTGTGTTTGCACTTGTCTCCCACCTTTCCTGTAACTAGTCTAGTCCAGATACAGACTTGCTGTATCCTGGACTGTTTGTAATCTTCTGAGCCCCCAAGCCTTTCTGTGTTGGAGGGAAGCCTTCTAGCTTATCAGTGGGAGGGGTAAGCACTAGCTAGCCTATGTACTGCAGGAGGAGTGGTTTCTGGCTCAGAAATTGTAGTTTATTGACTGTTTGGTCATTTGATTTCCATCTCCTACAACTTTCTGGTTTAAAAGCCCACATTTGCAATTGTTTCCCACCTTTCCTGTAACTGGTCAAGTCCAGAGGTTTGCTGTATCCAAGACTGTTTGCAAGCTTCTGAGCCCCCAAGCATTTCTGTGTTGGAGGGAAGCCTCCTAACTTATCAGTGGGAGTGATACACACTAGGTAGCCTATCTAGCTTACAAATTTACTGTATCCAGGACTGTAAGCTTCTGAGTAGTACCAAAAAGTCTGCTTTTCAATTTTCCCTTAGATCTGCTAGTTCTCTCCTCTCCTGCACTTTTACTAGCTAATTAGTCTAGCACTTTAGCAGATTTCGTAAAGCAATTATTGCAGCACACAAAAGTGCTACCAGCACTAAACATTCTACAAGGAAACAGTTCCAGTACTTATTATTAATGTCCATCCCTCCAGACATGTCTAAAGGTCTGTTCCCTATGCTTTCTCCTATTAGCCTGGTGAATTTGGGCATCCTGAGGCAATGTAGCAGCTGCCTTATGTACACTGACAACCCTCTCCTCTTACCTTCCAACACTCAGACTTGCAAGGGATGCACTTATATATCCAAATTGGAAGCCACGCACTCTCCAGCCAAGACCGGAATAGCTGGTCAAGAGGAGATGGTCAACACTTGCACCACACCACATAGAACACATAGCCATCCAGAACACACACCAGGACTGCCTTCATATAAAAACACAAACCACACACCCACCCTCGCAGAAGCACTAAATAAAAATCTACCCAAACAGCAGAGACCTCCAAGGCAGAAATGCACTTGACCACCACAACACAACACTAATCACGAGACACATAACTCTCCTAAACAGTGTGCCACTAAACCAAAGCCCCTAAGGCAAAACAGCATGGCCAACACACTAGTCATAGGTGACTTGATAGTGAGGCACACTGATGTCCCACTCACTAGGTTAAATAAGGAGAAAGTAACAGTCAGCTGCCTGTCAGGTGCCAGGATCCACTACATAACACACACACTCAGGTCCCTCAACAACAGGTACGAATATGACTTTGTCATTGTACATGTGGGTGTGAATGACCTGAGACATACCTCCTTGGTCTACGTGAAAAGCGACATAGAGGAGCTCTTGGATTATGTAGCCCAGGTGGGCATTACCCTAGCCCTGAGCAGCCTCTTACCATCACCTTGAATGATACTATAGTACAAGCAGAAACTGACTGAATTCAACAATTGGCTAAGTTTCTTGTGTCATTCTAGGGGTATCCAGTATCTGTCTGCCTGGGATGACATGATTGACAGACCTCTATGCTTTGCCAGTGATGGCCTGCATCTGTCACCCCAGGGCTTCTGGATATTGGCCAAGGCTTTTGCCACCCCATAGTGCCTTTTTAGGCAGTGTTCCAAAGACCAAATTAGCACCAAAACAGCTACAAACAAATGCAATCTGAGGGTCATGCTGCTCAAGGCTGGAAGTCTAAATCTCAAAATGCACTAGCTCATAGCACTCCTTAAAATGGAGAACATTGACATTTGCGCTGTAACAGAGACCTGGTTCAAGGCAGCAGAAAGCACCCCTGCACTACCAGGCTATAACTCATTCCACATCTTTTGGCCTCAGAACTTGGACCAAAGCTCCAAAGCCAATGGTATTTCCATATTCATAAAGGATGCATGCACCTCCAGACTGGTAGCCCAACATAATACATAATGGATACTTCAGGTGCAGCTTACATTGGGCAAGACAGCAATTCAGGTCATAGCTTGCTATAGGTCCCCAACCATGTTCCAAGATGCGCATTCCATGTTCCTAAGCACCCTGAAGAATATTAGGGTCCAATCTAATACTCTCATACTGGATGACTTCAACTACCCCTTCATTAAGTGGGAAAACTACTTGTGTACCAGTACACTTGCCCAACGTTTCCTGGGCTCCATTAATTCCAATGCCCTGGATCAGCTCGTTCTTACCCCCACTAGAGGTAGCAACATCCATGACCTTGTCATTACTAACATGGGCAACCATTGCTCTACACCAATAGTCAACTCCTCCCTGGTTAGATCCGTCCACAAACGAATCACCTTGGAAATCCACATCCTTCCCACCCCCCACAAAGGTAACCACCATGGAAAACTTCTCCAAAGCTAACTTTGGTCTCCTAAAAACAGAGGTGGCTAACTTCATGGCACCCATGCAAATAGAGAATAGTTGCATGTCCGCTCAATCATACACCAATGCACTGTACGAACACATACTCAAATGAATGGGTCTCACCATACCCAATAGAACCAAGATGCTATCCTCCAAAAAAGGAAGCCAATCTGGTGGTCTCCTGCCATAAACAAACTCTACAACAGAAGGAGGAAACAGATGCAGAATAAGGTGAAGTCCCAAGAAGTTGAGATCCCTCATCAAATCCTATAAAGCTAGCTATGAAAACAGAATTGCAACAGATAGTAAAGACAACCACAAGGCCTTCTATAGTTATTTAAAGAATATTCATGGCTATACCCAGATTTGCTGTGAGCTACTACACAATGATACCTCCTATACCAAGCCAACAGATATTGCCAATATACTGGCCGACATATTCAGTGCCAGTTTTACCCCTCTCTCCCCCATCCAAGGATTAATCACAATACCAGTAGATTGCCAGGTACTCAGTATTACTGCTCCACAGGTTAAAACAACACTGTCCAAGGCCAAGAATACAGCTTTTATGGGACCTGACAATATCCCTGGCTGTGTTCTACATGAACTACAGAGTGAACTGGCACATCACCTGTGTGCCCTGTTCAATCACAGCCTTACCTCAGGCTTTGTCCCTACCAAATGGTGCACTACTACAGTCATCCCTCTCTACAAAGGAGGAGCGACTACAGACACTGGTAACTATCTCCCAATTAGCCTGATGAGTCTGATATGCAAAGCTATGGAACGTATCACCATGGACCTAATAAGCAAAGATATAGGTAATCTCCAAACTCTGGATCCCAAACAGTTTGGTTTTGTGAAGGGCAGATCATGTCTGCTAAACCTGGTTGACTTCTTTGAGTCAGTCACCAGAGCTGTGGATGAAGACAAGGTGATTCATACAGCCTACCTTGATCTGTCCAAGGCCTTTGATACTGTTCCTCACTCAGTAATCATAGAATAACTCACTAAGCTAGGCATCAACCCCTATATCACCAGGTGGGTTGCAAACTGGCTCAAAGATAGAACCCACAGTGTGAAAGTAGCTGACTCCAAGTCAGACTGCCGACCAGTCACGAGTGGAGTCCCACAGGGTTTGGTCCTGGATCCTCTCCTGTTTGGTATCTACTTCTGTGAAGTCTAGACCAACACAAAGGGACTCTGGCTGACAAGGTTTGCAGATGATTGCAAAGTGGGAGCTATTATTAACTCCCCAAGTGATGCTGACATCCTACAGAATGGCCTCACTGAGATCGATGACTGGTGTCAGAACCATGGCCTTAAGCTCAATGCCAAAAAATTTGTCATCATCCCATGAATTATCACATTGATGGTAGTCCACTGAACACAGAAGGCGTTATATAAGAGATCTGGGAACACAGGTTGACAGCAATCTCTTTTGACCACTACATTGCCACTGAGGTCAGAAAGTCCTTCTATGTGGCACATTTCATTACTAAGGGTTTTGCATCCAAGAAGAAATGGGTCATTGTCTCCCTCTACTCTTCCCTCATGGCCAATCATCGAGTACAAAGCCCCATTTGGCATGTACCTTATTAGACACCTGCAACAATTGGAGAGGCCACAAAAGTACCTCAAAAAGAGGATCCTAGGCCTTAAATACTTGTCCTATATAGTCAGACTCAAAAAACTCCAACTATTCTCTGTCTCATATCGCCTACTTAGAGGCAATCTTTGCTTGACTTACAAAGGCATGTCTGACTCAGCTCTTTTAGAAATGCTACATCTAAAGAAATTCCAATCCCTCCACACCACACAGTCCAGAGACCTCAGCCTCATTACCACAATCAAGAGAACAAGCTGGAGGAATAGGTTTATAACCCAGGGACTGCCCATGCTATGGAATAGACTTCCCTTACATGTCAAACAGAGCACCTCACTGGCTCTCTTTAAGAGAAATCTTGATGAGTGGATGGGAAATAGAAAATTCACCCTAGGGATCACTCCAGTGGCTCTAGTCGGCAGAGGCACTGGGAACTAAGGTCGGGTGGCACGATGCCAGGGTAATCCCATGGGCTAGGCTTGTAAAGGCTCCAGGGCCATTAGTCTGGTACACTCCTATGAACCTATGAACCTATGTCAGACTGTTGTTCATAGACTTCAGTTCAGGATTTAATACTGTGGTTCTGATGCAACTTATTGAGAAGCTAGTCAACCTTAGAATTACAAGCACCTTTGTAACTGGATCTGAGACTTCTTGATCAAAAGACCAGAGAGGGCATGTGTAGGAAATAACACCTCGGGGTGCATAATTCTCAACAGTGGTGCTCCTCAGGAATGTGTACTCAGCCTGCTGGTGTTGATCATCCTTACCCATGACTGTTCTGCAAAACACAGCTCCAATCACATCGAGTAGTTGTGGATCTCATCAAAGGAGAGGATGAAAGATCGTACAGAGATGAGGTCAAATCTCTGATCAGCTGATGTGTGAGAAACAACCTAGACCTGACATCAATAAAACAAAGGAAATCATCATTGGCTTCAGGGGAAAGGTCAGCTGCCCACTCATCACTCAAGATTAATGGTGAAATGCAAAGGGGTATAACCACAAAATTTCTAGGAGTACACATTTCAGATGATCTCTCTTGGACTGTGAATACTGCTCAGTTGGTCAAAAGCCTGATCAACGTCTTTACTTTCTGAGAAGACTCACAAGAGAAAAGATCCCACTTACTGTTCTCTCCACTTTCTACAGAGGCGCTATTGAGAGCATTCTCACCTGTAACTTCATTGTTTGGCTTGGGAACTGTACAGTAGCTAAAAGGTAGATGCTATAGAGAGTGGTGAGAGTTGCTGAGAAAATTATGGGCATAGTCTACCATCAATTCAAGAACTATTCACAGCAAGGAGCCTTAAAAGAGCCCACAAAATACTTAATTACTCCTTGCATCCTGCACTCGGCTGGTTTACTCAACTGTCATCTGGTAGGAGGTACCGCAGTATTCACTGTAGGACCTCCAGATTCATTAACAGCTTCTACCCAATGGTGATGAGACTTATTAACTCAGACAGCAATCCTAGTGACTTCATCACAAATTAACTTAACAGTGTTACATTCAAGTGCAATTGCCTGCTACTTGCTTTATGTAATAATACATAAAGAGTGACAATTTTAGTTCATGTGCAATAACCAGTCTTACCAGTCATGCTGCTACTGTACAGTATTTATATGACTACATAGGGGAGTTAGGTTTTTTCTTATGTTCTTGGGGCATAGTCATTAGTCTATAATTCCTTTACTTGATATGTCTTATTGTTGTATTTGTTGTATCCTGTGCTTCTTCTGTACTCTCATGGTGAACTGATACTTGTAATTTTGTTTAGGTTTACACATGTGTAGTCCTAAATGACAATAAAGTTTACTTTGAATGTTTGAATCTTTGAATATCTGAACAAATTACAGGAAGAAAGAACTCTAGTTTTGCTTTATGGCTACCAATGTTATTTCAAGAGAACACTTTTCAGTTCATCTCACTTATCATCCATAAAAGTCTGGTCTTTCAAACTCTGTGAGATCTAATGAGTACTATGTCACTGAGGATATTTAATACAATAAAGAAAATATTACATACAATTAAATACAGTGTAACATAGGGTTACCGCCTGTCCCTCTTTGCGAGGGACAGTCCCACTTTGGGCAGTTGTGTCCTGCAAAAAAACTAAAAAATGGCAAATGTTCTGAGATTTTAAGACAAAATATATTTCTTAAGTTTTCTTTAATAGTTGCATAAAACAGTTATTTTGTATTTGAAAGACAAAATATTATTTGAAATAGCATACTCAACTCAAATACTACAAAATAAGCTTTTATTTTTGCAAAAAAAAGTGAGGTTCTGTCCTTTGCATTGTCTGTGAGTATGTTTTGTCTTGCAAAATCTCACATTTCTACAAAAATGTCCCACTTTGGGCATTTGAAAAGGTGGCAGCACTAGTGTAACACAATAAGCAAAGCAAAAAACAAATACAAAATATACAGGAAATCTTATTTTTCCTCAAAATAACAAGGTAGCAAATGCATGTCTTACTATTTTACTTATCTACTTTCCAAAAATGACTTTAAAAAGATACAGTCAATTTAATCAGTTTGGTCATATGACTGACAAATATTTAAGCAACATTATACCATGACTCCCCATTAATATTCCAAAACGTGCATGCTGATTGGCCAGCTGACGTTAATCGACTTATACTAATGGAAAAGGTCCGTCGCCTGGACTTTTTCCATTAGTATAAGTCTTTAAATTGTCTCGCTATGTTAAAAGAGTTTAACATAGCGACACAGGTTTAAAAAGCAACAGAGATCTCCGTTGCTTATTTTAAAGCTGTCTCGCTATGTTAAACTCCTTTAACATAGCTTATTAGTAAAAAGCAACGGAGATCTTGCTTTCTCCATTGCTTTTTTAAATGTCTCGCTATGTTAAATGGGTTTAACATAGCGACACAGCTTTAAAATAAGCAACTGACATCTCCGCTGTTATTTTAAAGCTGTCTCGCTATGTTAAACCCATTTAACATAGCAACAGTAAAAAGCAACGGAGATCTTGCTTTCTCCATTGCTTTTGGCCACAGCTCTGATGTACTGCGTAGGCATGCGCAGTACATCAGAGCTGCCGCGGATACCAGACAGCTGCGGAAGGGCAGCAAAGAGGCATTATATAATGCCATTATTTAAGAAAAGTAATTATTTCTTTTCTTAAATAATGTCATAGTATAATAGCAATAACCCACTTCTGGATGTGGGTAATGCGGGATTTACCCATGGTTGTCTTTGTTTGGTTTTCGCCCTCGGGACCAAACCACGCCAACCGTGGGTAAATCCCGCATTACCCACACCCAGGCGTGGCTTGTTGCTATATTATGCTCTGTACTGTTTTTTTTTGTTTCAAGAGGTGCAATTTATTAATTTGGGCTGAAATCAAAATTGGTATGCATTTTTCACTGAGGTATTGGTTCTAATTCATTTAGATCTGCTACTTCAATGCATTACATATGCTTTTTCTGATATTGTCATTTTATTTGTTTAATATGTAATATAGTGGCACTGACTACAGTTAGTGTTTCCTCTAACACAAGGGTTGCTTTGTGTAAAGAACATTAAATGTTAAGAGTTCAGGGGCTGACCATACTAGGATCAACATTTGTTTTTACTTTTTAACTAGGTGAGGGTTATTGAGGGGTCAACTAAGTAGAAAAGAAAAAAGAAAAAGAAAACAAAGAAACAGAGATGTAGAGTAAATGTGAAAATGAAATCCAAAGACACTTCTGCTGCCATTATTTTTCTATGCATCTTTGTAGGATAATAGAAATGAAAGCTGTGATGAATGATAGCAGTACAGAAGTGGTGGTCAGTTACCATGTATGTCACCCATGGAAATGGTTTTAGCGCACAAATTCATGCTGAATGATAGGAGGGCAGAAGTGTTGGTCAGTAACCATGTAGGTCACACATGGAAATCATTTTAGTACAGAAATTATTAACTTAGGAAATGCAAAGTAAAAGGAAAAAGGCAAAAGCATATTTTTTTGCAGGGAAAAGTCTCTTGCACACTCACATCCCTGATAATTAGATATGCTAAAGCTGAGATTGCACTATTTCCAGGGAAGGGACATATTTCACAACCTTGGAGACTTTCAGTCTCACACCCCTGTTGATCATCTGAGTTGTTGGCCAAAGTGTGTAGACATATATATATATATATATATATATATATATATATATATATATATATATATACATATATATATATATATATATATATATATATATATATATATATATATGTATATATATATATATATATATATATATGGGTCTCCATCAGTTTATTGAATGATCAGCTGTTTGAATCTCACAATATTGAGCTAACAGCATAGAAAGGTGGAACTTTGTAGGAGTGAAGTGAATGGGATTTTTGTTAGAGTAAATAGCAAGGGGTGTTGGGGGATCCATGCATTTTATATACATATATCTATATACATTATATATATATATATATATATATATATATATACAGACATATATGTGCACACACACAGATATATATATATATATATATATATATATATATATATATATATATATATATATATGTGTGTGTGTATATATATATATATATATATATATATATATATATATATATATATATATATATATATATATGTATGCTGTGTGTGTGTGTGTGTGTATATATATATATATATATATATATATATATATATATATATATATATATGTGTGTGTGTGTGTGTGTGTGTTTTGTGTGTGTGTATGTATGAGTTTGTAAGAGAGTAACAATGCTCATAAATACTTTTGTAAAGATTGTATCCTGACGAATATATAAAGAGTGGTATTGATGTATTATTGACAAAGGTGACTACCCTACTTCTCCCTTCTCACTTCTTCCTTATGGATATTCACCTACCTGAATAGGGAGTACTCATTTACTGAGACCCTCTCAGTAGAGATATTGTATTTTAATCCTGTCTTCATGACTACATTATACTGATACTTGTTGGGAAAGGCTTCTAACTAATTAGGTTTATTGTGACTAGTTTGCGCAGTAATATACATGAACTTGAGTCCCATGAATTTTGCCCTTACTGTATCATCTGGGAAGGAACTATCCTTGTCTTGAATAAAGAGGTTAGTAGCACTTTGTGATGTCTAAGAATCAGGACTGGATGGATCTCATGTGATTGGAGCACTTGCACAATACAAAGATGAATGCACAAGAAAGCTAATCTCATTGGTCAGATAAATTTACATATGACCTTTTGCCAGAGAATCTTTACCAGTGCTAACAAAGAATATCACTGGGAAAGGTGTAAAATGAGTAATATTAGTGACAGATGTCATTGTATAGATGTCAGACACATTACATTAGGTAAATATTCTGTACGTGCGGTAAGGATAATGAATCATGGAGTTAGCTGTATCTTTATACGAGAAATGCTGAGGTCTTATATTGTGCAGTAAATACTATAACAAGAAACACAGCAGTAACATATAGAGGCAGTGCAGGTGTTTAACAATGATTGCTATGGAGATATGAAAGTCAAGAAAGACAAGAAATCATAGACAGGCTGTATCTTTGACAAGTAGTGCTGGTTAAACAATTAGTGATTTTGGGGGAGACTGACCAACTAAGCAGTGGTTTGCAGAATTTCTAAGTGACATGGTAAGTAAAGAATAAAGTGGACAGTTCCTTATGGTAAGTACAGAATTAGTGTAAAAGGTGTAATCCAAAGTTGAGTATTATATCAAGTTCCACCTGACTAGTTATGAAGGCAGGAAGTGCAGATGAAAGTGCATCTAACTGCCAGTAAGTTGAAATGCAGGGTTATATGTGTATCTCTGGATCATTTTTACTAAAACATGGACAATCAAACTCATTCAGTCAAACAGGTGATTACTAACATTTTAGAGAATAACTTCCACTTTCTAATGTTTTCAATTTTGCTGCAAATAGTACAATACAGACAGACATTTTGGGCTATGAATGGAAGATGTTAGTTGATGTAGAAGAAATTAGAATAAGTTAGATAAGAACAATTGCTGAGAATGTCTTTATACAACAAGTCGAAAGGACGCTGGGTGATTAATACGTTTTGATAGGTGTCATGGTGACATGTACTATTAATTTGATCTAATGGCAATCACCTTTTTTTCCAGGAGATTACAAGGAAGGCAATTTAATCAGAACTAAACCATTAATTTCATCTGTATTCTATTAGTCTGATTTAGAATTACAGCTACATTTCCATATGTCTAAAGGAGTTCAAGCAAGAATAATTGGATAGTTGACTTACAGAATCAGGCATAGGGAAATGACAGAAATGTAAATCTGTTAAACCTCATTAAAGTGTAATACGCTACCATACCCAGGTGAAAAGAGGAACAGAAGAAAAGGTAAAGAAGTGCAAGATCTTCAGCTTCAAGACTGGGGGAAGGAAAGATTTACGTGACAGGTATGGGAGCAGGGGACTGTAGTAGGTTAAGCAAGGAACAGGATCCAAGTACATCAAAAAGCAATGAAATTTGGAAAGTATAATTTTTTTGGTTGAGAAAGTTCATTAATTAAGACAATATATGTAGGAAGAGACAGCAGACAAAAACAGATTAAAAAGGAGCCTAGTTTTCAAGACAGGGTAAGACAGAAATGTGTTTGCTAGGAAAACATAATTAATTCATTAATCAATTAATTAACACAGTGTATCTGTACAGATTGGAGTTCTTGGAAAAAGAGAAACAGGGAAGAATGTGATTAATCATTAGTATACAGTGAGAAGAATAATTAAATAACTCAATACTTCTTGGACAGATATGAAAGTAGACAGAAGAGAAACGAACATTTAGGAAATGGGCATTTAAATGAATGAATGAATGAATGAATGAATGAATGAATAATGCACATGCAAACTGTTAGCAGTAAGTCAAGGGCTTCACAATCATTAGATAATTAATTATTGGCAAGAGAAATGATTATGGAAATGTAGGAAGCAGATATGATACTATTTTGAGTAACAACTGTAATAGGGCCAAAGCAGATTTTTCAAGATTTCAGGGAAAGTTATTAATTAGATAACTTACATTAGAAATTGGACTTGAAGAATAAATAATCTTCACTTGATACTGAGTGGTCCAGCGGAGTGAATTAATGTACAGGGAGAGGCTGGTAAACTGAAACTTCCTATTTATGACACAAAATCCATGTGTCATGACTAAAATGTTTTACTGTAGCTACCATTTGCTTTCCAGACATTAATTGTGCTCTTAAAAAGCCATGTTTAATGAGTGGGAAAAAAATAAAAACAGAACTAATGCAAGTAACTGCGGCAATAGCTGTGTGCATGTGTGTGTGTGTGTGTGTGTGTGTGTGTGTGTGTGTGTGTGTGTGTGTGTGTGTGTGTGTGTGTGTGTTTGTGTGTGTGTTTGTGTACGTAGGCACACAGTTACACAAATTACAATGCTTTGCAGTGTATGCACATCACAGCAGCAACCCTAATACTATATAGTACTGGTTATTTGTAGATTTTTTTATTCATTTGATCACCAACAGACATCTGAGCTATACACAGTCAACAAAGTAGTTGCATGTGATTTTATGTATGTATGTATGTATGTATATATATATATATATATATATATATATATATATATATATATATGGTTCCACTTCATATCGTCAAACTATCATTTCATCGAATTGCAAAACATTGAGACCAAATCATCAAAGCGTCGAAAACTCATAATATTGAATCTCAAATCATTGAAAACTATAAAGCAATTAGAAATAACATCCCACAGAGTTTTTAATACATTTATGATGGGGGCAAGCCCCCCTGCACCCCCCCACACTCCACGTACATTAAATATACCAACTCCAAGGTAGCACTGCAGTGGGGGAAAAAGGTAATTTCCTAACCCCACTGCAGTGCGACCTTGGAATTGGTATATTTAATTTACGGGGTGTGTGGGGGCAGAGCCCTCCACATGGGGGGGGTGCAGGGGGGCTTGCCCCCCTACATAAATGTAGTAAATAGCGTCTGGGATGTTATTTCTAGTTGCTTTATAGTTTTCAATGATTTGAGATTCGATGTTAGGAGTTTTCGACGATTTGATTTTTTGACGATTTGGTCTCGATGTTTTGAAATTCGATGAAATGATATTTCAACGATATGAAATGTAACTATATATATATATATATATATATATATATATATATATATATATATGTCTCTGCATGGGGAGTTGTAATGGTTTGCACTATAAATATCAGACAACAATGAAATAAATATATTGTTATGACTATTATTTATTTATATATTTATTTGATCATAATCAGACATTTCAGGTGAACTGAGTCAATAAAGTGGAAATAGTGGGCATATGTGTGTGTGTGTGTGTGTGTGTGTGTGTGTGTGTGTGTGTGTGTGTGTGTGTGTGTGTGTGTGTATGGTGTAGATGTTATTAAAAACTTGCATAGTATATATTTTGGATGTAAAATATTTCCTCCAGTAACAATTACATATCGTATACTATCTTTGAAATATTAGACAGACAGAATATTTTACATCAACTTAACAGATAATTCATTGTCTAAATGCAATAATACTTCCAAGGTGGATGTTACAGTGAAATGACAGTAACATCAGGGCTGGGATGCATTGTCAGGCTTTACATCACCCCAGGGCTATCCTTTATTTTAACAAGAATCAACACCTGGGTGAGGGTATCACAGGACTTACCTATGATTGGCATGGACTGATCATGAAGGTGACGCCTGATTGATTACAAAAGCTATCCATGGGTAAATTCTGAGACACTAACTCTCAGGAATGAATTGTAAGCAGTATTGGTGGCACAACAGGTAGCACGCTTGTCTTTGGTGTAGAAGTTTGTGGGTTCTATTGCCATACCAGGTATATTGATTAATGACACTGTAGTCCAGCATGGGGGGGGGTGTGCTGCACTCTAGAGTATGCATTCTTTGGATGAGATATTAAGCTGAGGCTCTATCTGCCTGAGTTGATGCTAGCTCAGGAGTATGCAAAAGATCCCATGGCACCCATCAAAAGTGTAGAGGAAGCTTCCAGATGTCTTGGCAAAATTTCCCCTAGTAGTATAAATACCACCTTAGGTCTCTCCTGAGGAAAAGGCCACTAGCCCTAGTGGGACTAACCCAGGTGACAACGGATAAATCAATTATTGCTATTATACAATGACATTATTTAAAAATGAAATTGCTTATGTTTCTCAAATAATTTGATTGTATTATGGTAGTTTAGTGTTCTTCCAGCACCTCCACTCCATACTGATGTACTAGGCATGCATATAGCACATACATCCTCAATCCTGTAAAGCACATAAGTGAAGTATTGAGGCAAGAGACAAACAACAGTTTCTGAATAGCTTTGCACTTCTAAGCTTTTTTTTTGCTGATGACTTTTAGAGAATGCTAAAAGATATGAGGAGAATTGGTCAGAATCATTGAGAGTTTTTAAATGTTGTTGTTGTCTTTTGGCTTTTCCCGGTTAGGGGTCACCACAGCGGAACTCCGGTCCGCTAATGATTGGCAGTAGATTTTCACGAACGCTGAGGTGCCAGCTCGACATTCAACCTTCAATGAAGACACGCCCATTTACACATGTCTTTCGAACGCCCAGCCAACTGCGGGGAGGACATGCAGACTCTACACAGAAGGCACTCTCCACACTCCAGCTGAGTGAGAACGGGAGAACCTCTTGCTGTGAGGCAACAACGCTACCGCTGCACCACCGCAGAAGACATTGAGAGTTTTTAAATCATCATCATCATCTGCTTTCAGCTGTTCCCGATAGGGGTCGCCACAGCGGATCATCTGTTTCCATTTCTTTCTGTCCTCTACATCATGCTCTTTTTAAATATTAATATAATTTACTTTAAAAGCTAATAGAAGAGGGTTTGCATCTACATGCATTTTCTATATGATATGTAGTATGATAGTCCAGGCAAATGTGAAGGTACTCTGGCTGACCAGGTTCGCAGACGACTGCAAGCTGGGAGCCATTATTAACTCCCTAAGTGATGCAGACATCCTACAGAAAAGTCTCACTGAGACCAATGACTGGTGTCAAAACCATGGCCTTAAGCTTAACGCCAAAAAATGCGTCATCATCCCCTTTGGTAAAAACTCAGTTTTCACTAATTACCACATTGATGGGAGCCCACTGAACACTGAAGGCATTATAAGAGATCTGGGGACGCAGGTTGAGAGCAACCTTTCCTTCAACCACCATATTGCCACTGTGGCCAGAAAGTCCTTCTATGTGGCACATCTCATTACCACAGGTTTTGCATCCAGGAAGAAAGAGATAATTTTCTCACTCTACTCTTCCCTCATTAGACCAATCATTGAGTATAATGCCCCTTTTGGCATGTACCTCATTAGACACCTGCAACAGCTGGAGAAGCCACAGAAGTACTTCACAAAGAGGATCCTAGGCATTAAACCCATGTCCTACATGGATAGGCTCAAAAAACTCCAGCTATTCTCTGTCTCATATCTCCTACCTAGAGGTGATCTCTGCTTGACTTACAAAGCCATGTCTGACCCAGCTGTGTTAGAAATGCTACATCTAAAGAAAACCCAATCCATCCACACCACATGCTCCAGAGACCTTAACCTCATTATCACAATCAACAGAACATGTTGGAGGGACAGATTCCTCACCCAGAGACTGCCCATGCTCTGGAATAGACTTCCCAAACATGTCAAGCAGAACACCTCACTGACCCTCTTCAAGAGAAATCTTGATGAGTGGATGGGTAATAGAAAGTTCACCCCGGGGATCACTCAAGGGGCTCTGTTTGATAGAGGCACTGGGAACTAACACTGGACGGCATGATGCCAGAGCACTTCTATGGGCTAGGCTTGTAAAGGCTCCAGGGCCATTAGCCTAGTACACACCTATGGACCTATGAACTTATGAAAACTCCCTGGCATTGAGTAACAGCAATGCTTGGAGATTACCAGAAAGTCATACATTTTATAACTAACAGAGTAAAAATATGAGGGAAAATGGGTTGTTCTGCAAAATTCTGGGGTAGTATATTAGCCAAAACATGATTGATTTGGATGGTCTAGCATACTTTACCAGACTAACTTGTTTCTATTTAGTTATGATTAATGTACAATGAGCATGTTAATTGGTCTGTTCAATCAGTATTCACATGTTCAAATAGTAGTGACAATTTATTGTATAATTCCTTGGAATACCCAGTTTGCCAGACATAATTGCTTACATAACCACATAAAAACATCTAGAACTGAACATAAATGGAAATATGAGCAGAGAGTGATTCAGAACAAAGTGCTCATGAGCAGGACATAGGACAGGGAAAGAATAATATTTCTGTAACAAGATATAAAAGACACCTACTTAATATAAGTTTACTGAAAGAAAGAAAAGGAAATTATTTACTCATCACAATAGACTGATGTACAGGCAAGAAGCAGATGATTTATTATGGAAGTTGTAGCTTGATCAGGCTATATTTTTAGGCAAGAGGGGTAGGATGCTAAAGAAAATTTCAAGGGACTATGTAATGGACAGACGTGAGAACTGTATACCAATGAATGTGTTCACTAATCAGAATGTAGGATTAACTAGAATAATCTGTCCAATCCTTCATTTTCCCATTTGCCAGTATTCTGATAATCTTAATCTGCAAGAGAACCAGTAGAATCTTACCTTTAATGAGAAATAGTTGTGCAAGGGAGAAGTAAAGGGCACGAATATAAGCTCATAGGAAAGTACGTAGTGGATGAGCATAACTGAAGACAATGAAAATTGGAGTTTGCAATCAAATTGTATTATAGTTAAAGAGCATTTCTGTTCCATCCCCTGAAATTCAAACAGTCCATTGTAACTGCCATATGCAGGTAACATTGCCACGGGACCCAACAGCATTAGAATGTCCAGTGCAGATCCATGCTCTAAAGAGAGCAAAAGTGTTGTGGCAAACTTGGTAAAGTCACCATTTGGAAGACTAAATAATCATAACTCCCAACCTCTTACAGCAAGAAATCTAGACAAAGCCTTAAACAATGGGAGACAAAGGACCCAAAATAGGGACATTTTTGAAATATTGCTCTTACAAACTTAGAAAGTTGATAGAATAATAGGTTTTACTTTTGCATGAATTTTCTGAAGAGCATGTCATTATTATCTGACCTTAATCCGCAATGACGTTCCAATGATTTGCCAGAAAACCAAAACTATATGAAAAAAAGATTAAAAATATGAGACAAAAATTTGGACATTCTGCAAAAATTTGGACAGTTGAGAGGTATGTGAAGAATGCATAAGGTTATATTAATCATTCATTTCTCTAGAATGTGGTGTGGCAAGTAATACATAGCTCAGTTTCAAACTTCCCATTAAATAAAAGTGTGCATGTAAGCAGGAACTGCTGGTTAGTGACTGGGTTTGTCTGTGACTTCAAAGGAATGGAGCTACATGAAGCAGATGAATAAATGAGGAAAACTGTAATGTGGCAAGGCTATGTATGTAGGATCAAGGGTAAATTTATGACCGTGGTTATAGTAATATGTTGTGCACCACTGAACATAACAGCCCATCATCATTTGTAATCTTCTGTTTACATGCCAGAGATCACACACACACTTATCCCAAATCTCTGTAATAAGGCTAGTCAGGAACATGACCTGCCCTCTCCCATAGATAGCTATTATTGCCAAAGAAGCAGAATAAACATCATAAAATTATTTTTTTTTCAAACATGGCCAGTCTGACCACATTCCAGGCTTGTTGCAAACCAAGGATACCCATACATCATAATCATACCGCTCAACTGCCACTGATTTTGCAGAATGCCCCTGATTTTTTTCCCCTGTCCCATGCATTTTTTTAATTGTCTGGTAAATATTTGAGGATTATAGATAGTAATACCAGTCATTACAGATTCATACTTGTTATTGCACAGAGAATGCATGGTGGTGAAAGCCTGTTGTTCTACTGACTATTAACTTTTAAGTGAATTAATGTGATATTTAAAAACTGTTCCTGATTTTGGACCTCCGTCCACCCATTATTTTTGTTTTAGTCCAGAATTCTTGTGTAAAGAAGTTGAGAGGAGCTGCCATAATTACATTACTACACTGGAAGAATGCAGCCATACATTGAATATATTTATATATACATATACATATATATCTATACACACACACACACACACACACACACACACACACACACACACACACACACACACACACACACACACACACACACACACACACACACACACACACACACACACACACATATATATATTGTGACACAGGATTAAGACTCTGAGCTGCTAACAAGCCTCATCCGATACTCTGTTTAGGTTTGATCCCTTCAGAGTCCAGCTGCCTATTGTGTGGATCTAAACAAGTCCCTTAACAAAGTGCTGCTTTCCAGAAACTTCTATAATGAGACATTTATGCCTAGTGGATTTGCCTGTTTGAGAAATAGCAACATTAAAAAATACTGCATTTGCCATTGAATATAGACACATCACCGGGCAAATATATCAGGAATATTGTAGGCACACATGCAATCTCCCTCAGATTTACATTCAGCTTTACATACACATATCTACCTGCCTCCATATTTTAGGCCTACCCAATATTCAAATATGGGAACATTCAAACCGGAGAAAAATTAAGCTGGTTCCTTAAATAAGCTTAGTGTCCTATTTACTACTGACAATGGTGGCTTGTTGATTTGCAGCTCTAAATAAGCAAGATTATAGTCTGTAAATGTTTTTTTTAATTGCCCAGTTACGATTATTCAGATTAAAAAATAAAAGCTGTGTCACTCTTCTTGTGTAAGAAAAAAATAAATTAATACTATCTCCAGCGGATACTGTTCTTTAACATATTGCAAAAGGTCCAGTACTCACTATGAAAAGGGTCCTTTCAAGCAGTTTATCTGAACCCAAGACATACGCTGGCTGTCTCTAATTCCATATTGTTCAGTTTGCTGTCTGCTGCTAAAGCATTACTTCCCATAGTCCTTGGATGCTTGTCTTTTCTAACACAACCAAGAATGACCCACGTTGGATTTCAAAACATTAAAACCTGTGCCATGCATAGATATGACTTTGCTCAATAAGTTTCGTTAGTTAAGTTAATCAATCAGGCAAGAAAGATTAGAGAAACAGCTACAGCCCAGAAGTGCTTTAAACTTGCGACTGGCATTCTAGCCAACAGCATCTTATTGCTTGTGGCTGCAACACCTTACAGCCCTGCTATCTTTCAGGCATGCATGATTTGTGGGAGGGGGAATAAAATTTGTCAGATTAAGTAGCATCATATTATATATATATATATATATATATATATATATATATATATTTATATATCATCATCATCATCATCTTCTTTCAGCTGTTCCTATTAGGGGTCGCCACAGCAGATCACCTGTTTCCATTTCTTCCTGTCCTCTGCATCTTGCTCTGCCACACCAACCCCCTGCATGTCCTGTCTCACCACATCCATAAACCTTAACTTAGGCCTTCCTCTTTTCCTGTTACCTGGTAGCTTCATCCTTAGCATCTTTTTCCCAGTATACTCAGCATCCCTCCACAGCACATGTCCAAACCAACGTAATCTTGCCTCTCTGGCTTTGTCTCCAAACCTTCCAACCTGGGCTGACCCTCTAATATACTTATTCCTAATCCTGTCCACCCTCGTCACACCCAATGCAAATCTTAACATCTTTAACTCTGCCACATCCAGCTCAAACTCCTGCCTTTTTGTCAGTGCCACTGTCTCCAACCCATATAACATAGCTGGTCTCACTACCCTCTTGTAGACCTTCCCTTTCACTCTTACAGGTACTTGTCACAAATCACTCCTGACACTCTTCTCCACCCACTCCATCCTGCCTGTACACTCTTCTTCACCTCTCTTCCACACTCACCATTACTCTGAACTATTGACCCCAAGTATTTAAACTCATCCACCTTCACCACCTCTACTCCTTGCATCCTCACCATTCCTCTATCCTCCCTCTCATTCACACACACGTATTCTGTCTTAGTCCTGCTGACCTTCATTCCTCTTCTCTCTAGAGCATATCTCCATCTCTCCCGGGTCTTTTCCACCTGTTCCCTACTCTCACTACAGATCACAATGTCATCTGCAAACATCATAGCCCACAGGGACTCCTGTCTGATCTCATCTGTCAACCTGTCCATCACCATTGCAAATAAGAAAGGGCTCAGAGCTGATCCTTGATGTAACCTCACCTCCACCTTAAACGCATCCATCACTCCCGCCGCAGACCTCACCGCTGTCACACTACCCTTGTACATATCCTGTGCCACTCTTACATACTTCTCTGACACTCCTGAACTCCTCTCTAGGCACCCTGTCATATGCTTTCTCTAAGTCTACAAAAACACAATGCAACTCCTTCTGACATTCTCTGTACTTCTCCATCAACACTCTCAGAGCAAACATCGCATCTGTAGTGCTCTTTCCCAGCATGAAACCATACTGCTGATCACTAATCATCACGTCCCTTCTTAACCTAGCTTCCATTACTCTTTCCCATAACTTCATGCTGTGACTGATAAATTTAATCCCTCTGTAGTTACTACAGCTCTGCACATCACCCTTATTCTTAAAAATCAGTACCAAAACACTTTTTCTCCATTCCTCAGGCATCCTCTCACTTTCCAAGATTTCATTAAACAATCTGGTTAAAAACTCCACTGCCATTTCACCTAAACACCTCCATGCTTCCACAGGTAACTCATCTGAGCCAACAGCCTTTCCATTCTTCATTCTCTTCATAGCTCTCCTTACTTCCTCCTTGCTAATCCACTGTACTTCATGATTCACTATCCCTACATCATCCAACCTTCTCTCCCTCTCATTCTCTTCATTCATCAACCCCTCAAAGTACTCTTTCCATCTCCTCAACACACTCTCCTCACTTGTGAGTATGTTTCCCTCATTATCCTTTATCACCTTTACCTGCTGCACATCTTTCCTAGCTCGGTCTCTGTCTAGCCAATCGGTACAGGTCCTTTTCTCCCTCCTTAGTGTCCGACCTTTCATACAACTCTTCATATGCCTTATCCTTAGCCTTCACCACCTCTCTCTTTGCCATGCACCTCATCTACTTATACTCCTGTCTACTTTCTTCATTTCTCTGACAATCCCACTTCTTCTTTGCCAGCCTCTTTGTCTGTGTACTCTCCTGTACTTCCTCATTCCACCACCATGTCTCCTTGTCGTCCTTCCTCTGTCCAGATGTGATACCAAGCACTTTTCTAGCCATCTCCCTTACTAGCTCTGCTGTAGTTACCCAGCTATTTGGTAACTCTTCACTGCCACCCAGTGCCTGTCTTAACTCATCCCTGAAATCCACCTCACAATTACCCTTTTTCAATTTCCACCATTTGATCCTTGGTGCTGCCCTCACACTCCTCCTCCTCTTCTTGATCACCAACGTCATCCTACAAACCACCATCCTGTGCTGCCTAACTACACTTTCTCTGGTCACCACTTTACCGTCTCCAGTCTCCTTCAAACTGGCCCTCCTACATAAGACATAATCCACCTGTGTGCATCTTCCTCCACTCTTGTATGTCACCCTATGCTCTTCCCTCTTGTTAAAATACGTATTCACCACAGCCATGTCCATCCTTTTTGCAAAATCCACTACCATCTGACCTTCTGCATTCCTTTGTTTAACATCATACCTACCCATCACTTCCTCAACCCCTCTGTTCCCTTCACCAACATGCCCATTGAAATCTGCTCTATTCACCACTCTCTCACTCTTGGGTACAGTCATCACCACTTCATCCAATTCACTCCAAAATGGTTCTTTCTCATCCATTGCACACCCAACTTGTGGAGCATATGCACTAATAACATTCATCATTACACTATCAATTTCCAGCTTCATAAACATCACTCTATCTGACACTCTTTTCACCTCCAAAACACTCTTAGCATACTGTTCCTTCATATAACTCCTACGCCATTTCTCCTCCCATCCACACCATGATAAAACAATTTGAACCCACCTCCGATACACCTAGCCTTACTCCCCTTCCATCTGGTCTCTTGCACACACAATATACCAACCTTCCTTCTGTTCATCATATCAGCTAGCTCTCTCCCTATACCAGTCATACTGCCAACATTCAAAGTTCCGACCCTCACTACCACAGTCCTAGCCTTTCTCCTCTCTTCCTGCCTTCGGCCATGCCTTCCACCTCTTCTCCTCCATCGGCCATCAGTAGCCCAATTTTCACCAGCACCCTTTTGGCTTACAGTACTGGTGGCAGTCGTTGTTAACCTGGGCCTCAACCGATCTAGTATGGAAATATTTACTGGTGTCTGCATGAAATGATTTGATGAAGTTTTATGCCGGATGCCCTTCCTGACGCAACCCTCCCCATTTATCCAGGCTTGGGACCGGCACAAAGAAATGCACTGGCTTGTGCATCCCCAGTGGCTGGGTTATTTAAATATATATATATATATATATATATATATATATATATATATATATATATGTATATCTATATATATATATATATATATATATATATATATATATATATATATATATATATATATATATATATATATATCTCTAGATATATATACATACATAAATAGATACATATACACACACATATATGGGTCTGTTGCTTTATGACCAAACTGCCGCAATGTTGAACGTGAAACACCAACAGAATAAGTTTGATCATACACAATAGTGAAAAAAAACAACAACATGGATACAATAATATCAAGTGAGGAAAACTATTTCCTGTCCCGATATTAAAACACCACCCTCTCCCCATAACACTAGCCTAAAATTTGCCTGAATAGAAGTGGTGTTACAAGAAATTTTTAATGGCATTAAGGTATAGGGGTAGGGTTGAGGGAAGAAGCAATGTTAGGGTTAGGGTTAGCACCTATTACTAAACAGGGTAAGTGGTCTCTACCACCCTGCATCACTTTAGTAATGGGTGCTAGCACCAACCCTAATTCTTCTCCAACCCTAACCTTGACCCTACACCTTAACATCATTAAAACCTTCCTGTAATACAGCCACTACACAAGACAGACTCAGACATACAAACATTCACAAACACACACACGGTCTCACCCCCCCCCTCCCAGAACCCCACTATCTGGCCATCTGTACCATAATCATTAAATCACACTCCTGCTTTTCATCGGATCTATAAATATATATATATATATATAAATATATATATATATATATAAAGTGTGTGTGTGTTCATGTGTCTGTATTTGGGGGTGGTTTGGAAGGCCTGCAGCCCAGTAGATGCAGCTGCCGCTGTTAGTTGTGTCTTTCGGATTTTCCCAGTTAGGGGTCGCCACAGTGGAACTCCCGTCCGCTAATGATTGGTAGTTGATTTTTACATGCCGAGTTACCAGCCCTGATGCACAGCCTTCAACAAAGTTACACTCATTCACGCATGTCTCCACACAGAAGATGCTTTAGCTAAGAATCGAACCGGACAGCGTCTTACTGTGAGGCGACAATGCTACCACAGCACCACCACTGCGGGGGCAGCTGCCACTGTTAGTGATTGAGCTAAATAAGCTGTAATGAGGCACCTAGTGCATAGATCAATTCAAAATTTGTATTATTCCACTATAAAAATACCTCAGCAGTGCCATCTAGTGGTTACCAAGTAAACTCTGAACATTTAGTTTCAACAGTTGAGAAAGTCAAAGCCATATTTACTAATAATGACTTATTATTAATGTTAATTCAGTTTTCTGTGAAACCTCAAGTACATGTATGAAAACCGCCAATAATGCCAAATGAAATCCATTTATAATACAAAAATCCTTAAAATGTCACTAAACACTCACACTGAACTGGAAAACGTCTCATTGTCTCTTAAGTCCATGAGACGATAGTGCTTTCTATTATTCTATGTCTATAAACTTACATTGTTTCCCATGCACATTGATCTCTCATGGTGTATTGTTACAGACACATTTAGGAATTAGCACAATTCGGTGCATTTTCTAAATATATATTACCATATTTTTGGGAGGGTGGGAGGTTGGCGTAATGGTTAAGGTGCTTACCTTAGAAACACAAGGTGCAGGGTTTGATTCTGACATGGGGTAATTGGCTAGGCTTAAAATGGCCCATAAGGGCAGTTAGCCTAGTAGTAACCTATATACACTGGAACTGCGCATTATTTATACATGTAAGCAAAATAAATTACTATTAATAAGTGCGGTGTAACCTGAATATTATATCCACTTTTGGATTTATGTGCAATATTCATAAAAAGGTACACACAGGACAGTCATTGCTTTAGTGGAAGGCAAAACATAAAACTTGGTATGCTTTCCATGAGAAAACTTATGAAAATCTTGTCCAGAACTGATTTCAGCAATGAGCCAGCCAGGTTGTACTGTTGACAGCCACAAGCTTATAGAGACATGCCTCTAGTTAACTCTCTGACCTTGGAAATTCCAAATTCTTATTTTAAACCACCGGCAGAATAGGTCAATATGTAGTCTAATGTGTGCTATATCACAAGGATGATACACATGCCAGTATAATTATTCCAAAATATTTTATTTAATAATCCAGATAAAACTACACTACTATATGAGAGATATGGTAGAGTTGTTTTAGCTGCAACCAGAAAATGGCTGAGAGCTAAGTTCAGTGTCTTAGAATGCTACAAGTACGTATAACAGGCATCTTCCTTTTTCAGGGAGTATTCTGCCTTATGCAGCTCTAATACTGACTATGGAAGAAATAAAGGGGATCAGTGTTTTGGGATGGAAACTTATTTCCTTTTCAGGCAGAATGGTTCAAAGAACAGAAAGCGTATGAAATGGTGGAATGTTTGCATTCTACTGCTTTGGTTGTACTAGAGGAGAAATAAAATGTATAGCCATTTCAGATTGGGCCCTTATTTCTTTTTCAGGCAGAGCAGATACTGTAGAGAATGAAATGAATATTATTTTTCATTTGTTTTGCTTTCGGTGCAGCTTGAGGTGAAATAAAATGACCTGTTGTTACAGTCTGCAACTCTCAAGAGGTTGACGTAAAGCTGTAAGGCAAAAGATTCATATGAAGTGATTGCATCTTTTGTTTTCTACTGAAAAGCAAATGTATGCCCTCAGTAAATATGATGCATGCGTTCTTACTCATACTGTCAGATGACAGAAAATGTACATGCCATTATATGAACACTGCTGTCTAGAACTTCCAAATCACACAGTTTTGAAAGAGATGTGATACAACAGATTTTTGAGAACACTTTCAACTTGTTCATAATTTCTGGCTAGTCATGGAATTTACGTTTTCCCTGCGCTTCCACTGATTTTCTTTGAGTATGCATACTACTTTCCACCCCCCCAAAAAAATGTTGGCTGATTAGCTACTGTAAACTATCCAGAAATATTGCATTTATCCCTGCTGTTAACCTATATCTTGGATGAAAGTGGTCTGAGACCAGTTATCTTTCACAATTACAAAAGGAAAGTAAAGCAATTGTAGATTCAATCATTAGATTGTACAGCTGTCCCTGCTCTTGTCATATAATATGATACGGTGGTACTAGATGTTTGTTTAAATGTCAATGTTTGTAACGATGGACCATGATAATTTATTTATTGTTTCCCTTCTTATTAAGCCATAGAAGAACGCAATATTCTGAGTATAAGTTTATTGATCTTTTCATGGTCTTATCCTACAATCTCTAGACCTTAGTCATGGAAAATACAGACTACAAATTGTCTCACTGAATCTCAAATGGTCTTTCTCTAAGAGGAAAGCCTGGTCTGAATTTGGTTGCACTGCTTGTGACACCGAACTAGGGCAAATTATGAGATCAGGTTTGAATAATAATGCAGTATGACCTACATTTGCAGATATGCAAAGCGCTGTTCACAGAAGATGAACATGAGTCTCCTCCTCCACTGTAGAGCTATTACTGAGCATTCAGACTGACCTACTGCTCCAAGCCAAGGCTTGTCCTGAGACATAGAACATTCTGTAGACATTCCCATCAAGCCTATCATCATGCAGGAGGCCCCGTTCTCTGCTCTTATATAAATAGTGCAGTTGTCACATGACTGGACCACTGTCTGTCTGTCTTAACAAACCTCATCTTCTGTTCTATGAACATCATCCAGTAAATTATAAACTAGATAGCTCTGCACTTTAACATGACATGTCATAATTTTTATCTTTTCTTTAAGATGTTGCAGTGTATTCCTGATTTGTAGCTGTTGCCTGTGTCTCACTGCAAAGAGAATGTGGACTGGCATAGGTTAAAAGGGCTCTACCAGCTTGATTTATGAAATTAATTTCTAATAAATTCCTGTGCTAAGGACTTCTGGTGCATTGTAGTACACCATATTTATCTGCAGAAAATTCTAGTGAGCTGCAAAGGATTATGGGATGTAACAAAACAAGAAAATCAAGTCAACTGTTCAATCCTGTGTGATGGTGCTTATGTATTCTACAGTATGTCTGCCCATGATTATCCATTGATGAAAGGATTGAATGTAATTTGCAGAGCAAATTTGCAAAGAAGATAAATACTTCAAACATTATAGCAAACTGTTGTTAGGATGTAGAAAACAGAAAGTTGTATGCTGTTGTTTTAGGAACTATGTTTTATAATAACTACCAAATGCATATTTTGTAAATAAATTATGATTTGCTCTTAGATTACTGAATGCCGTGCTCTGTTACAATGTAAACAAAGCAGGCACACATTTTTTTCAAGCCATGCAAGAAACTAAGAAAGATTTGGTTGGAGGGTGCAGTCTCGGCACTACAGAACCGCTTCAAAAGCATGAACTGGGTCGTGTCCAAGGAGGTTGCTACAGTAAACCACCAAGTAGACCTTGAGGAGTACACAGTGGTGGCCTCATTCACAAAATTTGTGGATGATGTCACAATCACTAAAATCATTACCACATGGGCAAACCAGAAACCATGGTTGACAAGCAGGTTATAGTTATTATTTATTTATTTCTTGGGAAAGCCCAGACTGGAATGAGACAATTTTCAGTGGAGGTCCAAGGAGAAGTGCTCCAGACACATGTCTCTGTAATGTGGGAGGAAACCAGAGAATCCAGAGGAAATACACATGAACGCAGGGAAGACATCCAGACTCCGCACAGAAGGCACCCCAGCTGAGAATTAAACTGGAGACCCCCTTGCTGTGAGGTGAAAATGCAAACCGCTGCACCACTGCACCATCTAGTATGAGCTTATGAAAGCAAGGAATGCATACAAAGCAAATAACAAAGATGCACTCAGGGTGGCCAGAGCTAATCTCAATAGGGGATAAAGGAGGCAAACTGCAAGTATGGCCAGAGAATACAGGGTCACTTCAATGACACCAAATGGCTGTGGCAGGGGATACAAACTATAACAGATGGCAGGTCTGTTTCTTCATAATGTGACAACAACATTGAATGGCTGAATGAGCTTAACAACTACTTCAGTAGGTTCGATGAGGGGAACAACACTGTGGAAACTAAACTCCCCATCAAATAAAATGAGGAAGTACTCTGCTTTAACCCAGTGGAAGTGTGAAATATCCTAAGCAGAGTAAATCTCAGAAAAAGCAGCTGGCCCTGACAACATTTGAGGAAGAGTGCAGACACTACTCTGCTGAACTGTCAACAGAATTTGCGGACATTTTCAACATATGTCTGATCCAGACCCAAGTACCAAGGTGCTTCAAGAATACTACTATAATATCTCTACCAAAGAAGTTGCTGCCAGCCAGCCTAAATGACTACCATCCATTTGGTCTAACCTCGATGGTGATGAAATGCTTTGAGCGGTTTACCTTAATTTATGCGTATTGTACAAGGGTGAAAAGCAATTGTCCGAATGACAGTTTGTGAAATTTGCAAACGCTGAACGGAAAAAGGATCGAATGTGCAATGAGCGAATGCACATTGACATTTGCTCACTGCACATTCGGCATTTTGGGGTGGATTGCCCTATAGTGGGGATTGCAAAATGGTCCCTTTCCCCACTGTAGTGCGATATCAGAGTTAGAATATTAAAGTAGGGGAGTTTGGGGGGCTCCCTGCTTTAAACCTTATTACATTTTTTATTCAACATTAATGTTCAAAAAATCAGCAAATCTGCTTTTCGATTTGCTGATTTTTGAACATTACGTACTGTCACTGTTTTCCCTTTCATGGTTATGAGTCGCTCATATGAGCATTTGCACAACTGTGATTTGGCTTTGTAAAGGTAAACCACTTCAAGCAGCTGATCAAGGGCCACCTACCTGCAAACCTACCAGTATCACTAGACCTACTTTAATTTCCCTACAGGGCCAACTTCTCAATGACAGATGCCATCTCATTTGCACTTCATAAATCCTTGGCACGCATCTTGTAAACAAAAACTGTTATGTAAGGATGCTATTCATTGATTTTAGCTCTGCCTTTAATACAGCCAGCCATCAACACCTGATTGTGAAGCTTGTCCAGCTGGGCATTAACACCCACTTATGCAACTGGATCCTGGACGTTCTCATTGATAGACCCCACAAAGTATGTGTGGGTATCAACACCTCAAGGAGTTTAACACTAAGCACAGGAGTCCCTCAGGGATGTGCCCTGAGCCCTCTGCAGTTTACCTTACTAACTCATGACTGCATCGCCAGACATAATTCGAACAAGATCATGAAGTTCGCAGATGACAGCTCTGTAGTGGGTCTTATCAGGAGTGGAGATGCGTCTGCCTACAGAGATGAGATGAACACCTCATTAATTGGTGCGATACTAATAACCTGTTCCTAAACATGAATAAAACCAAGGAGTTAGTAATGGACTTCAGAAAGAATCAGGACTCAGATTAGTGGACAGAATGAGTAGCACCAAATTTCTGGGTATGTATAGTTCTGAGAACTTAGCATGGTCAATAAATACTAACCACATCGTGAAGAAAGCACATCAACACCTGCACTTCTTGCTGAAGCTGAGGAAAGCTAGTCTCCCTTCCTCTGTCCTCAAAACCTTCTTTAGGGGTACCATTGAAAGCACCTTGACTAGTATTCTCACAGTCTGGTTTGGGAACTGCAAAGCTTCAGACCAAAAGGCCCTCAGAAAGTGGGGAAGGTAACAGAGAAGATCATTGGATCCCCCCTTCCAGCTCTGCAGGCCCTAGATGAAGCACGGTGTATTGGCATAGCCATAAAAATAATCACAGACCATACTCACCCTGCACATGGACTGTTGTCCTGCTTATCTTCAGGAAGACGATACCGTAGTATGCTTTGTAAGTCCTCCAGGTTTAGTAGGAGCTTCTTCCCACATGCTATCAGACTGTTGAAGTCTACAACATATCAATAGCTGGTGACTGGAACAATCAGTAGTACAGCTGTCTTTTTGTGCAATATCTACGTCAAGCTGCTTTAAAGGTGCAATCAGTAGTAACTGAACATTCCGTGCAATATACTTGTGCTATGCGCTAAATTCTGTACACTCTATGCAATAATTGCTTTACCACACATGCAATATTTGATGAAGGCTGCTACCAGTGTTATACAGGTATCTCAGATCTTGTCAGTCTTGTTTAGTGAACTATATGTTACTGTACTGTTATATGTTCTTGTTATTCTCTGTGGTTGTATGTGATACCTGCGCTTGGAGCCAAAGCAATGTCATTTTCTTTAACTTGCACTGTGTGTGGGGGTCTGAATGACAATAAAGTTTACTTTGACTTCAACATTTGTTATTTTTACTGTAATGGTTTCAGGTTGTAGTGCTTCCAATCTGTTCATGTACAATTTGTTGTATTTCTTCATGTCACAAGAAGATTTTTCCTTAGGGTTATTGTCAGCAGGAAAGCAAAACTGTGTAGCCACTACTGTGTCAACAGAATAGCACATCTTGCCATCCCTTCCTTAAATTTACCAAACCTGCCATCTTTGTAGTTGTGCCCCTTTGTCATTGTAATTTCACACTGACTGTAATTTCCCAGTACTACACAGTCATTGCCACATAACAAGGCAAGTCTTCACTTGCTCACATAGGCGCTCTTAAGTATGCCTACTACTATGAGCTGTTGCTTAAACTGCTTCCTGTCCTAAAGTGTGTGTGTGTGTGTGTGTGTGTGTGTGTGTGTGTGTGGGGGGGGGGATTATAATTTGTTTTATTCATGAGGAAAGACTGCTAGTAATGATATTTAATGCCCTAACGTACAATACAAGTTGTGAGAAAACAGTGAGTGCTCATTATCTGGATACACTTCTCTAAGGATAATTTCATGCATCCTACCAAAGAATGATACGAATAAAAATGCTTATCTACAAAGAAATGAAAAAGTATTGAAATATTTGTATCATGTGAGTTAAGGCATCTTAAATCATACGATAATATACATTGTCAATAGTAAAACTTCATCTTACACTGGCAGGGATTACAATATAACTGCTGTTATATAGCTGGTTAAACTGTATTCCAGGTGACTAAACTCTAATTATCCTTTTTGTCTGATGGAAAATAATAAAATGTTTAACAAACGCTAAATATTACTTACAAGCAAAAGACACTGAACAGTTCAGTACCAAAATGACTTCTTTCTTGAGTTACACTTGGATGAAAAAGTAACTTGAGTTCGTCTCCCATATGTTGAACTCCATGATCACTCTTTCCATATGAACTCACAGTTGATGCGGTGTCCAAGGGTACACTTTAACCTGAGGCTGGAGTTCAATCTTCATTATGCAAAAGATTATAATTGTCAGGAGTTAGTCCAACAGTCAAACATTTTTTAGACTGCATGACCTTGTCCCTTTTAACTCTAATGCTGGGCTTCTCAGCATCATTCTCCAGAGCTTTCATTGTGTCAGCACTGGTGAGAAGTAGGCTACAAGTCATTTTTATGGTGATTTCGTTACCTAATTTCACATCTTGCCCTTTTCTTTACCTGCTCTTTAGTTTCCAGATCAACATGTTCCTTTTTTTCTCAAAATCTGCTGAATTTGAAGTTGAATTTGAATTGTATTTATCAGGTTAATTGCCCTGCTGTTTCTCTCCCCTTTTGGCCTCATCCCATTTATTCTCTGCTGGTTGTGATTTCATTTGATGTGGATTGTTAACTAAGTTTATTAGTAAAAATATATATTTTACTGTTCAGTCCAGGGTCATTCTTATTAATTTGAGAATATGTTGCTTAATTGATTGCTGTTTCTAATCAACTCATCTTGAACTTTCAGTTTATCTGTTAGTTGTGTGATAAAGTCATATGTTTTCTGGTTACTTTTATAGTTAATAATTTTATGTTTACTATCAATTTAATCTGTATGAATTTTACAGCTGTCAGTTATGCTGCATTTCATGATAAACAGATCTTGCATTTCTTTTCATTATTGCTTGTACTGCAGTGGAAAAAAAGGAAAACAGAGTCCAGAATAAGTAAATGTGCAGTGAAAATTCCCCGCAAAACAAATTAACAAAATGTGTTAAATGTCTCAGAGAAGAGCATTTCTCTGGGCATTGTGAGAGTTGTATTGCATTTAAACCCTGTATTCACAAAGAATACAAGAATTGCCTAGGGCTGTAAAAGCTCATATTTACTCCTATCACTGAGGCTTCCACAGTATTAAGTACTCCTGACAAATTGATAGTAGCCCAGAAGAAGTCCCTATCCCCTGATCATAATGCTAATTCCATAAGAAGCCCAGGTTAGGTATTTCAACTCCCCCCTGTTGGATTGTCTGTCTGTAAGAATTCTTCATCTTTTCTCCAAGTCTGAGCAGTTTTTTTTCAGTGACATTAAAGCTAGACCTAGGACTTATGACTCCACTCATCCAGGTCAGTTAAGAACAGGAGGTCTACGTTGGTCACCATTGACTATACTAAAATGTGGCTTTTTTTTTTTGTTTTTTTAGACCACACAGCACATGTGGTCTCAGTTCCCTTCCTTACTAAAATTAGTGCAAACCGAGTGCCTTCCTTTCTTGGATTTTTGTTGCAAGCCAAAGATTCTTCACCAGGGTTCTTTCATGTCCTGGCTCTAGAGAGACCATAAATCAAACCACCAAGGTTGACTGCAGTTTTCAACTCAAAGCCCCATTCCTTGATCTCAGCATTTTTCCATCAATGGTACTGTTAGTACTGGCCCCATGGCATCATCGTCATGGTCACTTTAGGGTCAAGGTCATTCCCAGTATTTTCAGGACTGACCATTTCAACCCTGAGGGTGCAACATTCAACCTTTGATGTCAGAGATCTCAACATTAATTCCAATGTCTCCTACTGCCTTGTACACCAGACTTGAGGACAGGCCCTGCCTTATCCCCTTTAAGATCGACCTTGGAGTTTTATCTTAAGTCCAAATTTCAGTTAGGTTCCTTCAATGGAGGCTTCCCATGGCATGGACCACTCTTCATAGTCTACAGCCATGGAACCTCTGTGACTGCATTGTTGGTAATCCAGCCTTCAGAAGACAGAGGTGCTCTTTGGTCTTCTCAAGGTTCCTGCCCCAGAGACTCCCCATACTCTGGAATAGACTGCCCGTACATGTCAGGCAGAGTACCTCCTTGGCCCTCTTCAAAAGGAACCTTGATGATCAGATGGGAGATAGGAAATTCACCCTGGGGATCACATCCATCACCCTGCTAGACAGTGGTCCAGGGTAGTAAATATTGTGGGAAGAAATATCCAGGGAATTGTTATGGCTAGGCTTGTATAGGCCCTAGGCCCGATAGCCTAGTACCAACCTATGAACTTATGAACCTATAAGATGCCATGATCTCATATGGGACAGCTGAATTGTTCTTCTCTTTGAAGCCTTTATCTGTGAGAACTGGTTTGAAGGCACTGCAAAAGGCAGAGGATATAGACTCGCTAGTGTGGTACACCACTGAGGACATTGATGAAGATGAGGATGCAGATTCCATCCATTTTGACAAGATGATGCCAAGTTGGGGGAAATCCTTGATATGATTAAAGTTAAGGTAGAATGGGTCCAAGATGTTGCCTCCTTCACTGAGATCATCTCAGAGAAGGCATTCCAGTTTCACATGTTCTTCTTTTGTGTAGTCCCTCTGGCAAACAAGATGGTTTGGCAGATAGGACAAAAGCATGTAATAATGCCAGTGTTATAGCTGCTGTACTGAAAAGACCAGACACTATCTTTTTGGCTTCTAAGAACAGGACATATTTTCTGATATCACTGAAATGAACACTTATTACTGTGACTGCCCTAATGACAGTCCCTACCCTTATGAGTCCAGCCATTTATCATCCAATAAAGAACCCCATGCACTGGGCAGGGATATATTTCTACGTATCCTCCTCCTCCTCCTTTACCACAAGGCCAGTAAGATATATGACACATGGACTCTAGATGCCCCACACAGTATTCTAAGCCTATGGAAGAGCTGACAGAATGGGACTTAGAAAAATGAAGTCATTATGTTAACCCTATGTTTTATATCCACCATGAATATGCTCTTAGCTCACAGCATCATAGGTTCATTGATTCATAGGTTGGTACTAGGCTATCGGCCCTAGGGCCTATACAAGCCTAGCCATAAAAATTCCCTGGCTATTTCTTCCCACACTATTTACTTCCCTGAACCCCTGTCTAGCAGGGTGACTGATGTGATCCCTAGGGTGAATTTTCTATCTCCCATCCAATCATCAAGGTTCCTTTTGAAGAGGGCCAAAGAGGCGCTCTGCTTGACATGTATGGGGAGTCTATTCCAGAGCCTGGGGAGTCTCTGGGTCAGGAGCCTATCCCTCTAGCATGTTTTGTTCATTGTGATGGCAAGGTTTAGATCCCTGGAGCGTGTGTGTCTGAGGGATTGGGATTTCTTTAAGTGTAGCATGTCCAACAGCTTTGGGTTTGACATGGCCTTGTATGTTAAGCAGAGATCGCCTCTGAGTAGATGATATGCGACAGTGTATAGGTGGAGTTTTTTAGACGGTCAGCATAGGGCATCTGCTTTAGGCCTGCAATTCTTTTAGTGAGGTATTTGTGCAGCCTTTCCAGTTGTTGCAGATGTCTTGAGAGGTACATACCAAATGGGGCATTGTATTCTATAATGGGTATAATGAGGGATGAGTACAGTGGGACAATGACCTCCTATTTTCTGGATAAAAAGCCCTTAGTGATGAGGTGTGCCACATCGACCGTGGGTTGCTTCAGCCAGGATAGCAGACATTGGTGTTCCTGTTGGACTCCACATTTTAACAAATGAATTTTGTCAAGAATACTAAGGCTGATTTTATTAATGCCGCCTTTGATGGAACCTTGTTTTTTTGGTGCAATTGTGAAAGCCAAACTCAATGTAGAGATGCAGGAGGGCAAAGCCTTCACTACTGTTTCATCAAGTTTCAGGCTCTACAATGCACACTTTTCAGGCTACAGAAGAGTCAGTGTTAATAGGTGCATAGGTAAGTACTAGGCTAGCTGCCCTTGTGCACCATTTTAAGCCTAGCCAAATTCCCTTTTTATCCTCAAAATGACCTACTCCATTTGGTTATAGACTGGCCTTACCCATCCCGTGGTCAACACTTATATATTACGCATAATGAGAATAACTGGGATCATACCATAGATAATCAGAGGGACCCATGCATGGGATAAAACATTTAGCACCAAACTACCAAGCCAGCAAAGGAATGCCACGAGTCTTGTATTAGACAAATTTAATAAAACTCACTCTCTAGCACCTCTGCTTAAACCAGCCTTCAAGGAGTTACAAAATAATCATCACATAACACCTATATATATATATATATATATATATATATATATATATATATATATATACACACACACACACACACACACACACACACACACACACACACACACACACACAATCAAATGCAATTAATTAGATCATAACATAATTAGTCAATCATTTTTAAAACAACCTTTTAAAAAAACACCCTCCAGTTACATTCATTGTTCAAACCCACTGGAGAAAGTGTGTTAAACTTTAAAATATACAAAGTTTCCTTGTACAACAGCTTCTTTTTTACAATCCCCTCATCAGTCTCTAAAATTTGTTCCAAAATACAAGCTCTCAATAATGAAAAATGGCTATTATGGCAAGCATAAAAATGTGAAGCTATAGGACTTATAGCATTATTATTTTTTTATCTCTAACATGCTCTTGGAGCCATAACTTGAACACTCTTTTTGTTTCCCCTATGTAAAACAAATTGCAGGGGCAAGATAATGCATATATTACTCACTTGGTTGTATGTGTATATACAGAAGTAGAACAAAATCTAGCACCATTAAATCTTTCAAAGCACTTAATAATGTTAGGACAAACTGAACACCTTCCACAAGGGAAGGTGCCAAACACAGTAGGATGAATATTTATCTCTTCTGGTTGTATGAATTTATTGTGCACCAACATATCTTTGATATTCCTACTTTTTTAAATGAAATACATGGAGCTCTATATAAATTTTTTACACCATCCATGTTAATCAAATAGGGCCAATAATATTTAATAACATCAATAATTTTGTGACTCAAAATATTGTAAACAGTCACAAAATAAACCTTTCTACCATCATATAATACATTAACCTCCCTGTTATCAGTTTTCCTTTTAACTAGGGGCCCATTACAGGCTAAGTAGAAGTCTACTAATTTATGTAGGAATTCAAAATAACCTTTTCATTATATCCTCTCTGTCTAAAATTGACACAGGTATTTAAAATTTCTCTCTCTAAAGTAACTTCATAATTGCATAACCTGCTCACCCTTAAGAGTTCATTGTATGCTAGGGCTTCCATAGTATGTGGGGGATGACAGATCTTACTATCTAAAATGTTACAGTCCTCAGTACCTTTTCCATGTATACTGGTTATTATAATGTCATCCCTAATATCCCATCTAACATCTAAATAATTTACTGATTTTCCCATCTGTAAACCATCAAATTTTACCTGAAATCGGTTAACATTTAAATTATTAATAAATAGGGGGGGCTATATCTGCACCACCCTTACATAAAAAAAATAAATCATCTATATATCTACAATATAAAACAACAAACTTATTAAAAAAAAACTAACCCCGGGATTCCTGAAGCTTGCACCAGGCGCAGGCATAGCGTAGGCGGTATAATGCCAAATATGGCCATCAAGCGATTCAGGTACGATCCAATTCCACATGCACTACCGGCGTACGCCAGAACTGCGCAACCCTTGGCTTAGGTATGCTAATCACCCCATGCGCAGTGTCGCACCATGCAAATGAAGGCATATAGTGATTCATGAAGTGGTGCAGGCGAAGGAAGCTCACGGAAATGTAAACCAAAAACACGGTTTACATTTTCCCAAACAGAACATCGGAGCTATGGAAGCGGGCCAGACCCATGTATCACAAAGTTAACATATGCCAATGGCGAAATACACAGCCAATGGCATAAGAAAAGATGCACAACATGTAAAAAACAACATTTAATGTCATGTCCACAGTAACGCACAGCACAACCACAGGGCATGTGCGCGGAAACTGTAACATAAAGAAATAATATAAAAATGTCATAAAATTGCAATGTAATAGAAATCAGGTTTACAGCATAATACACAATGGTAGGCATGGAACACCACAACCAAGGTGCAAGGGTTGCTAAGGGCCTGCGATAGTGTCCGGCACGGTAACTGTGAATTAGTAGTCAATGCCATGCAAATGAGGCAGATAATATTGAATCGCAAATGTCCCGCCGGATGAAGGTTGTACCATACGGCGCAGCGGTATAACACCGAGGCGTGGCTCAGAGGAGATACATGACATCAGCAGAGGGTGTGCCACCGTAGCAGTAAGCACATTGGAGCAATGCAAATCTGGCCTGTCCGTTGCTAAGCAAAGCTGCAGGACAGGGGTAGGGAGGAAGGTATAGAATCGTTTAGCTGAGAGCACACATGGTGCCCAAAAGCACATGTGTACGGGGATGAAAACGTGCCCGAAATCCAGTAATCAGACCCACGCGCCGCGAACAATAGCACAAACAGGAAGGTCAGGGAAAGAAAAGAAGGAAATGCTGAATTAGGGTAATTGGAGTACTAATGAGCAATCAACACTAATCAACTCACGATGGCCAATCGATGGCAGCTGACAAGTCTGCTTGCAGAAACCTGCAAAAGAGGATAGGGAAGGCATTGGGATGCAAAGAAAGGAGGGGAGGTATTGGATTGCAAAGATAGGAGACCTGACACAGCAGAGCAAAGCAAACCGACAGCAGACCAGCAGTAGCACACATAATGCAAGATACACCAGGTCCAGGAAAGTACAAATGAAAGTATGCTGCTGGATGCATGCCAGAAAATGGTAGGTGCAACGTGCAGAAATGTAAAGGGAAGGTCAAGAGGTAATCCACGGCAGCCAAATGTAATTCAACACCAAAGGCACCACAATAGTAGTTCCAGCAGTAAAACACATAAGATACCCTGTAGCTACGATCGTACATACACACCCTATGACATCATCGGTGTTCACAGCACAATAGTATAAAGTGTGAAAGCACCCTACACACACCTGTGTATTCCCAAACACTGCACCATAGGTGTAAACACACACGGAACTTTTAAAATGTACATGTTGGGAGCTGCCATAGCTGTGATTCATCAGCATGTGTTAGAGACTGACGGTGTTGTGGAGGATGATGCCGACAACCACCGCAGGCCTCGGAGGAGAAGGAGAGTGTTCAGACCAAGGGTAACCTACCAGGGCTACATGACCTGGAGATAGTAGAGCGTTACAGGGTGGACAGGGAAATCTTGCAGCAAATAGTGGAGCTGTGCCGGCCATGCCTGAGAACCAGAAACAACAGAGGGGAACCCATCCCAATGGACACGAAGGTATGTGTAAGCCTGCGAATACTGGCCACAGGTACCTTTCAAAGGCCAACTGGAGATATAATGGGGGATCTCACAGGCATCAGCATCCAGGGTACTACACCAGTTCCTGGATGCCATGTTACCACATGCCAATGAGCAGATATACTTCCCCCGAACTCAGGAGGAGTTGGCCAGCAATATGCGCCACTTCCACCATGTGGCACACTACCTGGAGGTACTGGGTGCGATACGCACATACAAATCAAGTCACCACCCGGTGAGCATGGTAGGTGCTACATAAACCGCAAGGGATTCCACTCCATCAACTGCCAGGTCATGTGCAATGCCCAGGGCATTATCATGGATGTGTGTGCTGGCAGCCCTGGAAGCTACCATGACTCCCATATCTGGCATGCCTCACGGCTGTATCAGGTATTTTTCAGGGAGGACATCCCACATGGCCATCTTGTGGGGGATGCTGGCTATGCACTGGAGCCGTGGATGATGACTCCCATCAGAAATGCACACACACCCATGCAAGAACGCCATAATGAGGCACACGCACAAACCAGAATCATCATAGAGCATATGTTCGGGATGCTGAAATCACGGTTCCGGTGCTTGGATACATCTGGTGGAGCCTTGCAGTACTCTCCAGGCATGTGTGCCCACATTGTCGTAGTATGTGCTATACTACATAATATGATCCTACGGAAGCAGCTGCAGCAGGGACAAAATGGTGAAGGCCTTCATAGCCCACCGCAATTGCCAAGGCCATTACAGGCACAGAGGGATTCAGACCATGAACACACTGTGCCAGCCCCAGTAGGCAGATGGAGGCGTGCCCAATATGCCTATGCCTTGGCAAAGAGGGAATGTATAGCACATACTCTGACAGTGTAGGCCCCTACGGACTGACACCTCTCCACCTGCACACACAGTAAAATGGATGGCACACAAACATGACCACCTGTAAATTGTAATATATAGGTGGCTCAATGTGTGACTCCTACATAGGCAGCCCTCAAACATTGTACACACAACAGCTAGTGGAACACGGAATGTCAACACCTGAACAGTACATGAGCCTTACAGCATATGGTGGTGCTGTGTGCCTGTCACGTTCCCTGCCAGATATATATATATATATATATATATATATATATATATATATATATATATATATATATATATATATATATATATATATATATATATATATATATATATATATATATATATATATATATATGTACACATATGCATATATATAATACAGATAGAAAGGGCAATAGAGTGATATATGTTGATATAGATGGATTCAGCGATATCTGCAAATATATATAGATAGGTCAACGACATTCATAACACCTTGGAGGTACAAATAAATAGGATACCGCCAACTATGGAATGTGTAACATACCGACATGTGTAACCACGAGGCTGAAAGACCGATAGAACACAGTACCGGAACAGTACAGCATGAAAGTAATAGTATGATGATATGAAGGGACATTTAGTCACTGCTGCCGGTGTTGTGGTCCACGTAGGTACTGTGTTCAACTGTGTTTGTGAGTGCCGTAGTCTGTGTATGTGTGCGTTGAGGGTGCCATGTGCATCTCCGTGTGACTGTAATGTGTGTGTGTGTCCGCAACATGTGTCTGTTAGTGCCAAGTCAGAGGTAGATCAGTACGGCAGATGTGGGTATAGCTAGCCGTAGGCATACGGTTACCACCTGTCCCACAGTAGGAGGGACAGCCCCACCCTGGGCAGGTGTGTCCTGACATATAACAGTACAAAGGGCAAATGTCCGAGATTATAGGACATTAATATGTCCCATATATAATGTAATAGTCGTATTTAATAGTTATGCCTGTATGTAAGAAACGTAAATGTTACATGCAATATGATAAAAGTCCCACAACAATAGGTATGTATTGAGGATAAAAGTATGTGCTAACCTGTGTACTGACCATGGCTATGTGTTGGCCTGTAAACACCGCTGTGTGTCCCGCAAGTGTCCAACAATGACCATATGAAAAGGTGGCAACCCATGGCAAACAGGTTCTTTTACCAACACAACCGCAATGACTGCAAATATCTGGGACAGAAATACAAGGGATAGCTGTCACTTACACATATCCCTTGATATATCGCTGCAATGCTGGAGGTATATAAGTAGCAAGCTCACCTGCAGACGATATAGAAACCAATTAACAACGGCCCAATGTACAATCCCATAACATAAGTCTACTAACTGTTAGCTCTCTAATTAGGGACAGAGCCCACACACATATATATGGAATATGTAGAAATGCAAGCCCCACAAACCTGTATATGCTACGTACACCCAGCGACATCCCCCACACTAGAAACTAAAGCAATACAGACTGTAATAGCAGCACAAACATCCAGTCAGTCAATTACATCTGCAGAAACCTCAACATACCATGTGAGAGACACAATTAAAGGTGTCATGCAAAATTACAGGCGTTGTATAATGGAACAAACAGCCATGTTACAGGTTTTGTTTGCAATAGTTGGGATGACAGGTACACCCACATGTTGAACCACATACTCTAGCTGTCACACACAGTCCACGGGGGACATGAATCCAAAGTATACTTGTCTCCATGCATAGCAGTTGCAATTACACATAACAAAACACAATACAGACCGTCTCCCCGAAGGTAGGGCAAATAGGCAACGCCCAAGTGGAGAATTCAATTATACCCCACTGTTGCCACGTAATTGGCGAATGGAGTAGCTGCACAGCTGATATGCAAGTAATTAGTCACTCAGGAACACCAATTGGCGGGATGAAACCACATGTTACAGGTATCGACGTATATAAGGATGACTTGCCAGACATTCAAACCGTATGCTCATACCGAATACCAGTTGAAACACTGTGAGAGAGATAGAGACGAAACTCTGTAACGATAACAAGGTATGTAGAACACCCGATATGTAAGGTTATGTATGGTATGATCTGTATTAATTAGTTTTACTGTATGTATAGCCTGGTTTGCATTAATTAAACGTGTCCGCAATGCATAAAGTGGGAAAATGTATTTATGTAGTGATGTCATGCTGAGCATACTAACGCTTGTAGAAACTGTGCATCCAGCAGTGGGCCACAAGGTACACATCACAGACACCACAAGGGATGCTACATGAGGGCGTTGAACAGAACAATTTCATACAACCCGCCGTCAGTGGTAGGGTATGTCCAACAAGTACATGCCATAGCAGGGGATAGTATATGTTGATATACTGTCACAGCACGCATGTGTATGGGCATATAACATCAATGACATATCTAAGGTGGTCCCGCTGTGCAAGTATGCTTTGCATTATGGGATACTATGTGAAATATGTATAATGTATAGTATTGTAGGCAGATATGACAGATATTCTACACAGCATAACAGGCATATCATGCATACCAAAGGTATCGTCTATTGGCATGTACAATAACAGGATACATATGGCTTGTAGGCATGGGACATTGTAATAGCATGATAGCTAATCTAAATGGAAGGGCTACCAAGTAACCATGCACAAAGGACATGTAATAGCTTCACAGGTGCATAGTGGGGTACTATGCAGTCTGGCAAGTCCATGTGTAAGCACAACTACAGTGTTCACACCAGTGGCACCTCTCTAGGGTAGTGTCCTGTGAACAGCAGAGCCATGTGTCACCTGCACCTCTGCACAGTACAGCCATTGCAGTGATCCCAGGCCTACATGTGTCCCCCAACCACCAAGGGAGGTATCACATGAACAGTGCTACTGAGTGTCCCTGCGTGATGTACATAGGACTCATGTTCCAAAGCATGGTGAGTGTCCAGTTTGGGAATGTAACCCTCAAGCACATCCCACTCATGGTGGCGTGTGTGCACATATCCATGAGCATGTTGCTCACAGTGGCTTTTGCTTATGTCGTGTATGAGGAGTATATCCATTAATAATGTTGTGGACATGGGCCCTGTCTGATCAGCAGAGGTCACCCCTGAGTATGTAGTATGCAAATGTGTACAGATGTGGTGTCCGTAGTGCAGCCGCATACTTAAACTGTCGGAGCTCAGTAAACGTCATGGCGTGTTAATGTTGTGGTATGTAAAGCTGTAGCTGTTGTGTAAGGTACACCCTAAATGGGGTGGTGTACCCGTGAATGTATGTAGAAGTCTTGAGTTCAGAGGTACAATGGGTGCCTATGTACCAGCTACACACCCAGTACAGATAAGTGTGGCCACATAGAAGGATATCTACGCCACAGTGGCAATACGGTAACCACAGGAGTGGGTGCGACATATGTGTGTACTGCAAACATGTATAATGTGATATGTATGTAGGGGACTACCACCCATGTGATAGTCAGTGGGTGAATGGTGTAATGCAAAGGTGATGTTCATGCACCTTGTGTCATGCAGCTTGACGCCATGATAGTCATATCAGGTATCTGTCACAGTGACACCCGTATGGATGGAGTCAGTAGCAGCTGGTGGAGCAATCATGGCACTTTGTATGCAGGGGTTTGTAAAGCTAGGCAGGGAAAGTCCCCTGTGCTAGCCTGTACTGCAGGGAAGCATATACTGAACATGAGGGGCCCTATGACTGAGGACTGTGGTATGCCAAATGTAACTGACATGCAGTAGGTACTATGGTATGCTGGCCTCACTGTGTGTGTCCTGTCCATGAGCCACATTGCATAACATCCTGAGACATAGGGTATGATGTGCAGGTGGATGTGTATGTTGTCAATACCAGAATGGAGAATGGTGCTGAAAGGCAATGAGAGGACAATGTAGGATGTGTGGACTCCCATACCATCAGCAACTGCCCTGGTAACTGTATGAAAGGAGTCCACCAGGTGTAGGGGCCATGCTCTGGCCCTAACAAGCCCAACCCGGTGGCATCAAGGATGGGGAACAATGTCTCTGTGAATGACATCCTTGATGATGTGCCCCATAGCCATGCAGAACAGTCCAGTCAGGTGTGTAGGACTATAGTCCCACTCATGCATTGTGGTGCCACCTGTGTGTAGTGTGATAAATGCTGCTGTGTGCCATTCAGGGGCTACAATGTCTGAAACAAGGCTATAACTGAATATGGTGGCCTAGTGGGGAGACATGTCATTCAGAGGTTTGTGGACATCAAAGCCTGGGACGTTGGAAGGTGACATGGGGCCAGTGTCCCAGGACATATAGAGTGCAGGTTAGTACTGTGTAGGTGTGACCACAGGGACACCACAATGTTCCTGTATGGATTGTGGCCCTGTAGTGAGTGAGAGGGTGTAATGTTAGCATTGAATCCATACTCCAGCATGTTGCCAACATCACCTGGGTCTGTAATGTTCCTGAGTGACTGTTGTATGTGACAGCAGATGTGGGTGTTGCCATCGACTACTGACATACCACCATAATGCCTGGTGGTACACCCGGAATGTGTCACAGTAATGTTTATCCTAGCTAGTCTTGGAGTATGTGATGAGGGATCCTGTGGTCTCTACCAAGGCTGACCAGTGAGCTACCCCACCCATGGGAATGTACACCACTGTGCAACAGCCTACACCTGTTGTTGTACATCGTATGTCCATGGAACATGACCACCAGAGTGGCATCTGTTATCAGGTGTGTACCATCATGGCTCTGTGTGGAATAGCATGATCCATGCAGTTGTGTACATGCTAATGAAGTGCACTGGGGTATGTTACAGCATTTGAATGTGCATCGTCCATCTGCACAGGTGTCATGACGTTAACAACCGCTGTCAGAAGACGTCTGTAGTAGGTGTTGTAGTTCTCATGTACTGTGTATGCTGTGATGGGTGTGGTGCCGGGATGTGGCTAACAAGGTTGATTAGCATATGTTCGGAATCCACCAATGAGGGATAACCCCAGGTATGTAACACCAGTCACATGGTGGTAGTGTTCATGTCAAGGTTAATTTTGGTCTTGGAGGTGGTGTGTATGGGTTGATCCAGCAGAGTGGAGGTTATGACTCATGGATGTGTCGGTACATGAGTGGCTATCCCAGTTAAGTGTGGGGTAGTGTCAGTCACACATCAGTAGTAGCTGTCTGAGCCCCACTGTCCAATATACCAACAAATGAGGTATGTTAACCGTGGGGTATGATGTTGACTCTGTAGCTTGTTACAATGTGTATAGCGGTCCCGGACACATTTAGTTGCACATGGAGCACCTCTGATGCATTGTGCTAAGTAACTAGCCAGGATGTGTGCACAACATAGTGGGATATGGGAACCCCTCAGCTGTGGGTGTGCCAGTCCAGGTATGTGCCTGAAAGGTATGGTCTGTCTATAACCTGTCATTGCAGGTGTGCTCTGCAGAGCCTAGAGGCAGGTCCCAGTCACTGCAGAGATATTGGAGTGGTGCATTATAAGGTGTGCAATGCCTGCGTGCGTCACAGAGGAAGATGCAAGCATTGTGTCACATGACCCCATGTCGTGCTTGCCAGTTCCCGTTCTGCCGGTGACTGTTATTGGAAACTGTGCAAGACAGGCAGTATAGAAGCAGAAAGAGCCTTACATGTGAGCTGTACTCCCAGGGCTGACAGGTGCAAGTCATCTGTGCCACAGCATTGTGTTTGACCAGGTCAGTCAAAGCGGACAGATACCAGATGCCTGTGGAATGACAATAGGAGCATAGGCAACTGTTGAAGTGACACAGTCAGTCATTGTACAGTGGTATCGTGTCCGGACGAATGCATAATGCTCCCCAGGGCTTGGCCCACACCCTCAGGGCTATAAGACTGGTGAGCTATTGCATGTCCCTGCACACGTAGTCTGTGAAGTGGCATCTCAGAGCAGTCACACTAACATGGAGAATGACAGTCACATCGTACCTGGTGAGGTGTGGCATGGATGCATAGGTTATGTTGCAGAACCAGTTACCCGACAGCAAGATGTAAGCGACTATCACCTTGTGTAGCCTGCTTTGTGGAACTGCAGTGACTCCCTACAGAGTCACCTATGACTGGTGTGTTGTGAATGTTATAACTCCCTATTGGCTGTATGTGATGGGTACACATGAGTCTGTGGGCTATAAGTTGGTGATGGCGTTTTCCATGATGGGTCTACCTCTAGTGCCTACACAGAGTATGGAGACATACTGCACAAGTTGTCCTCGTAGGTGTGGCCTGTGGTGGAGATCATGTGAGACTATGTGATGGGTGGGGTGTGTTGTGAATGTTACACATTCCCACATGACTGTCAGGTGCAGTCAGGGTTGGTAACAGCATTACCCCCAGCCATAGCTGTCAACCTCCTGTCCCCAAAATGAGGAACATTAGCCCTCATAATGTGTGACAAATGGGCAAAACGTGGAACACTTACTACTGGCTTACTAACAGCTTCAACTAGGAAGGGCATATGATGGCTAAAATAGGCTGGTTTTATGTATAAAAAAGATATTCTAATGAATTAATATGATTCTCATCTATTTAGCCATGGCTAGCAGTTAAACAATTTCCAACAATGAATGTGCGACAGACCCTTTCAATGTGGAACCTTGAGGAACATGCACTTTTTAAGACCCCAAATGAGGTACGTTCCTCGTATTGAGGTACACTTGAAAGCTATGCCCGCAGCACGGCTGCAGAAGTGCATCCCTCACAGGCTGTAGTGTCGTATGTTGGGAGGTGAGCATTGAATGTGTACATGAGACAATTGCTCTATTGCCACATGTACAACATATCCATCATATAGACAGGCAGTAGCACTGGTACGTGACAGTTGGACATGCCTGTATATACAACCATGTCCCACAGGATATGTGCGTTACTTGTGTACAACAGCTTTTGTACCATAAGCAAGCTGGGAAGTGTAGGACAGCCAGTGTACCTGTGGGACATGGTGTGGAATGGGTGCTATATTAATCAGTAGCTCATGACATGCTCACAAGTTCTGAACAAGTGCCTAGCATGACCATACAATACAGATAGGGTGTTGGATAATATCAACCCACAAGTGGTGATGACAGTCATTATGGGTGGCACCACACTATAACCCTGCTGAGTATGGTGTGCATGTCCATGAACCATTATCACTGTAGATGTTAGCAGTACAGATGTACAAGACAGCACGGATGTTTGATTACAAATACCTTTGTATGTCACAGGAGTGTTCCACCAGTGGCCTGTTGACAGACTCACACCTACAAAAGGTGCAGGAGTGACATGTGCACATCACACCAATGCCAGCTACAGTAGAACAGGGTTAATGTGTTGTACTCCACCCTCATTGTAGCCCATACCACACAGACAAATGTAAGGCATCTGTGTATGTAAGGCTGTGAATGGCCATGACCTATGAGTATAGCTGTGTCAGTGTTGTGAACAACATACAGAATGGGCTGTGTGGGTGAGGTGTGTGACATATGTGCACAGTCTGATGGATGATACCAGCATTGTCACCGCTAGGTGAACATCCCTGTACCCATTAACTACTACCTAGACTGTGGTCAACATTATGGACACGGTGTAAGGGATGGTGCTGTGCAGTGCACCCCCCTGACTTGGTGACGTCTCCAGGCCCCTTAGGTAGTCATATGAGGTACCCATGTCATGTCAGGGTGCCATCCATGAGCACGGAGATCACTGGACAGGCATATACAGCACTGTGGTAACCAATATTGGATCACATATCACCTTTAAGGGGTAATGGCCATGCGTGGATGGGCGATACCACCCTTCACAATCCTCACCTCCACTATGCAGCATGCTGTCTACCTTGCAGAAAGACATTTGCTACACCATGATGATGGACAGGCTACATGTCCATATCCTGATCTGTAAGACATATGTCACGGACAGCCACCATCCTAATACTAGGATCGCCACAGGCTGGGCAGATCCCTGTGCCATATATGTGACATACTCCCGCCATACCAAGAAACCCTGTCCATCAAAGCTGCACATGTCATCCCAGTCATACATGGTGATATGGCCGCATGGTAGATGTACTATCAAATGACTGGAGCAGTAATGTGACACTGATGCACCTTGCGGTGGCATAATGGCTGTCTGTTACAGCTTGGAAACCGTGCCCGCACATGCTATGGTTGATAACCATCCCTGCGAATGACATCTGACTAGCCATTGTCCCATGTCTATCACTTGTGCAACACAGGTGATCCGTGGCAGGATGTTGAACAGTTGTACAGTGCTGTGTCGATGTATATGGCAAAAAACATGCATGTACAGGTGTCCATGGGTATGTGTGCATTGTCACTGCTCAAGTCCATTACGGCTGTGTCTGTGTTGATATGTGACATATACACAGCATCAAGGTCAACAGCATTACTGTGGACTCATCCAGGCATGTGCAGAGAGGTAAGAACACAAGTGCAGGCAAATAGACATGCCCACAGCAAGACAGCACTCACATGGAGTATGAACACTGTAATAAGGTGACACACATATATGGTGATGATATCCAATGCATAATGGGTGTGACATGTGTGTGACACAAACACGTCAGTCGTGTCAGTGTCATGATGCTTTGCAAAGATAACTGTGCAGATGTAGTAGATGTCATAGAAATGTATGTGCAGCAGTATCTCTGTACATCTCTGAAACTGTGACCTGTCACCATCATTATGTCTTACAGATAATGCGGCATACACGCCTTCCAGCATACAGCCGCCAGGAGGATGATGTCCTCATCCCACAGCTCCATGAGAACTATGACTTGTTGTTCAGCCATGTGCCACAGCATGCCCAGCAGCGGGATGACCTGTGGCAATTTGGGAAACATTGGGATAACCCATCCAGATGGCCCAAAACCCAACTTTGAAAGAAAACAGCCCCCAATCCCCGGGGGGTGGAACATGGTCCCCCAACCCACCCCCCACCACACCAGGGCACCCACTGGGGACACCCGGAACACACCACAAAACCCACCCATCGTATTGCCCCAACCAAAAGGGCCGGGTTCCTTAATCAACCCAAAGGCTATTAATCCCAAGTTCATTGCACTGTACAAGTGTCAAAAATGAAAGGATGTAACCCTTGAACAAATTTTTCCGGGACACACATGGCTTATATGAACACAGGTGAATTGTTAAATGCCGTGCAACCTGTGGTGCATACAGTCGGATAATGTTCTCTGCTTGTCACCCTATCGGTACCTTTTCCCCCAACATACCTTGCGGTAGCTGTTAATTAATTTACATTAGTTTTTGCCCTTGGAAACACGACATGAGTTTTTTTGTCCCCAAACACACACCCCTTTCACACAGGCCAATGGCAAATTACAAAAAAGTACAGATTGAAACCCCTTTGCATTCCCTGGGGTCTATACTGGGGGAGGGGTTTACAATGGGGAATGAAAAAAATGTGGGAAAACCGAAACCCCCTGAGCTTATATACCCCCCGGTGCACCCTTGTGTCATAGCCCCCCATTGGGGGAACATTTTGATTATGCATTCCCAGCATAGTGTTTTGTTTCAAAATTTTCAACATCCTGACCCAAACCCCCCCCACCCAAAATACAACCCTTTTCTCATGCCCTTGGATTTTCATTTAAACTTGGGGTTTTGCAATGGGGAAAAGCATTAGATAAAGGCCCCAAAACCATTTTGGCCCAAAACATGTAACCCTGGATGGGGATGGCCAGAACATGTCCCCAAAGTACTGGGATGTGTATAACCCCGTTCCTTGCCACAAGGTCCCAAAAAGCCTTTTTACCATTATGTTGATGTGGTACATGGGCACCTGCCTGTGCACCAGGAGGTTCCCAACTACCCTATAATTTTTGAACTCATGCTGTGGCACAGATGGCATGCAAATTTTCAATTATGCATTTCGCTTGTGCCCTTTTGGGTTTTGGGTGTTGTCTTCCCCGTTGTGTAAGGGTAAATCCCTGCCCTCACATTTTTAAAAATCTTTTATCTGTAGGGTCCCAAAAACTGCTGTGAACCCCTTTTGATGGTACAGGCAGGCCCCGGCAAAAATTTGCATGTTAATCACATGTCCTTCCAAAAAACCATTTTCGATCCGTTTTGGGCCCCAAGGGACAGTGCATCTTACCCTGGGGAACTGTGGCTACGATTGACACCTGTTTTGGGGGCCCCCCCCAAGTTCAACAATTTGTCTGAGGAGCCCCCTGCGACGGTGCGCAGCCACTGAAACAAGCATGGTTTTTTGGGGGGTTTTGTGTTTTGGGGGGGGGGTGGGTTTTTTTTCTTTTGGGGTTTTTGGGGGGGTTTGGGGTTGGTTTTTTGGTTTGGGTTTGGGGGTTTTGGGGGGTTTTGGTGGTTTTTTCGTGGGGTGTTTGTTGGTTTTTTTTTTGGGGGGTACGCACACATATGTAGGTGCGTTACCCTCCTGCCCTCATTTTGTGCCCCACAGTACTAGCGGTGTGCTTCAAGGACAAGGGGGAGGGGGGGAACGTGCCTGGATCCCAGCTTGCCCCCTTTTCCCCCACGTTTGCTGCCAAAACCTACCCCACCGTGGCCATGGGGGGCAGCAGCACGTTACGTGGAAAAAACGTGGTGGTACAAATGGTCTACAACCCCGGGCTGTAATATCAAGGCCACACAGGCATGTGGCCTCGCCAAAAAACCTTGGCAACATCACCTGCAACGACGCAGCCTTATCACCGCCTTTCCAACTGAAAGGCACAAGGCAGGCTGTGGCAAACAAAACGGGCTGAGAGGGGGGTTCCAACCCTAAAAACAACATCCGGCAGGAAATGCTCAAAAATTCTGAGCGGTAAGGGGGGGAAGGTGGAATTTACCGGATGGGAATGGGGGGAGTGCTGTGTGGAAACTGGTAGGGTGACGAGGCCCCGGCTGGCCCGCAAACCCCCCTTGGGGGGGGGGCCCCTACATCCCCCCCCCCATGTGGGGGGTACGTCCTGGTGCTGGGTGTCCACCCAGGCCCGGGCCCTACTCCCTGGATTCTCACGGGAAGGCCGGCATTTTTCGGCATGCCACCTTTTACCTCCACCTGGATGGAACCCCACAGGCACAGGTCAATTCCTGGGCGGGCAAGTGGCGTCAACCGGCTTTCAACTGGGGCGTAAATTTTAACCCTGAGGCCCCAAAAGGAGAAATGTGCAAAGACCAGCCCAATGAGGGTAATCCCCTGTTCTGAAAGACATGTAACAAAAAAGGCCCTTAAAAACCAAAATGGCATCCCTTGGTGCACCTATCCCGGGAAAAAACCCCTGTGTAGTGGCCTTTCCCAAATTTTCATCCCCCCCCATCTGCAAATGTCAAAAATGCACAGGGGGAACAGAAAAGTGGATTTTGAAAAACCGGTTATGTAAATTTTGTTCAGGGTTGTGTTTACTGGAAATTGGATTACTAGGGGGCGTAACACAACCCCCCAACACACACAACACACCCCACATTGTACACCATGTTGGGTTTTGGGAAACCCCGGTTCCCCCGGGACGCATGTCCACATGAGTTTTCACCCCGTAACGGGATTTAACCCCTGGAATATCCATGAATGTTCCCCCCTCTGTTAAACAAGACACAATGTCCCCAATATCACCTGCCATGGCAGTAAGGCTCACGGAAAGGGGTTTCATAAAAGAACCATTCGGATGGGGCATTGCAGGGGTTGTAAAGGGTCGGCCAATGATATGTGGGGGCACTTTTGGGGTGGACCCCCTGTGGAAGGACCCCCAAAAGTGGAAAATGGCCCAAAAGGGTGTACACCACTTAAGCCACCCCATATTTAGGTGGGGACCCTTTATGTTCACACCCTCCATACTTAAATGTCACGAAAGGCATGAAGGTGCCGATGGCGGGATAGGTCAACAGGGGGGTGACTGCATCACCCTTCGGGGTTTCCCCCGGGAGTAAATTTTCCATTTGTCCCTCCCCCGCACCAATTACAACAAAAACACAAACCCCAAAAAAAACCCCCCAACAAGTGGGGCCCACATTGTTACCCGAGTGTGAGCAACCCGCCGACCCACTTCCCCCCTGCATGTAAAATCTTACAAAGTTTCAGGGATTTAAAAGGGAAAAAAATTTTTTGGCATCTGGCACACATTCAACACACATGGATGCTAATGTCATGTAAAAAGTTTATGCACAGCGGTAGTTGATTTGGTACCGTATGTCTGGAAATTTGCATACACCGGGGGTTTTGTTCGGTCCCTGTGACTAAGTTTGGGAAAACCTGACCCGTGGAAAAGTGCACAGGTGACTAATTTTTTGCCAGGAGAAGGGATGGGTTGACACAAAGTGACCCCCCCATTTAAAGGTGGCCCACTTTTTCAACCTTATGGCTGTGTTGTACCGTACGGTGTTGAGGGGGGGCTTTGGGGATTTATTAGGGGCCTTGTTGGCTCGGTGACATCATTGCTGCATGCACAGTACAGATGTCACAAGTGTCTCCTGTTGCCATGCTTGTATGCATTGCTATTGTTGGACATGTGTGTTGACATACATAACACATGGACTGTGGTATGATATCATGGGTGTCACAAGCGACCAGTACAAGGGTATGTGTCCCGGTCAACATTGCTACCCCCTGTAGTGTGAGCATTCAATAGACATGGACCCACCTTCCATTTGCATATGTAGCAGTGCTTAGGCCACTGTTATGCATGAGGTACATCAAAGGCTATGCTATGTATGTATGTGTTGTGTGTGCAGTCCATGCACACATCCACACAATCACATGTATGACATATCCAGACGTGTGTTCATTGGTGTACAGCAACAGTCATGTGTCACAGCTGTGTAAGGGCCATGGTATGTCTTGAGCTGTCCTGTTCCTGTATACTGGTATCGTTGCAATGCATAACACCTGTTGGATCCCTGTCGGTACATGTGTACTCTGCACAGCTGGTGTACACCTCTGTACAGCCCAGTGGTCATGTGTCACATGGTGTTGTGGTACTGTAAGGCTGTGTATTGCTGCACAGATGACATGGTGATGACTTGACAACTACAGTGTACACTGCAGTGTGTACGTGTGTGACCTGCACCTGTGACAGCTGTGATGGAAGCTGTGTGTGTACAGGTCACTGCATGTGTGTGACCGCCCTGTGCGTGAGGACAGTTATAACTTACTGTGCCCTTCTGTACTGTGCCCTTCTGTGTGTACACTCCATCTGCATGCACAACAGCCCTTTGCAACAGCTAAGTGTGTGAGCATGCCCAGTATGCTGTTGTGTAGATGGACACACAGTACAGTCCATGTACACAGGTGTGTAGATGGACACACGGTACAGTCCAAACTGAGACCTTCCGTGTTTACACTCCATCTGCATGCAAGACGGCCCTTTGCAACAGCTAAGTGTGTGAGCATGCCCAGTACGCCGTTGTGTAGATTGGCACACAGTACAGTCTGAACTGACGTATATTACCAGGTGTGCGGCCATGGCCAGTGAAACCTTGTGTCGGTGATGTCCCTCTGTGCATGGGCATGGCCGTTGACATCCTGTATTGCCATGGTGGTCATCCAGGCAACAGGTTTCTGTCTTCAATGTCAGGATGGATGCCTACCGAGTACACACTGGGTGACTATCTTGAAGGATGTACTGTCTGTGGTGCGTACTGTGTCTATGTATTGTTGTTGTAGTGCTCCATACATGTATAGTTGCCCCGAGTACACCACTGCCGTGTGTTTGTGTACGTCTACCATGGGACAGTACTATGTCTGATCGTACACTCTCTATACAATCCCTGCCGGCATCCTGGCATTTGCAGATGATGACACGCGCCTAGAAGAATGCCTGTGGGACTGCTGTGTTTAGTAATCTCGGTAGCGCGTTCTGTAAATGCATCATGCTGTAGTGTGATAGGGTAGTTAGGTGTATGTTCGACTCCCAGTTCTGCCAAGTGTGTGTGTGTGTGTGTGTGTGTGTGTGTGTGTGTGTGTGTGTGTGTTTGTGTGTGCGCGCATGCTCCTGTCTGCCTGGGGAGTCAGGTTATGCTTTTAGATGCTTCACACCATAGATATATCCCGCTGACGTCTTTGCCTTTGCGGATGTCGACACGCACCTAGAAGAATGCCTGTGGGACTGCTGTGTTTAGTAATCTCGGTAGCGCGTTCTGTAAATGCGTCATGCTGTAGTGTGATAGGGTAGTTAGGTGTATGTTCGACTCTCAGTTCTGCCAAGTGTGTGTGTGTGTGTGTGTGTGTGTGTGTGTGTGTGTGTGTGTGTGTGTGTTCGCATGCTCCTGTCCACCTGGGGACTCAGGTTATGCTTTTAGACGCTTCACACCACAGATATATCCCACTGACGTCTTTGCTTTTGCGGATGTCGACACGCACCTAGAAGAATGCCTGTGGGACTGCTGTGTTTAGTCATCTCTGTAGCGGGTTCTGTAAATGCGTCATGCTGTAGTGTGATAGGGTAGTTAGGTGTATGTTCGACTCCCAGTTCTGCCAAGTGTGTGTGTGTGTGTGTGTGTGTGTGTGTGTGTGTGTGTGTGTGTGTGCGCATGCTCCCGTCTGCCTGGGGACTCAGGTTATGCTTTTAGATGCTTCACACCACAGATATATCCCGCTGACGTCTTTGCCTTTGCGGATGTCGACACGCACCTAGAAGAATGCCTGTGGGACTGCTGTGTTTAGTAATCTCAGTAGCGCGTTCTGTAAATGTGTCATGCTGTAGTGTAATAGGGTAGTTAGGTGTAAGTTCGATTCCCAGCCCTGCCAAGTGTGTGTGTGTGTGTGTGTGTGTGTGTGTACCCATGCTCCCGTCCACCTGGGGACTCAGGTTATGCTTTTAGATGCTTCACACCACAGATATATACTGCTGACGTCTTTGCCTTTGTGGATGTCGACACGCACCTAGAAGAATGCCTGTGGGACTGCTGTGTTTAGTAATCTCGGTAGCGCGTTCTGTAAATGCGTCATGCTGTAGTGTGATAGGGTAGTTAGGTGTATGTTCGACTCCCGGTTCTGCCAAGTGTGTGTGTGTTTCCAGCTGCATGACAACATTACATTGCTTTTACAGTATTCACTCACCATAACATCTGTGCAGTGTCTTTGCCTTTAATGCCGCTGTTTACAGGCTAGACATATGCCTGTGTGATTTCCGTGATCTACTAATCACGGTTGCATGTTCTGTCACTGCGCAATGCTGTTGTGTGGTACAGTGGTTATGTTCGTGTTCTGCTCACAACCCTGCCACGTGTGTGTGTCTGTGTGTGTGTGTCTGTGTGTGTATGTCTGTATCTATATATATATATATATATATATATATATATATATATATATAATTTCTGCACATAACTCTGCTCTTGCACAGATAGCTGACTGTTTCATGTATCGCATATTTGCATAGCTTTCACATACCAATGGGGTATGTTGCAAATCCCAACATTGTCCGTGCAACGCTCATGGTTACGGCGGTGTTACACGCCTTACAGGCGTTTGCTGTATAGCTTGTCAGACATCTATCCTTGCTGTACTCTCACTCTACTCGTACACCGGAGGCTTCATGTATCATGGTCTAGTTTTGCTGTGTGTATGTCTATTTGTGCTGTGTGCATGGCTGTGGGTATGTCCCACTATCATCATTTGTAAAGGTGACAGCCCTATAGGTACTTCATGTAGACTGCTGTGTCATTTGACATGTCAGCACATACCTGCGGACAGTACTGAACGTCCTACTGCAGCGCTTTTCATACCTTCTGAGTTATCTTGCAGTCGATAATGCTGTTTCCTCACACATGTATCTGTTTCTGATCATACCACTCCACCTCCTAGAGCAAACATCTGGACAAAGCCTTAACTGATAGTGGGACACATAGGGGTAGAATTTAAATATTGCTCTTACAAATGTAGATAGTTGACACAATAATAGGTTTTGCATTAGTATGACTTTTCTGACGGATTTGGTGTCTTAAACCCACATGCTTGTCATTATTTAATGACTTCAGTTCTCAGGAATTTGCCAGAATGGTACTGATTTTAAGAGGAACACACCAAACATATGAGGCAAAACTCTGCACATTCTGCGTAAATCTGTACAGTTGTGGAGTATGTGTCTGATACAAGATATCAATTTTCTGACACCAATACACACACTGTATGGCGGCATCACAGGCCAGATGCCATTACATTTATATTGCAGGACACACCCACCCAGAGGGTTGTATTCCTCACAAAGGCCAACAGCTGCTTATCCACACTAATTATTCTATCATGTACCTTATGTGTACGCCGGTATTTGTGCTTTCCGTCAGTGGCAGAGCTCACGTACGAGTATGGGGGACTGGACATTGTAACGGTGACACTGCATGACACCCTGAGAGACACATTTCTTTTGAGTCTATTAACCTTCCACATTGACTTTCACAGGGCATACATTGTCATTCACATTTGTCGGAGTACATACTTATGAATTGTACATGTTTTGTCATTTGTCCTGACGTCTTTCTTCTCACCTGTCCACCTAGTATCACTAGTTCTGTACATGTATTTTGGACAGGTTACCTTCATACCTCTTACCTGTACACATTATGGATAAACGCCCTGACGTTTGACCTTTGCTGTTGTTACATTTGTCATAATAATGTGCCTTTCTGGTAAATTACTGGCAAGGCATTATGAACTGTGCGGTTAGATAATAGTGACTGACATTTCTATGTCATGATTAGTAACACTCATAACATTCATATTCCTGACTACGCTAGTATTCTATCAACATTCTGACTTTGTCTGGGGTTTATCTAATATAGTCCCTATTTGTATTTCATGTACTATGACTTAGTGCAGCTGTCTTATTCTGACGGTTTGCCAGGTATGGTTACCATCTTGGTCGTACGCATGTCCATCCAGGATAATCGCCTACATGACACTGATATAGGGCCCTGCATATTCCCACAATGGTTTACGCAATATCCAGTGGATGGTTTGCCCCATTATTGGGAATATAGGCGTGTGCTATACCCACATCACTCCCACGGGGCGGACCTAATAAATCTGTGCCAAACAACACCTAGGCCCATTTCTGCATACCCATGATTCCCATACCTGACACCCATTACACATGTTTAATGTGAGCGGTACTAAAGTGTGGAGACACTTATAAGCACTCCCCACTCTCCGGATATCAGTTCGTGACGTCATACATTCTATCGACACATGTGTTATTACCCTTGCACCTGCTACTGTTGCATGTACAGCTATATCATATTTGCTGAGGTCACTTCTTTTGCGTCAATGATGGTTGACACTATGTATGGATCAATTTTTGGGGTCCTGCAATGGACACCTATATTCATGTTTAAAGTGTAGAACTTGCCGGACTGTCACTTTCTGGCCAATGGTTTGGAAAGCAGCGGTTTATTCACCTTTCATGCATGTCTGTTTGTCTACCCATAATAGCTATGCCGTGGCCTATTTATGTACATATGTCATATCTATGGGACATATGTTTGTTGTGTATACATATATACATGTACAGTCCTCATTTCATAATTTGCTTTGGTTTACGTCTGTGGATTATGTGTATACACATATATCTATATCCATACCATACCTTTCCACTGTACAGATTGTCGCAGAATGTACTGCTGGTTGCCTCTTTATCTTCGGTGTGTTTTTCATAACCTGTGTCTATCTGGCAATTTAGTGGCATTTCATTAAAGACTTACGTTGGGAAATACTGGCAAGCAGTTCAGGTTACGACTGCATACCCTTCAGAGAATCCATGCTACTGACACACCCATTATTCTATCCACTTTCTATGTTTGTTCTGGCACATATCTGGGGATTGTCCCTATTTGTACCAGTAGTTTGCATGGTTTTTCCAGTTTCAAACTTTACGGGGTTAACAGGTTTGAGCCATGTATATATAACGTGGGGGAAACAGCATTCATTTACTATACTGTGAGCGGATCACACACACACAGGCGCACTTGCATATACATGTTGTGGGTTACATCTGTTTAATAGATATGTGTGCTTGCGCGGCCTTTCATACTTCTGACCGTAACACTTACTTATCTGTAGTCCGGTTTATGGACTGGTGTGAAACACACGGTTCACCTTTACGTATTTAACTGTGTGTACAGCACGAACGCATTCATTACACTTTACAGGGATATCTGCAGTGGTCGTAGGTCAACCGGGACTGCATTCACATTGGACAGATGCCGGAAACAGTATTCTGTTGCTGTTCTGCCTCATTGATATGCATAACCATAGTACTTAGCTACATCGACATAAGCCTCACTGCTTCACTTACAACACAGGCATCCATTCCCCTGCTGTGATAAACGTGGTACTGCATATTATACATTCCCTATTGCCTACTGCTGTGGACCCCAGCTGCATTGTTAATCACTCCGAGGATATGCAGAACACCAGGGCATATAGTTGTATCACATACACGTTTCTGATTGTCAGGGTGTTCATGTAGTGGTCTGGGTATAGGCTTGTCCGCCTGGTGAACGGAACTTCCCTGGCCGAGTTCAAATGTCAGATTAAGCATGTGGACAGGGAGCTTTTCCCTATTATGAACATTTTACCTGTATTTATAGACACATGTGTTTGGGCACCTATCAGGAGCTTATTCTGTTGGCTGTACATATTATGGGTGGGGTTGTTACGGTCCATACTCCACAGTGAGGGGGGGGGGTTCCCATTCACATTTGACTATTACCTGTATTCATTCATACAGGGATTATTTTCTTGGACATGTTGTGACTACAGGTATGCAGTTGTACATTACACAAATGTCATGGGTTGTTACTGTACATATGTACGGACCATACCTCTCAACCTCTTTGAGCAACAAATCTGTGCAAACCCTACATGATGGGGAGAGTAAGAGGGACACATTTTAACTAGTTTCCTTACAAGCTTATAATGTTGATAGAATACTAGGTTTTGCATTATCATGACTCTTCTGCGGGATGTGGAGTGTTATACTTAATCCTCATTATTTCGTGACGTCAATCCACACCTATTTACTGGACAGATGCAGATAGTCGGAGGCACACAACAATATGAGCCAACACTCTGGTCATTCTGCGAATATCTGGACAGTTGAGTGATATAGTACGAACCTCTGTAATATGCTGTTGTGTTCTGGCACAGCAGTAGCTCGGCATTAGGGACAGATGTCGGGACGTGCTGGCAGACAGTTGAGTTTCAGACTTCATACTCTGGACATTAATGCCATTGTGCAAACTGTCATTCTATGATATATCTATGTTTATCCATCCACATGGATATATTCCTGCTTGCACCTGTTATACATTCTAGGGATCTCACTCCTCTGAGCTCTCCATACTCCTGCTCCTCTCTACCCTCCAGCTTAACCAGACATAGCTGACACTCACTTGACTCCAAGTATGTCATTGTTGTAAATTTCTGTATTACCACTACAAAACTTATTATGCACATTTTATGCATGTGTATTTCCTGACTGTATGCCTTTTACTCTTGTATTTTACCTTTAGCATTATGTAGCCTTTATTTCCTTGTATTGCATGTGGAGCTTTTCTACCCAGGCCTCCGCTGTTACTGGGCACTTCTTCGCCCAGTGGACTTCCCGGGTACTCAGACTGCACATACATGAATAACTTCTAACAGCTATCTTTGCATATTGTACCTGCTGCTGTACCTTTGTCTCACTTGTATTCACGGCTCTGTCCAGATATCTAGCTCACACAGGTTGTCAGGTATAGTCGGTGACGCCGGCACACACTAGGTATCCCTCACACTTCATCAGGGTTATCCTGTTAATGTCGGGTGTCTTCCTCACCCTTCTGTCGTTTGCCACTATGCGAGTGTGCAATATATTCTCCCGCATATTTGTGTAGGGACACGTGCGTCACGGGAAGGTGTTTTATCCTGGGTACTAGGTTATGCATGACCACTCAGGTCTGGACAGTGTCTTGGACCTCTACTTCACGTTCTGACTTGTGTCCAGATATGTACAGGATTGGACACCTTGTCGTCATACCCATTCTACTATTTACACAGGTTACTTATCCCGTAAGGGATATTCCAGAAATTGGACCATTCCACACAGAAACGATATCGAAATGTATTTTGGCTTTATGAAAATGTGCAGGGGGTTTAACATGCAGGGAATACATGGTTTGCTATCCTGACACTGCCTAGGGTGACAATACCTACTACATATGCGTAGGGGTCGGTATGTGTAGCTGTGTCTGCAACGAGCGATTGGGCCATGTACGGGTGGATTTGGTGGACGTTCTGTTATGGGGGTGGGTTGTGTGATGTGGAGGGTATGCTGGGTAGCCCATTATGCAGCCAGGTATGTTGCATTTGTTATGGCCAGTTCCATCAGGACCAACCTGTGGGTATGTGACGGTGACATATCTATACATTTTGATCGCACATTTACATGATGCATATGTTTGTGGGATTGTGTTCTACACTATGGCCTGTCTGCTTGTCTTGCAGCTGTTTCTCCATGTGTTTGTGTTTATGGCCACTTCACCCGCTGCCCCCTCCTATACCTCTGGTTCACCTTTTCTGCATACGACACAGTATTGCCTTTATGGTTTTACCATTACCCATCCACCCCTCACATGCAAATTACTCACATCCGATAGCTCACTACTTTTGTTGTTGGGCCATGACACGGCCAGAGTAGCACATTGACTGCCCTACAGGTGTCGGGTACCTTTATGGTTGTGTGGACTACCCTGCCATGTTTGCTTCCCACGTGCTAAACCTCACACACATGGGTACACGCCCATACTTCACTTTCATTACTTAGTTGGTATACCCGGGTACTACCCGTTCGGCTGTGTCACATACTAGTTTGGCTTCTACCGATGACTCCCAGGTTTTGCAGACCTGTTGTACTCATTGGGGGGATGGCACCTTTTCCTATGTCCATGCTATTCCTTCCACATATCTGACTGTTGTGGACAATGCCTCCCCACAGTCTACGGTACTGTTTCCACCTTTTTAATTGGCCACAATGTAACATTTGCGGTGGACACAACACATTTTACACACTGACACATACCCACGGTCAGTTCGGCAGATAGAACTTACAACTCTTGCCTATATCTAAGCTTTAGTCTTGTAGCATTTCAGTGGCTTATTCTTTTTCTTATGACATTTATGTAATATACGTGTGGAGAACAACTGTTTAATGCCACTATTACATGACGTCTGAGGGATAATTATGTCCTATAATCTCTGCACATTTGCCATGTTTACAAGCATGTGTCAGGACACATCTGGTCAAGAAAGGTACTGTCGCCGCAAAGTGGGACAGCTGGTATTCTTAGTCGATGGTAATGGGTCATACTGTTCCTTTCGGCCTACATGTGTCCTTATTGTTGTAGCTGTTTCTATGCCCTGATTCATTTACATGTGTATTCTATTCCCTATCACATTTGTTATGTGGGATACAGACATACCTTTTGTATGTGACTATTACATCCCTTGTGGGATATGATTCGGACATACAGTCACTACATATATCTACATTTCTCCTCGTGTATTTTGTTATGGACACATCTGCACAGCTATGTACCCTCCCTCACATTATGGGTCAGCTGGTGACCCTCTCCATTGAGCTGGACGTACCTCCTGGCAGCACCCTAGCATATGATATGTTTCACTTCCACATGGTATAGCTATCAACACTATGTTGGACTACGGGCACACGGTTTTTCTGTCATTTGTTCAAGGGTAGGGACCTGTTATTCCCTATCGTGCATTTGTGCTTGCTTCTTCATTTTCTGTTCGCAGGGACTATCTTGCATGCTTTGTATACGTTTCAGTCTCCACGGACACTGATAGGTGTGATTATTACTGCAGGCGGACTATAATATTCAGCAGTTTAGGTTGCTTATCGACAGCCGACATTGACATGCCTCCCTCCGCAACTTTGTTACGCCCCATGCACTCGCGCACGTTTCCTATGCACGTGGCTGTGGCGGCTGCATGTCTTCATTAATATGCATATGGTGCTACTACTCCATATATACGCCGCACGTCCGGCGGAAGCCGTACACCAGCCTTGCGCCGAGCTTCATGAATCCGGGGGCACATCTATACAAAAAGTCAGTCTCAAAAAGGCCCATAAACAGGTTAGCAAACCTCATGGTATTCCTTTGCTGGCTTGGTAGTTTGGTGTTATTATTTGTTCTATCGTGATTTGGTGATAAAACATTTAGGCTGCATTTGTTCATTAGTAGTAACAGGGACAGTCCTGGGGTAAATTTTCTATTTCCCATCCTAGATCTAAGTTGCACTTGAAAAGACACTAATGAACTTTGTTTTATGGGGATGGAGAGTCTGTTCCTCAGCAGTGGTATCCTCTGAGAAATATACCTGTCCCTCCAAACTGTTCTGCAGATGTTGCAGAAGCAGTAGAATCCCTAGCCTAATTATTTCTGATGCCATTTCACTTGCTGATGTGCAGTAAATCTGTCATGAATGGGATAGAGAATGCCTTGTATGCCAGACACAGGTCACCTTTTATCCATCTATAGGATATGGAATATAATGACAGGGCTATGGGTCACTCCACATAGGACATGTTGTTTAGGTCTTGTACCATTTTAGTAAGGTATCTCTGTGGGAGTTCTAGTTGTTGCATTTGTCTGGAGAGATACATGTCAAAGGGGACATTATATTCAATAACAGGCATAATGAGGGCTGAGTAAAGGGGGACAATGATATCTCTAGATCTAGATGCAACACATACGTTTACAAATCCCCAACAATTAGGTCAACTCTTAGGGGCATATTGTCAATGTGGTAGTTACCTGGGGTTGATGACTTCCTAAAGGATAGAGTCATGATTTTTTTTGACATTTAGTTTCAGACCATAATCTTGACACCAGTTATTTATTGTGACAAACCTTCCCGCAGGATGGTTTAGTCATTTGGGGATTCATTGACTGCTCCTAGCTTGTAGGCATCTCCAACCTTAGTCAGCCAGAGCCCTTTTCTTATTGGCTTTTACTTCTGAAAAATAAATGCCAAACAGGAGAGGTGCCAGCACAGTACCATGGGGGGTGGGGGGTCCACAGGTGGAGATAACTTTCCCTATTTTGTTTATCTGTGCCCTATCTGTGAGCCAGTTGGCAATCCAGTGGGATCCCAGTTTATTTAGATTTTCTACTATGACTGAGTGGAGAATTTTGTCAATAGCTTTGGCCAGGTCAAGGTATGCAATGTGTACTGTTTTACATTCATCCACTGCTTTGATGACCTTTTAAAAAAAAAATCCACCAGGTTAAGTAAGCGTGACCTGCCCTTGACAGATCCAAACTGAGATGGTTCTGGTGTTTAGAGGTTCCCTATCTCCTGATTGATTACTACCATGATAAGTCTTTTTATGGCTTTGCATATGAGGCTGGTCAGACTTATGGGTCTATAATTGGCTGGATCTGTGGAAGGGCCTCCCTCAACCAGGGGAATGACTGTAGCTATTCTCCATTTGCTTTGTTCAAAATCTGCATTGAGTCTGAGATTGAACAGTGTTGTTAGGAGTCTGGTAAATTGTGCTTCATGCTGTTTAAGATGCATCCAGGGTTGTTGTCAGGACCTATTAATGCAGTATTTTTAGGTTTCGAGGGAACATTTAGGACTTGGTCTTGTCTGATAGCTGGAGGTGAACCAGTTAAGGTTTGTCTTGAGAGACAGATGGAAGGGAAAGAAGGGTTAAAATTAGAGATAAATTTATCAGCCAGTACATTAGCTATAACTTCAGCCTCAATGTAGGCAACATTGTTCACAATCAGCTCAGTGCATTGCTTTATTGTCCTTTTCAAATTACAACTGCAACTAAAAATGCCTTATGATTGTCATTGGCTTTGGTAGCTATTACACTTGCATTTGGTGGATTTTATTAAGCTCCTGAGCTGTTTGTTTATTTCAGTGACAAGTGCTCTAACATTGTGGGAATTACTCTTTTTACTTTTGGTCAAAATTCTTTTCCTGTTATTAAAAAGCTAGTTGATATTAATATTCTACCATATTGGTTTGTTTCCAGGGTTTGCCCTGTACATGTTCCAATGGGGTACGGCTGCATCTATGCAACTGTGTATGTACTGTTATGGTATGGCTGTGTACATTTCTGTGCATTCAGTGCAGTTAACTGGGTTTGCTGGGGAACTGAAGCTTGTCAATGTACCACTTAAGAGAAGGGAGTTTGTCTCTTAAGAAATTTCTAAAGGTACCTTCTGTGGAAGGGATCTCTGGTTTCTGACTGTTTTATGGTCAGGCCTAAGAAGTGATGAAGATACACAAATGATGTTACATGATGCTCCCATATTAGTATGGACAAGATCCAGTATGTTATTCCCCCAATGGGTACTCTGACTAATTGTTCGAGGGCATTTGTATTGACAAAGTCCAGGAATCTCTGTGTTTGTGTACAGATAGTGGTGTAGGTTTCTCAGTCTATAATTGGATGGCTTAGATCATCTAGGAAAATGGCTTTGGGTTTAACATTGAGTGAGTCTAGTTCCTGTAGCTAGGTGTTGTGGCTTTCTTTTGTCATAGAGAAAGTTCTATAGCTAGTCAATATATGGTATTGGACCTTTCTGATCATTATTTGGACATGAAGAAGCTCTAGTGGATCATGCTGCTTTACCAGACTTGATGTGAGTCTCTTCTGAATGTAGACTTATACACATCCACCCTTTCCCCCCTCCTGTGCAGTAGTTGATCTAAATATGTGGAATGCTTTATAGTCCAGCACAGTCAGAATGCTCTCAGCTATTTTAAACCATATCTCAATCATTACACAGAAGTCAATGTCTTCCAGGGTGAGAAGGGCTTGTAAGAAGTGAAGTTTCTTGTTCAGGTTTCTAGCATTGATCAGTAACACCTTCATGTTATCCTTTGCTTGTTTCTCTATGTCGGTACGTTAATCAGGTTGGAATTGCCTAAAAAAAAGACAGTATGGGGATAGACTATGTTTTTGCCTATAACTGAAACCCTAGATGGGACAGATGCAGGCCATCACTGCTGAAACAGGGTGGTCTGTCAGTTATAGCCTCTCAGGCTGATAAATATTGGACACAGTTTGAATTATACGAAAAACTAAGGCAATTATTGAGGCCAATTATTTTTGGCTCATATCACAGCATCATCCTTGGAGAAGGCAGAATGTTGCTCAGTGCTAGGCTCATACCTGCCTTGGACACATAGCCTGAGAACTCCATCACGACTCCTTAATATAATCCAGGGAGGCACATCTTAAGACACTGACACTGGCATGAACTACGACATGAGTGATCTGACAGATCCTGGCACTAGATGAGCAACTAACCATCACTCTTTCCTTACTCAGTCTGCTAAGAGACACATATGTATGCCTTCATCTATAACAAGAATGTTTGGTTGGATTGATGCCAGACTTACTGACTCAGCATCTGTGACTTTGGGACTCCTTGTGCTATGTGAGAAAGTAGGCTTAACATACTGAGTGTGCTTTGTGCCTGTGTTATGTTTTGGAGGTCTTTGAGATTTAGACAAGTTAATCTTCAGAACCTCAGCATGTGATGCATTATGCGTACTGTGATTGCCTTGGAGATGTGTGATGTGTGGTGTGCTGCTATAGATTTTGGTGTCTGACTTCACTCTGTCAACTTTGCTTCAGTGCAGCCAACAGCAATTTGACAACAGAGGTTCTGCGACAGGACAGAATGGCCATGGCAATCTCCAGTGTGATTGAAAAACCAAAGGTCGTCTAAATCTTTAAATTATTCAGAGATTCTGAAGTCCACATTTGGGTGGACTGCACCTGGCTCCCTGATAACTTGCCCACCTGTCCTCCATTAGAGGAAGTGATGCATCATCTATTCTTGTACTTGTTAGTATGGCTTGCCGTCATGCTGGACACGTGGGTAAGGACAATTTATGTCCAGTGGGTACATCATTCATTTTCTGTTTCTTTTCAATCCATCATTTCTTGCACTTGCAGATATTCCACCCTATTAATAAGCTGTTGCTATGAAAGTAGTGCTCAGTCCCATATTTTAAAAAAAGAGGGATTCAGGAGATTCTGGCAGTCCAACAAAGGTTAGTCTTTAACTCAATTTCTTTTTGGTACCAAAGAAAACAAATGGCCTTAGGAATATTCTATGCTTAAGTAGCCTAAATCAGTGCGTTCCAACAGAGTCCTTTTACATGGTCTGAGTGCAGTCAGTTCTTCCTTGGATACCTAAAGAAAACTGCAGTATGTTAATTTATACATAAAATAACAAAGGAGACAAATAAGTCCCTCTGCTTTTGTACAGGTGACAATTATTTTCAATTTCAGACATTGTTCTTTACCACCTCTCAGAACACAAGGTGCTCATCAAATGCAGGTCAATAGTAACAGTGCACTCCATGTGCAGCTGACAAGATCTTTCAATATTTGGTTGAGTGTCTCCCAGTGGTCACAAGTCATAACAGTAAACATTCTCGTAGATTTGAGAGGTTAGCTTCACTCTTCTATTCCTTAGGAATAGCAATGAACCCTATGAAGTCCTATGCTATACCACAAATTCCATCACATTTCACAGGTGCATGCTGGACCCTCTTGTGTATCAAACATATCCTCCATCAGACAGGATCCTTTATGTTTATTCAGTGGTAGCATAGATACTGAGACAAACTGTTCTTGCTAATCTTAGTTTGAGGGCAGTCTGGCTTATGGCCACTTCAGTTTACATAGGTTTTGATGCCTTATATCAAAAAGATGCCGCAATGGGTCCACAAAGTTCAGTGGAAGCAGTTACTGGACTTCAGGAATTTCCATATCAGAATTTTGTGCAAATGCATGAGTCATCTAAAGTGGTGTATTCATGTATCCTAGCAGTCTCTGCGCAGACCTCTCTAAGCTACCAACAATGATGGTGATCTTAGGTGCTTCTTCTACAGACTGGGTGAGCACACACACACACACACACACACACACACACACACACACACACACACACACACACACACACACACACACACACACACACACACACAGACTGTGAGGGCTAAATCTGCTCTAGTTCCACTGGTCAGTGAAATGCATAGATGCATGTTGCAGTGTAGTGGCAAACATGGGCACATTTTCTGCACTGCCTTTTTTTCAGGTAACTTGCATAGTGTGGAGTGAATAAGTTCCAGAGCACACATTTATCTTAACTGACCAACATGCTACATAAGTGCATCCCCCCATCCCACATTTAATTATAGCTCTGCACAACAAGGTACCCTATCCAGACAAGTTTACCTAGTACATATGCCACATTGCATGGCTTGCTTATTAATGCCATTCCAAAACTATGAAGTGCTGAAAATAAAGAAGGTAATGACCATAAAGACAGACATTCCGATTCCAGAATCTGTGACCCATTATGTTTTCTAGTGTACTTTCAAGAGTAAAGTGCAACAATTCCTAAAGACTGCAGGAACTCATTGCTTGTAATGAGCTGGGGAAGTGCACTGCAGGGGATAAACAATGAAAAAATGACCAGATATGGAAAACTAGCCCAGAAACCAGATTTTCAATTTTAATTACAGCATTTAAACTTCCAAGAGTTAGATGAACATTCACTGCATGTACAGAACCTGAACATGAATGCAATAAGAAGAGTGGCAGGTAAAGACATGATCATTTTACTTTCTTGCCTAAACTCTTTTTTCATCTTCAAGCTGTAAATTTTCAAAGTACGGAAAAACAAGTTGAAGATACACTTGGAGTTCATAAGTGCAAGTTGTCCTTGAGCAGATACTTCAAAAGTGCAGGGCATGTTCCTGTCTGCAATTTTTATGTCTGGAACTGATCCTTTCTGTTAGATAAAATTGTTTGTTTTAAATATTTAGTGCTCTTAATCAAAACATGAAACATAAGAATCAAATAAATGTTTTTGTAACCTGGATTATGTCCAGTTTTTTTATACATGCAGGATTGAAAATCCTCTTGTTGCTCGTAAAACTACAGATAATGATTTGCAGGTAATTACCAAATTGTCCAGTTAGCCTTCCCATGTTTACTGTCTTGCATTTTTACTGTTAATTTGTAGCTTTCCTTCTCTTGTAAGGTTCTAATATATATATTTACACATACATACGTGTGTGTTTGTGTGTGTGTGTGTGTGTGTGTGTGTGTGTGTGTGTGTGTGTGTGTGTGTGTGTGTGTGTGTCTGTGTGTGTGTGTGAGTATTCCACATCGTGTTTAATTCTTCCATTTTGGCTTTACTCTCCTTTTTAATGGATGCTACAGGTCTGCACTTGGGTGGTGCAGTGGTGTAGTGGTTAGCTTGTCACCTCACAGCAAGAGGTTCTCCAGTTCTATTCTTGGCTGGGGTGCCTTCTTTTTCAGGAGTTTGCATGGGTTTCCTCCAGGTGCTCCAGTTTCCTCCCATATTCCAAAGACCATGCAGTAGGTGGATTGGGCACTCTGCCCTAGTGTGTGTGTGTGTCTGTGTGTGTGTGTGTGTGTGTGTGTGTGTGTGTGTGTGTGTGTGTGTATGTGTGTGTGTGTGATGCACCGTCCAAGGAGAGTTGGGCCTTGGGCTAGCAACCTGAGGCTGTAAAACCTGTAACTACTACAGAAACAGCGAGTTCTGAAAGATGCTCATTGCCCGATGTACCACATGGTGCATAAATGGGAAAGAGAGAGACAGGTCTGCACTTTGATGTCTATACCAGCACAGCCTAAGAATTCAGGGTCCAGTTCTCCAAATAAAATTACCATCTGCTGTTTTATTCAGCCCTTACCTCAGTGGACTGCATCTCCTGCTAGCCTGAATTTTACCAGTTCTGCCAGCAAAGAAATCAGGGCCCAGTTCTTCAAATAAAAGTCAATTCTGCAGTGTTCGTCTAAGCTAATCTATAATAATAACCGTGTGCTAAGGCTTCAGTCTGTTTTTGAATTTGAGTTACCTTGTGATGTGCACACTGAACTGAGGGTGCCTATTCCTTTTTGCTCTCTCTCCATCCTCTTTTTCTAGACAAAGGGTTAACGAGTTTCCATAGCCATTAAGTGGAATTTGGTTTATTGTGATAGTGAACAGTCTGTACTGCCAATCATATGGTAAAACAACATATGTTATCGCACTCTATATTGTGGCCATTCTGTACTATCAATAATTATGGCACAAACAAATATAGTTCTTTTTAGCGTTTGTTAGCTGCCATTCTAAGCTGTCTGCCATTAAATCTAAATGCTATAATACCACCATAAGATTTTTGAATAAATCCCCAGTCTAGTAGCGTTTTAGAAGCTTGCTGCAATCACAGCTTCTATACTTTACTTTTTGGGGTAGTTTCTGATTGTCAACAAGTAACAACGCTATAGTGCCACTGCTGCATTTCGTATTTAATCCCTTTGTAGTGCAGCTTGGAAGCTTGCACTCGTAGTTTCCGTTTGTTGGGCTAGACTCCAATTATTCCTGTGGTGTTAGTGTTGTTCTTAGTACTATTTCCCTGTTTCTAATTTTGCACTAATGCAATTGAAACTGCTTTTTGCTATTTAATGTAATGAATTAATGTCATTCAAACAGCTTTTTGCTATTTAACACTCTGTTACTGGAAGCCTGATACTAGAAGTGACACTACAACTGCAATGTATGTTTTTTTTTTTTTACTGCCAATTGCATTTTAATATCTTTGTGTAATATTTTAAGTGCCACATTGTTCTGTTTCACCTCCAGTATTGTCCCCTTTCACTCTCCTCCCTCCTAACCCATGCACCACTTATAAGCATGCAACTCAAGGGAACTGCAACACATTTAAATAGCTAACTTACCTGCAGCATATCTTCTCTCTCACTAAATCTGTAACTAAACAGTAACCTTTTTCTTTATCTTATACTTCATTACAGCCAAATATTGCAGCTTTGTCTTAGGTCTAACACTCCCCACTCCTCCTATCACTAAAAGTTGCATAAAATAGGAACAACTAAAACACACAATGTCCTTCCTACATCCAAAAGTAGCAGTCTCCATAGTAACTATGCTTCTCCTGCTCTCATTTTCCATACTCACATGCTACCACACACAACTGGAAGATTTCACCAGCTCAACTCAGGAGCAAACCAATACTATGACCAATTCACTAAGACTAAAACATTTCCCACTATCTCCACATGACCCTGCCCCTACCCATCGATATTCCTACATAAATAATAAAACAGTCAATAAAATGTTCCCCTACTCGTCCCAAAAACAAAATAAAATACTACATAAACTACTTAAGCTCTACCTAATTCTATCCCAAAAACTCACTTGCTGCGGTGATATACATCCTAACCCAGGACCCACCTGTTCTCCCCATACAAACCTAAACCAATCAAATCCTCTCAACAATAGGACAGACCACTCTCTTCTATTTTTAAACATAAATGTTAGAAGTATTCTTAGCAAAGTTCAAGACCTCCATGCCCTATTGGCCTTTTATAAACCAGATTTAGCCATACTCATAGAAACCTGGCTTAAACCAGAACATCACGATAATGAAATTACACCCCCTGGCTACAATATTATATGGAAGGATAGAACAGGGAAAAAAGGAGGCGGTGTAGCCATAATGTATCAAAACCATCTTATACTGGAACAAGTTAGCTACTCCCCCCTAGAAGTTAATGATACTGAACTCATTATTACTAAATTAAAAATAAATTCTAACAAACATATAGTTGTAGCAGGTGTCTACATTCCACCAGGAAACAACATTGCCACCATGGAGAACCTTTTATCCTGGATGGCTATCTCCCATCCACAAGAGACCATACTCCTAGGAGATTTTAACATAGACTGGACCAACTGTACCAAATACAACCCCTCTACCCATATTAATCTTCATGGGTTTACACAAATCATAGACACCCCAACTAGAATCGATAAAAAAATCTAATCGTTATTCCATCTTAGACTGGATACTTCTGTCTGACCCCTCCTTCGCACACCAATCAGGCTGCCTACCAGACAGTTTGAGTGACCACCAACCAACATATCTTATTAGGAATAAATCCCACCATTCTAGACAATCCACCCTTAGAATAGTTCATAACAAAAAGAACTTCAAAGCTAAGGACCTAAACAATGAACTCAAACACTGTAATTGGTCCCCCCCTAAAACATCTACCCCTTGATGAAACTGTAGATTACTTTAACTCTACCTTTCTCAATGTCCTGAGCCATTATGCACCAGCCCATACTATCAGACTTAAAACAAGCTATCCCCTGGTTAACAAAAGAGACTAAAGCCTTAATGAAAGATAGAGACAGAGCCTAGGCTCAGTATAATCAACTGAGAACCACTACCTCAAAACAAAACTACTCTGCACTCCTTAATAAGACCAAACAACTCATTAAACTTGATAAAGCCAAATACTACAAAACTTTGCACAAAAGACACACTAATAACCCTCCAAAATTCTGGGCCTCTATAAATAAATTACTGCACCCAGGTAGAACCAGCACTCCCACACCTATATTACCAACCAACAATGAGGATACCCCAACACAATTCAATAAATTCTTTACTGAAACAGTACAAGCTCTTTCTAATACCCTAAATAGCATAACCAACCCCATCCTTTCTCTAACCCCACTACCCCTACTAGAAAACAGTCTCCATTTAGCTTCTCCTTGTCTCCAGCACCCACTCAACTTATTACTAAACCCCTCAAAAAATTAAAACCTACCACGCTATCTGCTGACAAACTCCCAGCTGATTTCCTTCAACTATCAGCTGAAACCATATCCTACCCTGTATCTATCCTCATAAACAGATCCATATCTGAAAGTAAAGTACCTAACCTGTGGAAAATATCTCATATTATTCCACTCCACAAAGGTGGCAACTCCCTTGAACTGACCAACTACCGTCCAATTGCAATTTTATCACCTTTATCAAAAATTTCAGAAAGGGTAGTACATTCCCAGCTAATGCAATACCTCCCAAAAAATAGCCTTATATCAACATCCCAACACAGTTTTCGGTCTTTCCATAGCACCACAACAGCCCTACTGTCTTATACCAATATAGTCAATTATCACAGAAACAAAGGCCTTTTTGTATCTTCTGTATTCTTAGACTTATCTAAAGCCTTTGATATGGTCAACCACAACATACTTCTCAAAACTCTGTCTACCCTCAGCATAAACTCCATCACCATATCATGGTTCAATAACTATCTATCTGGCCGACAACAAGCAATGCTTTGGCAGGATCAACTATCCCCCCTTCTACCTGTAACTATAGGAGTTCCACAAGGGTCAATACCTGGGCCTCTACTTTTCTCTTTATATACAAATCAGATAACAGCTTCCTTTCCCTCTGCCTCTATAGTGCAATATGCAGACAACACCACCATCATATGTGCCGCCCCAACCTTAAGCAAACTTCAAACAATAACACAGGATAACGTTACTTTGGCTGAAACACGGTTTCTAGCATTAAACATCTACTAAACCCTAAAAAAACAAAACTTATTCTCTTCAGTCTTGGTAGATCCTCTCCACCAAATGTTGCCTTCACCATAAAAATCTAGGGACAACACCACTATCACCCCAACAACACACACCAAACTCCTAGGAGTAGTAATTGACAGCAATTTCAAATTTGACATACACATAGCACAAACAATCAAAAAATTAAACAAAAAGCTGAGTCTCCTGTATAGGAACAAGCAATTCATGACCAGCCATACCAAAGCCGCTGTCACAAGAACTCACCTGTTATCCACCCTACTGTATGCCTCCCCAGTCGTGACTAATCTTCGCCAAAGTGAACAAAACAAAATTTCATCTTGCTATAACAAGATTGCTAAGTTTGCCACTGGTGCTTCATATAGATCCCATCACTGCCTCTCTCTCAAACAGCTCAACTGGCTTGAGTTGCCCCAACTACTGCTACTAATTACACAACTCTTCATAGCCCATAAACTGTACTATCACCCTGACAAAACACCAGCGTTACAGGAGCTAATACAGCCCTACACCACCACCCGTACCTTAAGATCTACAGATCAAAATCTCATAACTGTCGTCAAACACAAGAATGAAGCAGGCAAAGCTCTCTTTGCTTGTACAATAGCTAAATTTTGGAACTCACTCCCAAAGCACATAACTTCTACCAGCTCTGTCTCACTATTCAAGAAACTACTTAACACCCACTACTCTACCAATTGGCTGTGCCCTTGTGACCCCCCAGATTAACTCAATTTCCTTTCAGTAATGCTATGATTCTGCAGAACCTTCACCACTTTTCTATTAACTACTTCATTCTTAACAAACGAGGTTTTTAAATTACTTATTTTTTCCAAACAATGTTATTCAGAAGTTTTTTTGTTATACTTCACCTATGTACAAATGTTAAATATGTTCCAATATGATTGTATGGGAATGTACTGCTGTTCTTGTTTTTGTTTATGTTTTATATGTGGAGCTTTTCTCCCCGGGCCTCCGCTGAAAATGGACCTGTTATCAAATGTAAAATAAAATAAAATAAAATAAAAAAAATAAAAAAATAAAATAATACATAAATCTTTACTTGTATTACACTACATTATTACACCCTTATATTTTGTCTCTTGTTTTTTTCTTCTAAGATGTAACATTCTTGATCTGTATTGTATTTGTATTCATTTTTTTTTTGTATTTTTAAAACGTATCACATACTTTTGGCCTGTACTTATATGATTTTTGGTAAAATTCCACCTGCATTTGTGCAGATGGTTTTGTGAATTCTGTTTTAAACTCTATAGGTATAGTAAACTAAACTACATCCAGAAAGTAAGTTTGCCTGGTTGACAGAAAATGAACCTACAGCAGCAAATCAAGCTATTGATCCAAGCTGAGGGTCAAACTAGTGGCTCATATATTTGAAATGACTTACTGAGCAAAGGCTTGTGGTGAAAACATTGCTAGGGTATCACATATAAAGGAGAGACAACTCATCACAAACAGTAAAACCTTTTTAAAGTTTAGAGCAAAATGTAAAGTATGAAACTAAACCCAGATTTCTGCAAAACTGCAAACAATGTGTTACTGGTTTTGAAAGGAGACTTGTTGGCTGACCAAATGCTCATGACATCAATACAAAATACAGATGGAATGCTAGGCCAGGAAATTCCAAATCCATTTATGAAGATGGTGTCTGCTGGATGTTAGTGCAAGACTTGTTCACAGTGGAAAAGGGAGTCACTTATTTGGACAAAAAATACAGATGTGACAGGTACCTCTTCAGTCATTCATATAGTTAGTTGACATAATAATAAATGGAATTTTTCACAGAATTTTAAGGTGCTGTGCTGAGTCAAAGACATTAAAAAATATATAAAAAAAGATTTGCTAGTTAGTTTTTCATTACTTGATGAATTTCGAGTACAGTCCTGTCATACAATCCTAAGATCTGTAAGATCTAAATATGATGGCATGACTTATGATGTGCACAACACAGGATTTCAATACCAATGTTGACACTTGGTGTATGAAGTTCATATTGCTATCTACCTGTGTTCCCAGTGCTTGCATCACTAGGTGTCATCATAGCTGGTCTGTTGTCAAGGCTGTAAGTAACATGGAATTCGACTTTTCAGAAGGACAAAATAAAAGTACATATCTGCATTTATTTGTAGACCATGTAGCTTTGTCTGTATTAGCCCCCTCCTATGGTATGTTATCACCATTGGTGGGCTCAATGATTGCACTCAATATGCAGGAATCAGCAAGCCTGGCATGCCAAAGGCCATATACTTTAGCCTTAACTGTCGAGAAATAGATTCCAAACAGTAAAAGGCCAAGGACAGATGCCTCGGGTAGTTCAATGGTAACAGCTCCACTGGTACAGGTTGATTCACCAACTTTCACAATATGTGTTCTGTCTGTGAGCCAATCGGTTACCCATCTAGTGATGTAAGGGTTAATCCCCAGCTGAGAGAGTTTCTCAATGATACCTGCATGGGGGCTTGATTATCAAAAGTTGTGAGTTCCTGTAAATGTTTCCTATAGTTAAAAGATAAAAATGGTCAGTGCTAGTTTAATGGCCACTGTAATTTGTTAATGTCAGCTGTCAAAGAAACTTTCTTGCAAATCATATGATACAACACTCTTGCACACCTTTCGAGATGATTACAACTACTATACCTACATCATCCACTGTGAAAGTGCTACTCATGCTCTCAAAATATTTTGGCTGCTTTAGATAGAGTACACCTTTTTGGTATGAGGTTAAAAGGCTACCCCTTATGAAGTGCAACAAAAAAAAAATCATGCATTTTAAACATGAAATGCAACTCAAAGTTATTGTAGCTTCAACAGAGCTAGAACTTTCAATTATCGCAAGACTTTATGCACTGACAAAAGGATCAGTCTCGGTAACATGCATGCACGTAATTCCTATTTTCGCTTATCTAGAAACAAAATAAATGAATATGTAGATCTACTAAAGGCAATTGCTTCTTGTGCTAAAAGTCAGCTTTAGCGACAACTTAAAAAGCACACCTTATTATACAACCTTTTCATTTTCTGAGCTAAAAGTAAAGTGCAAGCAATAAAAAAATCAAAATGTAGTAAATTGCAAGCTGACCAAGCTCTCTAGTATATTGCATACCATAACTTTTGTTGCTGCTCCATTATTTCGCTATTAGACTACTGTAATAATAAACTGTTTAAAAACACTGTAAATGCCACTTGTTTGTGTAACCTGCTTATACCTGACATTAGTAGAAATGTCATCAACATGCTGTGGAACTGTAGTTGTAGTTCTATATTGAGATGGATGGAAAGGTTAGGGTAATGTGTGGGTGTTTTGGTGGTAGCGGCAATGTTTCATTAATTATGTGTTTGTTTGTTTTTATTTCAAGAATACTCACAATTTAAGTATTGTCTATTATAGTAGTTGTTCTAAACTCATATTGGTATGTTACGGATTTCATTTTATAGGTTCATGGGTAGGTACTAGATTATCGGCCCAAGGGCCTAAGTAAGCCTAGCCAACAAGGTTCCCTGGCTTATGCCACCCAAGAAAGTTATTTTCCTGTGCCCCTGTTGAGCAGAGCCACAGAAGTGATCCCGGGGTTTATTCCCTATTTCCCATCCACTCATCAAGATTTTTCTTAAAGAGTGCTAATGAAGAACTTTGCTTGAAATAGATGGGTAGCTTGTTCCAGAGTATGGGAAGTCTCTGGGACAGGAATCAATCCCTCCAGCATGTGCTGTTTATTATAGTGACATGGTTTAGGTCCCTAGAGCATGTAGCTCGGAGGGATTAAGATTTCTTTAGGTGTAGCATGTCCAACAGCTCTGGGTTTGACAAAGCTTTATATGTTAGGCAGAGATCACCTCGTAGTAGGCAATATGCTACAGAGTAAAGCTGGAGTTTTTTGAGATGGTCAGTGTAGGGCATCTGTTTGAGGCCAGTGATCCTCTTTGTGAGGTACGTCTGTGGCCTTTCCAGCTGCTGCAGATGTTTTGTGAGGTACATTCTGTTAAGTAAAATCAAGAATTCAATACACAGGAGGTTCAGATTCAAAAGTTTACTAGTGTACACCAGGAGGCAAAATACGTACAAGTACAGAATTTTGTCTAACATGAAACAGGAAGCACACAATTTTATATAGGTTTAACATTCAAGCTGTGCCCACCTTACTGACGTGGTATGTCACAGGGCATCTACATCATTTTAGCTTACAGTCCTCTATTCATTAATACTGCTGATGCTGTATATTTTAAAAAAGTTTTCCTCTGGTTACAATACGGCCTTGCTATCCAGCTGGTCAGACATAATGTCTTTCTGTAAAGTTACTTCTTCAAAGTTTCATATCAGTTCGAATTCAATAGCAGATTCAGTCTTTTAATACATCTGTTTGTTCTCTGTAACACTTTCTCACACAGCTGCGTGCTATCTCAGTAACACATATACAAGGCCAAATCATCCCAGCAGGAAAGAGCAGAAGATTTCATTATTTCACACATTTAATTTCCTGACCCAGCAGATAATCACTTGTGAAAAGCATAAACATTAAAACTTGCTAAGCTAGCATCTGCCAGGGTCAAAGGTCAGCTTTGCTTCAAGCCACACTGCAGTTTCAAAACTACTTTACATGTAAACATGAATTAATCCTCTCTACTATATGATTAATAGAATAAAATGCATTATATACTACTTTGCTTTTAAACTAGCATTTCCCATATATTCAAATGCACATTTTTCTAACACATTCCAAAAGGAACATTGTACTCTATAATGGGTCTAATGAGTGTTGAGTAGAGGGGAACAATGACCTCTTTTTTCTGGATAAGAACCCTTTTGTGATGAAGTGTGCCATGTAGAAGGATTTCCTGACTACTGTGGCGATGTGATTATCAAAGGAGAGACTACTGCCCACCTGGGACCAAGGTCTCTTATCACACATTCGGCATTAAGTAGACTACCACCTATGTGGTAGTCCATGGGTACAGAGTTTTTACCAAAGGGGATGACATTGCACTTTTTGGCATTGAGCTTGAGGCCATGGCTCTGACACCAGGCATCTGTCTCAGTGTTGCCCTTCTGTAGGATGTCCACATCATTTGGGGACTCGACTATGGCTCCTAGTTGGCAGTCATCTGCAAATAGTTGGCAGTCATCAGCAAATTTCATTAGCCAAAGGCCTTCTGTGTTAGCCTGTACTTCAGAAAAGTAGATACCAAACAGGAGAGGTCCCAGGACTGAACCCTGTGGTACTCCACTTGTCACTGGTTTGAAGTCAGATTTGGAGTCTGTAACTTTTACAGTGTGGGTTCTGTCAGTGAGCCAGTTGGCAACCCATCTTGTGATGTAGGGATTTATACCTAGTTTAGTGAGTTTAGCTATAATTCCAGAATGAGGGATGATGTTGAAAGCCTTGGTGAGGTCAAGATAGGCTGTGTGAACCACATTACCCTTGTCTATGGCTTTGGTGACTGCCTCAAAGAAGTCAATCAGGTTCAGGAGGCATGATCTGCCTTTCACAAACCCGAACTGGGTGGGGTGCAGAGTTTGGAGGTTACCAATGTCTTTGTTTATGAGTTCCATGATGATACGTTCCATGGCCTTACAGATAAGCGTCATCAAGCTAATAGGTCGATATTTCCCAGGATCAGTGCTGGCTGTTTTCAATGGTTTTACATGTATGGACAAAGTTTTTGAACAAGTTTTCAAAGACACGACTAATCCATTTCATCATTCCTCCAATGGAAATAACATTAACCAAGTAAGTGACAATGCTATTCCGTCTAGTCCGGACGAGTTTTCAGTTTGCAAAAAAGATATTTTCTTGCTAGAAAAACTGTGTACCAAAATTGTCTCTTTACAGTTAGAAGTGTTTTACTTGGAGGAAAATGTTAGCTTAAAGTGTGTGCTGTTTGGTTTGAGAACCTTTAAGTTTCCTAACTGTGTGGTGCAGGGTGACGGCTTGTACACACAGTTAGTTGAACTATTTAACAACACTGGTCTGTAGTTTATGAACTCGCTTATTCAACACTATAAGCTTGAACTTGTGTCATTAAAAGATCAAACTGAAAGCCTGGATACCAAAATCAGAGCATCACAGGCTTTCAGTTCTTTGGCATCTCTTTATTTTGGGATAAATGCAAAATTAGAAAGGCATAGAGCTTCCATTGTTCAAAGGAAGCAAAAAAAGCTTAAGAGGGATCCTGCCGCTTACAGTACAAAAACAGCGTACCCATTAAAAAGCAAGGGAGGTAGTTTGAATGGTGACATTTCATCAATGCATGTTGAAATATTAAACAACAATGATAATTGTTTAAACAAAGACTTTGGTTCAGAAGCCTTTCAGCGAACAGTAAATGATAATGATAAAGGTGGAATTTCATCATCAGACAATATTCAAGCCACTACATCTTATGCACAGGCAGTTTATACTGTCAGTAAGTCTGGTCCTTTTTTAATGGGCAAAACAGGGAGCAAGAAGAATCCAAGGTGGTCTGGGAAGGTCCAAACGAGGAGCAAAGGGAAGGGCAAAAGTCGCAAAAAGAATTAGAGCACACTATTAATGTTTGTAACTTAACTAATGATGTTTTGTCCAGTGAAATAACATCTGTGCTTAGAAAAGGTCTTTCTTTCATTCCTTTAAAGTTAATGTTCCCTGGTTGATAGCTGATTTTAAATTGTATCTTAGAAATTTAATTTAAGGTACATTTTTGATGGTGTTAGTAAAATTGAACCCATGGATTTTGAATGTAAGAAAAAAAGTACATATAATCCTTTATTAAATTCAACTTTGATGGTATTTGGTAAATTATGTGAACAGGAATTTAGAAAAATGCGGCAACTCAATAACATGAAACCCAATCTAACACCTACTGAGATGTCAGCATTAGACATCTTAGCCAACAATAAAGATTGGCATGTTATGAAAGCAGACAAAGGGGGTACCATTGTCATTATGAAGTCTGTGGACTACAGTACAGCAATGAATTCTTTGTTGAGTACCAAAATTATTACAAAGTTGTCACTAAAGAATACATTACTAAAAGTTTTTTGAGATTGGATACTTGTTTATTTGACTTATTTAGTCAGGGAAATTTAGATTATTCTGTATATGATTTTTTAGTAGTTGAACATCCAAAGCTGGCCACACTATTTGGTATTCCTAAGTTACACAAAAATTGTAAGGATCCCCCTTTCAGACCAATAGTGTTGGCTAGTTTTACTAAGACAGAATCTATTTCCATTTGGCTTGATAAACTTTTGAATCCAATAGTACAAATGACAAAATCTTATTTGAGAGACTCATGGCATTTATTGGAATGTTTGGGTCAGCTACATCAGTGTGCTATGTCAACATACCACTCAGCTGTACAGATTTTCACAGAATGTCCAGAGTTTTGGCTCATATTTTTGGCCTGTACCTTTTTTTTCCTGGTAAATCACTGGGATGATCTCAGGATTGAAATAACTAAATAATGACATACATTTGAGTTTCAGACTTCAAATCCATCAGAAAATGTAAATTAAAACAAATCCTGTCACTCTAGCAACTTTCTAAGTTTATAAGGGTAATATTTAAAATATGTCCCTATATCTACCCCCATTTTGTCAAGCTTTGTCCAGATTTTTTGCATTAAGAGGTTGAGAGGTATGTATGTCAATTAAGTTTGCGTCACTAGATGTAGTATCTTTATATACAAGCATAAATCAGACTATTGGTGTAGATTTTTTAAGGGAATATTTAAGTCAATATACCAATCTTGAGAACAATATGGTTAATACTGTATGTGTATTAATGGATTTGGTATTAGAAAATAACTTTTCCACATTTGAAAATAGTTATTTCCAGCAAATCTCAGGAATTGCAATGGGTTCTAGAGTTGCACCTAGTTTTGCTAATTTAGTAATGGCAATGTGGGAAATTAAATTCCTTGATTCACATCCACTATCAAAAAATATATTATTTTACAAAAGATACATAGATGATTTGATTTTTTTATGGAAAGGAGACGTTGATTCATTCCATACATTTGTGCATTACTTAAACAATTCTACGAATTTTCTAAAATTCACTGTTGGTAATTTTGGAGACAACATAGACTTTTTGGATTTACATTTAAGTATTAACAATGAATACACATATTTTGAGAGTAGTATTTTTAGAAAGTCTACGTTTGTCAACCAATATTTACACCACGATAGTTTACATCCAACTTTTATGAAACACGGTGTAGTTAAAGGACAGTTAATCAGAGTAAGTCATTTGACTAGTAGAGATTAAACTTTTCTCAATAAAACAGTTAAACTGATGAGATTTTTTGTGGAAAGAGGTTACGACAAAGTTTGGTTAAATAATATATTAAGAGAAGTTATTGACCTTAGGTCTAGTAAAGCATGTCCTATATTAAAACAGATTAATGATTCAAATGTTGTAAACAACACTGTGGACAATGTTTGTAGTAATTACAGGTTGGCTTTTCCCATTCCAATTTCTAATGAGATGGTAATCATCAGAAAGATTATTTGGTATAATTGGGAAGTGGTATTGGGTAGGACTGATTTGTGTACCGTTATTGGTAAATTTCCACTCTTTACGTATAAGAGGACGGTTAACATTAAGACCATTTTAGAAAGAGGTACCTGTGAGTACACTGATGTTCAAACTGCCTTCAATTTTGGTACATTCCCTTGTGGAACTTGTAAACAATGCAGGTACATTTCAGGTACCAATACAGTGTTTTTCAAGCATGCGAATAAGATTATTCACAGTAGAGGACACTATACCTGTAAGACTAAAAATGTGGTTTATGTTGCGATATGTGTGTCGTGTGAACATTTTTATATAGGGAAAACTATAAGAACGCTTAATAGGCGTATATATGAACACATTTTAGCTAAAAGAAAAAAGGATATGTCTAATGCATTAGCAAAGCATGCTATTACTTGTTTAAATTACAAAAGGTTTTCATTTTTTGTGTTAGAAAAAGTTAGTGATGACATATTTTCTGGGAACTTTAAAGTTATTCTGGAATGTAAAGAAACCTTGTGGCAGATTTTATTTGATGCAGATCAGCTTCCTGGATTGAATGACATGATCAACATCAAATGCTTTTTACAAGCACAAAGGTTATAATTATAATTATTATTTTTTCATTAGTGATATATATATATATATATATATATATATATATATATATATATATATATATATATATATATATACATAAACATATTTTTTAGTATTTTCTGTAATTTGTACATTTCTGTATATAAACCTTTTAATATGGATGTTTTAAGTATGATTTTTTAAGAAAGGTAATGAATTTCTTATATGTATTGCATTTGAAAAAACATATTAAGTGCTTTATACATTTCATTGGTCTTTTAGATCACATGAGATGGTTCATTTATTATTTCAATGACTTAAAATGTGTGGATGGCATTTCTGATGAGGTTCATGATCATTAAAGTGGACGAAACGCATTAAATATAAGGTTGTGGCAGTTTTCTTTCTTCAGTCGTATTACTGGCATTTTTTTACTTGGTTTTTGGTGTGTGCCAGTGAAGTTTTCTGAACTAGACTAGCTACAGGAAAGAAACAAGTGCAAATGCGGGCTTTTAAATCAGAAAGTTGAGAGAGATGGAAGAATTGCCCATATGGCCAATAACTACAATTTCTGGGCCAGAAACCACTCCTTATGTGGTAGATAAGTTACCTAGTGCTTACCACTCCCACTGATAAGCTAGAAGGCTTCCCTCCTACACAGAAAGGCTTGGGGGCCTCAGGAGCTTACAAACAGTCCTGGATACAGCAAATCTGTATCTGGACTAGACTAGTTACAGGAAAGGGGGGAAAAAAGTGCAAATGCGTGCTTTTAAATCAGAAAGTTGAGAGAGATGGAAAAACTGCCCAAATGGCCAGTAACTACAATTTCTGTGTGATTCTGTCACTTGCAACATACTTGTCAAGCCTGGGTGCCTCAAGCATGATACTACAAAAAATGTATGATGATTCCAAACATTGCAAGCAATTCTGAATTTTTCCTTTAGTGGCTGCCTTGTCTCTTGAAAGTGTGATTTTTTTTTTTCACAGAGGTGTAAGAAGTAATGCTCATAAGTACAGCTGCTATGTTATAGAGTAAAGGGCTTGCAGTGTAATGGAAACACAATCTATTATATCACCTACGTTAATAATACCAGTATTTTAAAATGATAATTCATTTGATCATTCCTGATAATTTTTGATATCTGTAACTTCTGAGTGAAGAGGTAGAAGTTGAGATCAGTGTTGTAAGTAAATTAAGAATGGACTACTTTTTGTTTTGGTTACAATTTATGTAGTGACTAGTAAACTAAATAACTTGGTGGAAGATTATTTATAATAAGGTCAACCATCTCGCACTAGTACACACCTTTTTATTATCTTTTGTTAAGTGTGTGACAAAATAAACTTTTTAGAAACACTTGTGTATTGCTTAATAAAACAAACAACTTCTTCTTTTCCCAGTTAGGGGTCACCACAGAAGATCATCTGTCCACTCATGATTGGCAGTGGAATTTTATAGTGTTGAGTTGCCAGTCCAGTGCCCAACCTTCCCCAGAAGGCACACACATGTGCACACTCACACCTAGGGCCAATTTAGAGTGTCCAGTCCACCTACTGCATGTCTTTGGGACGTGGGAGGAAACCGGAGCACCTGAGGAAACTCATGTGACCACAGGGAGGACATGCAGACTCCGCACAGAAGGCACCCCAGCCGAGAATCGAACTGGAGAACCTCTTGCTGTGAGTTGGCAACGCTAACCGCTGCACCACCGTGGCCGCCTAATAAAACAAACTACATTAGTCATAATTCCTGTGATACAGAGAGCTGCATGGAGTGTAGAATCCATAGTTCTCAAAGCTGAATAATATAAGACAACAGAGAACAGATAATTGATTTTATTTTTATTTTATTTTATTTTTTCCAAACCATACACTCTCCGGAAAAGATAATCTCCATTTTCTAGACAGTGTCCCTTAATTCTGAACAGTCCGGAAGAATTCCGGATGGTTGGCAACCCTACTATGGCATGACTCAGCACCTACACCTTCCTGATTAGGTTGAGTACACACTTCTACACACCCTCCACATGGGCTATGTTCCCATAGTAGGGTGTATATCAACATGCATCCATCTGAGTTGGGGGGGCAGCACCTGATGCATGCATGTATAGACACATCCTGACTCTCCTCAACTCTGAGGTAGACCAACATGCCATCATGGATCTTTTCTAAATGGACACTAGTAATATCTCAGCTGTGTGAGCTGTTAATGTACATCATGTTTGTTACTTCTGATAGATGTTCTCAAAGAGATCATCAGATGCATGCATGATAACAACACTATCATCCTGTTGAACTTGACCAGCCCAAGGCATTTGACACAAATGCACACTGAGGTATTCAAACAACATTGTCAGATGTGGCCTTCAAACAACATTGTCAGATGTGGCCATAAACAGCTATATCATCAAGTGGGTAGACCAGTGAATCACATGCATGGCATATAGCTATGTAGACATGTGTGAAGTAACCTATATCTCAGGTGCAGTGAACAGGTCCATATATCGTGGCTGTCTGCTAGTCCTTTCATGCCCATTATAAGTGATGGATATCATAGATGACATACACATCCTGTGTTCAAACAGCTGCCTGAAGGACAACAGGCTATGGGCAATCATTGACTCCAGCTGTGATATTATACTATCAGCACACACCAAGGATTGCTGATACAGCCATGACAATACCTGCAATGACAAGAAAATATGGGGGGATTTGTTATGACAGGAAAACAAACACACAATCCAGGTATTATGTGGACATCACATGCTATAATCAGACCAATAGGTATGTTGTCTGTGTCCTGGGGTAGATGGTAAATGGAACATCCACCAACATGTGGTCACAGTGCTGACTACTTCCTTGTATGTAACACATGGACTGAGTATGTGAAGGACATCCACATCAGAGGCCATAACACCTCCATAGTTTCCAGCCTTCATCACACCAATAACTGAGTTCAGTGCACCCTTCTTCATGTACCTCCCTACGAATCTTCCAGTGATGTGTAACTGAAATGTACCACCTTTGTCATAGTGAGCTGTCACACATCTTATTGGCCATACCTAGGTAGTCTTTTTGTGTCATAAACATTACTGTCTGATAATGAAGAAATAAGATTTCTACCTAATGGACATTACATTAAGTACCTAGCATACCTAGCACATTGTTTTTTCTTTTCTAATTTTTGGGAGGGTGGAGATTTGGATTATTTTGTATCTCAAAACAAGGGGATTCCTTCTAACAACAATTCCAAAATGGCAACAATAACAGTAGCAGTGCTTATACATTATGGGATGTATTTTTGCAAAACCTATAAATTTCTTAATTTCTTTAATGGTATGTCTCTCACTTGAACCAAAACCTTCAGAAAATGCTGATATGGTGATTTAAACATGGGGGGGGGGGTTTCAAGTACACATCCCTTGTTTAGGAAAGCATTTTTTGAAGACTGGGCTATTTTTTTTCTTATAAGTGGATGCACATTTTTTTATCTTCCAAACAGCAGCTTGGTTAGTGAAACTGCACTCCAGTCCCTGAATTTTAGCCAAACAACGGTTTACTAAAACAACAAAAAATTGAGCACTTTCATCCAGATATGTTAAATACTTCTTCAGAATCAATAAAACAATAAACTTGCTCATTTAAATAAACCTCCCTTCAATCACACGTCACAATTCTAACTAATGAAACCAATGAAACACAAACAGTAAACAAGTCAATTATGACAGAAATCAGCAAATAAAACAAAGACATCAAACATTGTACTGTGTACATAATGCATCCTTGGGTGACCATTATTTACACAGTAGCACAATCCCTGTTGGGAATTATTACTTGCTTGTCAGAAACACATTTACAGCTTTTAAATAAGGATTTTAATTTTTCCTCTATCAACATGAGCTGGTTTATTGGGTCTAACCTTCATGATTTTACATGCAAACTTCATCTGTTTATTATTCTTGCTAAAAGTGATCCAAACTGAAATTGTAATAACTATCATTTGCTTAAACCAGATTCACTGGCATAGATAGATAAGCTCATGACAAAACCCAGGTGGTTCAAATTTAAGTGGCAGCCAGGGCACCTTGAACAGTTGTCAGGAGGGAGGAAAGGAATGATGTAGCTACATCAGCACAACAGTTGTGACTGGATACACTTACCATAGTAGAATCTCTAGTCGAGACTGGGCTGGGGATTAAGTAGAGACACTATCTACAAGGAGGCAGGGCTAATTTTACGGCCCATTGTATGTCAACATAAACAAGGGATGCCTTGGCCTAAAAGAAAAACCTTAATTTCCACATGTGGATGATGGCGCCTCACCCAGATGGCTTGACTTCACCTCTAAAGAAAGGATGCCATTGTTAAAATGAATTCCAGTCAATTAGGAGCTGCCTCTGTTCATTATTAGTGTAGGGAAAGTCCTGAAGTAGATTTTCTACTCATCCATACATCCAAGTGGTGCTTGAATATGGACAGGAATGAGCTGTGTTTTATGGGGAGTATGTTCCAATCAGTGGTATCCTCTGTGAGATATATTTGTCCCTCCAAACTGTTATGCTGATGTTGTAGAACAGGTTTAGCTCCCTAAACTAAGTATTTCTGATGCAATTTGACTTGCTGATGTGCAGTACGTCTATCAGTATCGGATCAGAGATTGCTTTGTATGCCAGACAAAGATTAACGCTTGCAGTCTGTAGGATACCAAGTATAGTGACAGGGCTTTGAGGTGGTCCATGTAGAGCATATTGTTTAGGTCCTGCATCCCTTTACTAAAGTATCTCTGTGGGTGATGAAATTGCTGCATGTGTCTGGACATATACAAGTCACAGGAGGCATTATACTCAATGACTGGCCTAATGAGGGCTGAGTAAAGGGGAGGGAGTAATGACATTAATAGATCTAGACCCAATCCTTTGTTTATAAGCTGCACAATATAGAAGGACTTTCTTTCAATAGCATACTCATGTTGGTCAAAAGTTAGGTCACTAATCACATAAGCTTCCAAATCCCCAACAGCTGGGTCATTTCTTAGGGGTGTACTGTCAATGTGGTAGTTGCCTATAGTAGATGACTTCCAAACGGATACAATAATGTATTTTTTGGCATTAAGTTTTAGTCCATGATTCTGGCACCATTTATTTGTTTGAGACAGACCTTCTTGCAAGTCATTTGGGAATTCATTGACTGCTTCTAGCTTGCAGTCATTGTGGAATTAATTAGCCAGGGGCTTTTGATGTTGACATTTACTTCAGAGATGTAGAAGCAAACAGGAATGTTCCCAGCACTGAGCCCTGAGGGACCCTACTAGTGACCGGTCTCTTTGTGGAGGTAGTTTCCCCAATTTTGATATCCTGTGTCTTGTCTGTGAGCCAGTTGGCAATCCAGTAGGTGATGGTTCTTCCTTATGCATGTGAATGACTATAGCTGTTCTCAATTTAGTTGGTACAAAACCTGTATGGAGGCTGAGGTTGAATGGTGTTGTTGGGGGGGCTAAATTGTGCTTTGTGCTATTTAAAATGCATCAGTCAATATTGTCAGGACCCATTGATGCAGTATTTCTAGCATTTGATAGCACTTTCAGGACTTCATAGGTTTATAGATTAGTACCAGGCTATCTGCCCCTGTGGGCAATTTTGAGCCTACTTAATTATCCCATGTTGGTTAGTTCAACACCAGAAGTATCACAAAATGCCTTCTACCAGCACTGCAGGACTGCATGGATAAGGCAATCCCAGTCTGGTGGATCCCAGCCATAAACAAACTCTACAACAAAAGGAGGATCAGTAAAAACTAAGAGCTCTCATAAAATCATCCAGCAAAAATTTGAGAAAAAAAAAGCAAAGACTCAAAAGACAATCATATAAGGCTTTCTTTAGCTATGTTAGAAACCTGGGAGATGTGAAGATTACTGATCCTACAGACATTGCCAACATACTGGCTGAAAAAGGGATCTATACCAACCAAACAGCCCCAACCCAAACACAACCAAGCAAGTGAAACTGCTCTCAAAAAAAAAAACAGCATCCATGGGGGACCCTGGGTGTCCCCCCTGTGTGCCTCCACGACTCAAATGAGGAATTAAACCCACAGCTAGGACTTTGATCCATCCCAGTTTGGCTTTGTCAACCAAAGCCATGAGGGAGGAAGTCCATACATAGTCCCCTACCTCGATGGCGCGAGCCTTATACAACCCCCCACCGGGTATCATTGAAAAACTCATCAGCTTAAATGTTAACCCATACATCACAAGATGGGTTGCAAACTGGCTAGTGACAGAACCCACAGGGTCAGAGTTGCTGTCAGTCCTTACTTTTATCTCTTTTTTAGAAGCCTCAGCACAAGCAAACACAGGAGGGTGACAAGCACTGCAAACAAAATCAATGACTGGCCCATAGTAGGAAACACATTCAGACACACTCCTACAGTCTCACAGAGAAGGATAACTGGTGCCAGGCCTCTGCCAGAAGTTAAATGCCAAAATGAAAAAATCATAATCTACATAAAACTTAAGGGAAAAAGCAAGGTTACCCTAGTGGCAATCCACTGAGCACAGAGAAGTTATCAGGGACCTGGGGACCCAGGAAGATAGTAGTCTGTCATCTGTCACCCATTACGACCAAGTAGTATGTCAAAGTAGAGTTAAAGACCTTAGGAAGACCATCCCACATCTACATCAAGATAGAATCTAGTCTCAAGGGACCTCTCACTCTCCATCCTCCATCCACCACTCAGACAATGATTGACGAATGATTCCAATGATAAGACAAATGACCGCAGACTTGCAGGAGAGGCCACAAAGTTCAAAGTTCCTCACCAAAAGGATAAAGGTCTCAGTCCTATGCTGCCCCCGAGAAAGAAAAGAACTCCAGCTCTATTCAGTTCAATTTTGCTCAGAGGAGGTGACCTGCCTAACATAAAGGCCATGTCAAACCCAAGATTGATGAAATATGCTTCACCTCAAAATCTAGATCCGGCCAGAGCCACACAAATGGAGACTTAAACAGGGAATTCATCATCACCAAAGACCCTATGCTGTGTGGGAATAAAAAATATATATGAGTGAGGAGCACCGCTGGCCCCTTGTTCAAGAGAAATCTTGACCAAATGGGGGGAGATGAAGATATCCCCAGGATTATACCTCAGTGTCACTGCTCGACAGAGGCACAGCAAAATAATGGGTATAGTTCCCCATACTAAAGGAGCCTAGTATGAACCTATGAACCTATGAATTAAACTATGCACCTTGTGTGTGTAAGGTAAAAACCTTAACCATTATACCAACCTTCCAACACTGCCAACTTCCCAACCCAACTTGATCTTGTGTGATAGCTGTAGGAGAGTTGGTTTCAGGTATATCTCATAGGTTTGCTGGACGGAAAAGAGGGGTAAAATTTGAGCTGAATTTATCAGCCAGCAGGTTGCTATTTCTTCAGCCTCACTGAAGGTATCTTTGTTCATAATTATCTCAGCACACTGCTGCATTGTGCTGCAGTGATTAAGAACATAACTCATAGATTCATAGATTGTTACTAGGCTAATGACTAGGGGGAGCTTTCTTAACCTAGACAAGTTTTCCTGAAATAATAATGACATCCTGTATCCAAATAGGACATTGAGAGACAGGCATTTAAAAGCTACCAGTGTGCCTAAGGGACACAGGTGCCATGCCTGGTGTACATTTCATATTCTCCATCCACTGGTCTAGATTGTGCTTAAATGCAGTACTAGACAAACTCTGCTTTGCATGTATGTGAAGTCTGTTCCATAGGAGGAACAATCTCTGTTGCTTCAGCATGTTCTGTTTAAGTCAAAGACAAAATTCAGGTCCCTAGACCTTGTATTTCTGGTACTATTTGATGTAAGAAGATTCAGGAGATTCATAAGTGTGGAGTTTGCAAATGCCTTGTAAGCCAGACATAGATCATCACTCAGCAATCTATAGGAGACTGAGTAGATGTAAAGGGCTTTAAGGCACTCTTCAGAGGGCAGGTTTGTTATGCCTTGTATTCTTTCTGTAAAGAACCTCTGAGCTTGCTGTAGTTGCTGCATATATCTGGTAAGGTACATACCGAAGTGAGTACTGTACTCTATGATTGGTCTGAAAAGGACAGAATGCAGTGGAATAATGACCTATTTGGACCTAGATTCCATGCTATTTCTTATAGGTTGCACAATGTAAAAGGATTTCCTCACAGCTGTGGTGACATGGTGGTCAAAGGCAAGGTTACTGTTTATGTATATGCCCAGATCCCTGACCACTAATTGAACTCTTAGGGGCATTTTATCAACATGGAAATTAGCTGGGATGATTGTCTTCCCAAAGGGTACAATTATGCATTTCTTAGCAATGAGTTTAAGACTGTAGCTTTGGCACCATTTGCTAGTCAGATATATGTCTTCTTGAAGAATGCTAGTGTCTGCAGGGAAGTCAAAGATAACCCTCAGCTTGCAACCAACCATCTGCAAACTTAGTCATCCATAAACCTACAGTGTTTGCTTACATTTCAGAGAAATAGATGCCAAAAAGGAGCAGGTCCAGTGCCAAGCCTAGGGAGTCTCTGCTAGTGACTGGCATCTTGGTGGAGATAGCCTCACCTATTTTGTCCTCCTGGGTCTTATCAATGAGCCATTTGGCTACCCAGTGGGTAATAAAAGGTTTATACCTAATTTGCTGAGCTTGTCTATAATGTTTGAGTGTGGTGTTGTATAAAAAGCCTTGGGCATGTCAAGGTAAGCTTGTGGTCAGAACTGGATCCAGCACAAGGCAACCTAGGCAGTTGCCTAAGGCCTGTGTTGGCTGGGGAGGGGGTGATAAAAAATAAAAATTGTTCATTAATAAAAACTCCAAAGATATTCATTAAGTCTGAATGATGTCTGCAAAACTGGAGGGCTTTAGGATCTTGCATCAGACTTCTGTAAGAAAAGAGCAACAAGCCTCAGAAACATTTAGGAAGCATTAAAGCATCCTAATGTATACGTTAGATGCCAGTAAGCAAGGACTGCAGATCAGGAGATTTAATGGGCATTGTGTGTGTGTGTGTGTGTGTGTGTGTGTGTGTGTGTGTGTGTGTGTGTGTGTGTGTGTGTGTGTGTAATGGATGACAGCTTATTCAGGCTCAAACCTTGTACTTTTCTTACAGAAGACTAGAATCTGAATTTTCTACATCAACTAAGCAGATTCATTTTTAAAGAATGCTACATTTCTGTGCATTTTCAAAGAATGTTGAGTTTCTGTGCATTTTCAAGGAATGTTGAGTTTCAAGGGAAGATAAGTCTACTGTTGTTCGATGTGTAACTGTTTTGTTTAGCAAATGACCATAGTCAGTGTTTGTGCTACAAAATGTGAATGCAGTGTTAGTAGCACAAAAGGTAGCATACTTGCTTTTGGTGTAGAAGGCTTTGGGTTCTACTCTACACCAGTTAGATGGAGTGCTACTATTGAAGTATACTTTAAGAGGGGATGTGGGTGCTATAACTTTAGTGTGTCCTTCTTGGGATGAGGTTACTAGTAACTATGAACTTGTTGCTGGTTTGACAGCCATTCCTTATTGCAATTTTACCAGCTTAACATTTTTTTTTTAAATGTAACAAGGGAAATGCATTCTTCAAGGGCAGCAGGCACTGGATTTGTAAGTGAAACACTGAAATGTAAAGTTGTTTGCCAGCAGCAAACTCTTTATTAGCTATAGATCTCTTTGATGTGGAATTATTCAGATGACTTTTACTTCTGCAGAGGTTGACAATATTGAGTGGTATTGGTGGATTGTAATGACAGAAGTTTGAGTGTCCTTTTGTGGTTGAAATGTTCTGTAATGGGTAGTTTTGGCATTATTAGTTCATACGTTTTGTTTTATTTCTTGCTGAAAAACTGTTTAAACCTACAAATGTAAGCACACTCAAACAAGTGGTTCTGTATTTTATATATATATATATATATATATATATATATATATATATATATATATATATATATATATATATATATATATATATATATATATATATATATATATATATATATATATATATATATATCAGGATGGTGCATCAGACAACACATGAATGAATGCATGGTCCTAAAAATGTATGCACAGGCCCTATTTTTTGAAAACAGCCCAAAGGTAAACTTAATACACCACTGGCCAGATGCATTTTCTTTGAATGTGGGATTCAATGCTTTGTCAATGAATGTGAGTTTCAAGGGCAAATAAGTGTACTTATCATGCTGCGTCTGTTTTGGTTGTGAGACTGTATTGTTTTGTTTAGCAAATGGCTATCAGTATTTGTGCTACAAAATTAGAAATAAAAGTTTTAAATATTTATAATTATTGTAGAAGTAAAGAAGAAAATAGTATACACACTGACAGGTTGGAACAGTGTTTGTGGTAACTGGGGAGAAATAGCCAAATAATAGGACACTGGAATGGCTTGAAGGATGCTGCTGTGTGTGTGTGTGTGTGTGTGTGTGTGTGTGTGTGTGTGTGTGTGTGTGGTGGGGTGATTCATTACCTTACAAAGGGCCCCAGTTGACCATAATCCTGCTCTGCATGACCTCATTCATTGCTTTGGTGAATCTCTCAAAGAAGAGCATGACCTTCCTTTAACAAAGGCAAACTGTGATGGGCCCAGTGAGCTATGCCCTTGTTTATCATGTCCATGGCCTTACAAATGAAGCTTGTCAGACTTATGGGCTTGTAGTTACCCAGATCTGAGGTTGGGCCTCATTTATGCTGGAGAATGACTGTAGCCATCTTCCATTCCTTGGGCACAAAAGCTGACTGTAGTCTCCAGTTGAAAAGTGATTCAAGTGGACCAGAGAAATCATATTTAATACTATTTAGTAAGCATCCAGCATTGTTATTGGGGCCCACTGATGCAGTGTTTTTGGCATTGGAAAGTGCATTGATGACCTGTTCCCTAATAATGGTTGGGGGGATTTGTGGTATGCAGTATTTCCTTTGGACTATTGGGGAGGATTGGGAAGAAATTTGAGTCAAACCTGTCAAGCAAAAAGTTGGCAATGGCCTCTGGTTCAGTGTGGGTGATGCCATTTACATTAAGTTCTGTACATTGTTACATATTTCCCTTGAGGTTATGGGTATTGCTGTAGAAAGCTTTATGGTTGTTCTTTGCCTGAGAAACTAAATTTTCTTTAAATTTAGCCTCCAAAGAATTAAATAACCCTTTTATCTGTCTGTTTAGATTTTTCAGGAGGCTTTTAATATGTTAGACTTTGTTCCTAATATCTTTGTCAAGAATTTTTTTTTCTTTTGTTGTATAAAAGACTGATATTGTGATTCCACCAGGGTTGCTTGTCTTTTGAGTTCATCTCATTCTTATTTTGAATAGGCACAGCTTGTTCTATACAGCATCAATATGGCTATACAGGAATTTTGAAAATATCTCACCATATGCTATGGAGTTTACTGGGATTTCCGTACTTGGAATTTAGCAGATGTGTGACTTAGTAGAAATAGGTTAGCCTTGAAATAGTTCCTAAAGGCTTTTGGTTTTGCTGGGTCCCCCTATTTAATTTTTATTTCAATCAATACTGCCTTATGGTCAGATCTGACGAACAGGGACATTACGTTTGGTGAGAAACATTGCTCCCCTATGTTTGTGATTACAAGTCAAGGATGTTTGTACCCCTGCTGGGAGAATGGACAAACTCTTTCAGGATGCTGGTATTAAAGAAGTTTATGAATCTCTGGGCTTGTGTATTAGAAGTGGTTTAGGATTCCCAATTTAGAGAGGGATGGTTGAAATCCACCTTGAAAATCTTATTGGGTTGAATGGTGAGGGACTTTAGTACATTGAGGTAGGTAGTATAGGTTTTCTGGAACATGGAGGGGGACCTATAGTTGCAAGGATATAATACAAGGCCCTGTTTATGGTGAGTTGTACATAGATGAGTTCCAGTGGGTAATACACTAACTAGTCTGGATGTGAGATTGTTTTTAACATACACTGAGTCTCCTCCAGCTTTAGTTCCCTCCTGTGCAGTAGCTGGTCTAAAGGTGTGAAAGGTATTAAAACTCTGCACTGCCAGAGTATTCACCATGACTTTAAACCATGTCTCCATTACTACACAGATGTCTAGACTCTGTAGGGAGAGGAAGGCTTGCAGGGAGTAGAGTTTCCTGTTGAGACTTCTACTATTGAGCAGTGCTGCCTTCATATATTCCTTCGTAGGTTCAGTTAAGTTGGGAAGTTTATCAGTTTGACATTGCCTAAGAAAGGTACCTGTGATTGTCTTTGGCTGCTGTAGCTATTTGAGCTTCAGACTTGGCTTGGTGGATTTTATTAAGCTACTAAGTTGTTTGTGTCAGAGACAATGGCTCAGTTATTCTGGGAATTATTCTGCATTACTTTCAGTCAAAATTCTCTTCATTCAATGTAAAGTATGCGACTAAGGTAAACTGCATTATGTGACAACTTGGTTTACAGGCGTATTACTAGAAATGAATTAGGTGAATCATGTAGTATTATTGAAAATTCATTATATGATCTGTTTGTGAATGACTAAATTGATGTCAGTTTGTGGTATTATCTTACTGTGCATTACTATAGACAAATAAGTTTACACAATAACAGACACATTGCTGATTATCTGAAACTAAATCAATAGCAATTTTTAAGTAACAAATGTTAAAATCTATAGTTAGAAAGATGCTATTCTCCATTCTGGACTGTAATCAAAAATGAGAGGAATTTTCAATTCATTGAATAATACATTAGTAACAGATATTGCCTCTCTTTTTATTGCATTACCTCAGTTTAGGCACTGATTTGGTATGGAATGTTTTATCCAAAAAAGCCATCTGTATTCTATTAATGACATTTCTTTCATTTATATATGGTTAAAAAAACTCTGTACATTTTTGTTCGTGTTTCAATATGACATTTCTCACCGTATTAGTGGAGTGGATATGAGGAATGGAGTGGCTCGCTTCTTTGCTAATCTTGTTTTGACTCACTCAGCATTTTTGGTGAAACATCAAATGCCTATGCCATTTTAATGTGTGGCATCATAGTTTAGTTGAATTAGATATGTTTATTAGTTACTTCAGCAAGGCTACTTCTTTTTTTTTTTATTTTCCATTAGTGTCCTTAGTGTAAGCGTTGGTATTATTGATTTTTTGGGATTTTGTTAATTATACAGGTACCCATTTTAAAAATTTTGACTGATATTTATAATAATTCTCCCATTAGAAAAAAATAGCTATATAGATTAGAATTTTAATAGAGACATTGGTACACTTCGACACAAAAATCTTGGATAGAGGCTTTCTCAAAGGTATGCTTAATAAATTTATTACTTGTATCAATATTCAGCATGACAATAAATTTGGTACTTTTACTGCTATTCATTTCATTTATCTATAGAAGTGATACAGATTCTATCAAGGATAGTATAATATTTCAACGACACATAAAATATTTGTGGACAGTTTACCAATGGACCTATATTCTCAAACAATCAGAATTGGTTAGGTCTTTTCACAGTACATCTCTTACTGGGAAACCTAATAATTTTTTAACAGTATAGGTTGTGCACTAGCCACCAATGTAGGTTTGTGGTCAATAGTTCATGGTATTTTAATTTCATTAGGAACAGAAAATATAGTCCTGGGGCTACTTCACTCATATTGTTACTCAATATAAATATGTTTCTCAATATTTTAAAAGTTCTGTCTCTTACATAGATAACAGTATTCATGATTTAACTATAAGTGTCTATGAGCATATATACACTAGTTAGAAAAACTCAGACTACAACTAATGTTTTTGTAAGATATGGTTTTGCTTGTTCTTGATATATAAAAGAATATTGTTTATGGTTTGGAACATGTCAGTCTTTATAGTAAAGCAGGACATTTTGACATATTGAAAATAAGGTTGCAAACAATACTGCTGCATATGGACTATGTCATTGGTACAAAACGTCATCTTTTTAGGAAAATATAGCTTAAAAAGAAATTGTTTCAAGGTAGGATAATATTTTAACTTATTATCTGTTAAGGTATTATACTTAAAGATGTATTTCATTTTTGTTTTTTTTTCTTATTGATGCCTCCAGTTTTCTCTAGTCTGGAATAAATGATGCTTTCTCAGGAAATGACTATTTCAGAATGTGATATTCTCTTCTTATCTTCTGTTCAGACAGTAAGTTCTCAATTCATGTCCACTTTTCTTACAGAGTTTTTTTAAATGTAGAAGAGTTTAGTGAACTTTCCTAAAATTATAACTAGTTTTAATTCTCCTCCCTAGCCGTATTGCTCTTTCCTGCTATGAAGTCTGTTTACTTTGTCTGGGCCAAGCTTTTGTCATGAAAGCATACTAATTCAGAGATTGTTCTCTTAATAAATTAGTCAAGCATGCATTTGTTTATACTTGTTAAAGATACACACTGGACAAAACATAGAAAACATTTTCTTTTTAAGAATGAATTTGGCAAAACAACTATATATAACATTAATATACCAAATGACTAATGGTTTTTGAGATTAAACCCATCCTAAAATTATACAATTTGCAGCAGATAATTTATTAATATCTAAAAAGAACAATATAATATTCTGAAATTTGCAAAGAAAGTGATGACTCAGTGATTTGAACATATAGAAAAAAATCACAACATGTCAATGAATTGCTAAAACCTTTAATATGAATTAATTATATGTGCAAATGTGCAAGGAATGTTGCATACATTTCTTTTAGGTCATTCATCATGACTTTTCCCATGGATTTACTAATCTTCCATGCAGGACTAACTTACTCCTGCATGAAAGCTCCCGTATAGGAGCAGGACAGCAGCACGCCATTCATATTAATGAAGGTGCGCTGCTCGAGCTCCCAGGCTTACATGGAGCATGTACGAGTGCAGGGGGCATGTCTGAGAGCAGAGCACTCAGAATAAACACACCCCTGCAATGCAGAGCAGCAGAAAGTGTTAAAAAATGAGCGAGATCGCTCATAGGTGTACGCATATCCCCACCAACAGTCCCCCATGTGTACAACAGCAACAGTGCCCACCACTTAGCTACAAGTAAAGCAGCTTAAAAGGCTGAAGAGGATAACAAGGAAGATATATGCAAATGAAGCACCACAGCAATAGTGTAGTGGGCAGGGCATCGCTTCGTATTTGCTGTAACTGTTTTCTTCCATTGCTGTGGTGGATTTTTGTTTGTTTGATTCATCTGCCTAATGAGCAGACATTCCTGCTTCGATTCACACTACAGCAGAATCTATTTTACATGACAAAGCACATTATAACCAATGTTTTTGTTGCAAAATCTAATAAATAACACATATTTATGAACTAGAGTACTGCAGGAAATGCACATGTGAAGTATCAGTGTCATAATGAATAAGGTACTAATAAGCAGGTCTAAGCACAACTAAGCAGTAGTAAGAATAACAAGCACTAGTAAGTGTGTTTATGTGCGTTTGCGCGGGGGGTAAGCACTGTCTACACAGATTAAGTAATATGGAAGCTAACTGAGTATAAGAAACTGTAACCAGAAGGTAGTAGTGCTTACTGCCGTGCAAATGTGCACACCAGCTTACAACTGCTGTAACATGCCTAAGCACTCTGTATCCAATGGCCTGTGTTCTGCCCAGCAGCAAAATAAACAAACTCTGCAAGGCTCAAATCCAGGACCATGCACACCATACACAAAGCAATTTACCACTAAGCCACACCAGATGTACATAGCTCTGATGTTGTCTGATACATAACATCCAGCCAAGTCATGCAACAGTACAGAGAATGTATACCAACATCTAGATGTATGTGTGAGTGTAAATATATTAATACCTAAACAGATACAACATTTGCATATATATATATATATATATATATATATATATATATATATATATATATATATATATATATATATATATATATATATATATATATATATATAGTATATATATATATATATATATGTATTACTATCAATGTCAATATTTCGCTGTGCAATTGCACGGCTATGAAGTATTCAAACAACATATGTTCGAACACTTCATAGTTCGGCAGATTATGTGAGCGAATGTTATCATTGCGAATGGACTGTGCAGTCGCAATTATAACGTTCGCTCATGTAAGGGGATTGCTGTACAGTGCGGTTAGGGAAATACATCCCTTTCCTCACTGTAGTGTTATCTCGGAGTTGGAATATTAAGTTAGGGGGGATGTGTGTTTAGGCTAGTTAGGTAGGGAGTCAAAAGAAGGGTGGGAGTGCTGTTAATTGTCGAAAATGTCGCGAGCGACATTTTTGACAATTAGCTGTTTTTGACATTAGGTACATACGGAAATGTTCATTTCCGATGTTAAAAGTCGAACTTTCGTACACTTTTTTTTTTATTTTCGATTTTTTGATAGTAAACCATATATATATATATATATATATATATATATAGATAGATAGATAGATATAAATATTCAGAAATATATACATATATATAAATATACATGAGCATATATACATGCAAATGCCGACATCTACACATATATATGTCAACATCTATATGTCCACATATACACAGCAAGTTACATATATGTACACAGATATATATCCCCATAGGTATATACAGACATAGTTATAAATTGTTGTTGTTGTGTCTTTCGACTTTTCCTGGTTAGGGGGTCGCCACAGCGGAACTCCAGTCCGCTAATGATTGGTAGTTGATTTTTACATGCCGAGTTACCAGCCCTGACGCACAACCTTCAACGAAGGTACGCCCATTCATGCATGTCTTCACGCAGAAGACGCTCTAATGAGAATCGAACCGGACAGCGTCTTACTGTGAGGCGACAACGCTACCACAGCATAAATATGTAAGCAAATATATATACCTATATAGGTATATATGGCCAGATATCTGTAGATAGCAGTGGTAGATTAACAGAAACATATGAGTCCACATGCACCATTAATGGTGTTGAGAGGCCCCAAACAATATACGTCCTGTACGAATTGCCATACCTCCCCACAGCCAAACACATCCGCCCTGCAATACACTACCAGGTTTATTGTAATTTGATTGTTTTATTTAAACAGGGATTTAAATTATGTTACTTTTATGTTGTATTTGTTCTATATTTCATTCCCCTCTCCCCCACCCACTAGGCGGGCCGACCTGTACAGGCCCATCCAACCCAGCCCCTCTTCATACATTCATTACCCACTGTTCCACCCCCCCCCCTTGCTGCACACACACAGCCACCATCTCTTCGCTGGTAACCGGCCCATAGCTACCACACCACCACACTTTGTCCACCCTCCAGTCTTCCTCCCCTCGGGACTCATCTTGTACATTGTCCCAAACCAAGTATCTTAGGTTTGCCACACACTGTAGTCCATGCACATATGAACACAGCCATGCTTACCTGTATAGACATGGTGTTATCACAAAGAAAGTCACCCAATTTTTGGGTCATCCCGCATAGGATGAATGTGTCCCTGGTAGTAACAATAGACTGCATGTGCGACTTTGTTTACACTAACAGTTTTATTTGTAGGTATCGCAAAGCATACGTGGCATACAAGCTTGCCCGGTATGCACACAAAACCTAACAGGAATGTTTAATTCAGGTATACGGGAAACACACGTCCCTGGTATACACACGGCAATACAGGTTCCCCTCCTGATAACTAATTTATTGTCTAATGAAGATGCACTGCTTTAAAGTGCCTTAATCAGTCTGTATCCAATGGCCCGTGTTCTGCCCAACAACAAAATAAACAGCTTCAGCAAGGCTCGAGCCCAGGACCATGAACACCATATACAAAATGATTTACCACTAAGCCATACCAGATATTCACAAATCTGATGTTGTCAGTAACATAACATCCAGCCCAGTCATGCAACAGTACAGAGAATGTATACCGACATCTAGATGTATGTGTGTGTGTAATTATATTCATATCTAAACAGACACTACATATCTATATATGTAGATATATATGTATATATAAATAGTCAGAAATATATACATAGATATAGATATATATGAACATATATACATGCAAATGCCGACATCTATACATATATATGACAGCACCTATATGTCCACATATACACAGCAGGTTACATATATGTATGCAGATATATATCTCCATAGGTATATAAGGACATAGTTAGAAATATGTAAGCAAATATATATATATATATATATATATATATATATATATATATATATATATATATATATATATATATCTATATATATATATATATATATATATATATATATATATATATATATATATATATATATATATACCTATATAGGTATATATGGGTAGACATCTGTACATAGCAATGGTGGATTAACAGAAACATATATGTCCACATGCACCATTAATGGGGTTGGGAGGCCCCAAACAATATGCATCTTGTAGTAATTGGCAACCCCCTCACAGCCAAACACGTCTGCCCTGCAATACACTACCAAGTGTTGCAGATCCCATAACCAGGACCTGACATGACATGGCCACAAGATGTTAACAGTACTACATCCCACCTGTATGATGTCAGGCTGGTATTGGTAACATATTATGCAGTACTGTCCGGCTCCCATAGGAAATGTAAAATGTGGAAGCTATCAACATCCCCAGGATACATATACACAGACACATATATGCAGATATAGATATACATATATATATATATATATATATATATATATATATATATATATATATATATATATGTATATATATATATATATATATATATATATATATATATCTATATATATATATATATATATATATATATATATATATATATATATATATATATATATATATATATATATACATGTGACTACACATACACACGCAGCGATATGTACAGTAAGATGCATATCTAGAAGGTGCACAAAATATGGAACAGCCATTATGCCTACAGTTCACACCTGAACAACTGGACACTGTATGGGCCACCCACACAACTGACAATCACTGCCTGCAACATATACCCACAGAGAGGTCATAGGACAAAAACCCCACACACAGGTGTGCAGAAATGGAAAACCTTTATTTGTGTACTATTACAGTTCTATATACTATTGCTGCTGTAATTGGGATTGTCTTCACAGACATGGTGTGTGTGGGAGGTCATATCTGCTTTCCACATGTGTGCCATTGGCTACTGACAGATATCCTAAGGGCATCATAGTGAATTACCGCTGCTAGCATGTACCGCCCCTGTCAACTGCAGCAGAGATATTGGCCAATATGTGTGGACATTCTGACACACTCTGTATAGTCCAGAGGTATACACAGAACCCCTTAGTGCAAAACATGTGTACCATGCCTGACAATATGGATGTTAACAAACATGTCTATGGGTATAATACATAACGACTGGTATACATATGTCACCATAGGTTATGCAGTTGCACACCCCTGTCTGGCCTGATACGTAATAACCACTGGTACAAGGGTTTCATGGCCACATACAACTCACTACATATTGACATACATCTGTACAGCATCCCACTGCTCTGTCTGACATACATGACTGTTAAGGGAGGCCTGGCAGCAGTACATCTGGCAAGTATCTGCACATGACATCTCACTGGGTAAGTATACTAAACTGCTAGGCATGTAACAATGCACTGTGCAGGCTACTGGCTGACTGGCTGAACGCTGGCCTACATCTCCTATGGGGGAATGCACATGTACCTGCATATATAGCAGGATGTACAGGCGTGTCACAGCACAGGGTAAGATACAACTGTGTGACAGTGCATAAACAAAACCAATGAGAACACAGCCACAGCCACATATGGAAAGCTAGCATAATATTACAGTATATGGACTATCTGTTCAACACCATCCTCATATGTGACACTCACACACTAACCCTACATATACTGGGCCGCTACACAGTTTGGTCTGATGGCTGACTGTGGTATGGGACATGTGTGTGTATAGAAACATATAAGCCAATACAGTAACATACAGTGGAGTAGCATGTAACATCAGATAGGACAGGACCTAGGACAATGACAACTACCACAGTCTGTACACAGGCCGAGGTACATATTAACAATGCACACACTGTCGACATTCACCATAACTACACAGACCTCAGTACTGTACAAAGAACCACAGTATGTCCAGGTTGTGTCATCAAATATAACCGCTACTGTACATAACGTGTAGCAGTCTGATATCTCACTGGCATGATATCAGATATGATGACACTAATTATGTAGTACAGCAAATATACACCTCTTAATGCATGACATATGTACAAAGGTTGACTGAGGTGTGGCTGGAAGCTCATAAACAGGGTCAGTACTGACACATTACTGTGATAACAGCATACATTTACTGTTGCAACAGGGTTTGTGGCAACATATGTCCTATGAGGGATATGACATCAGTAAGTGTCATGGCTTACACCATCTACAGACTGCAATCCTCACACTACCCTCTGCAGTTAACAGATACAAGTTCTGTGGGTAACACATGACACCAAAGGCACTACACACTGCTCAGTCTGCAGATGACCCTACAGATAGGGAGTCCTCGTAAATATGCAACTGACATGGCAGGTATTAATACATGTAGGACAGCCATATCCACACACACCCTGTTAAACCAGCATTACTCCAAATCCAGTATAGCAGCACTTACAGTCTGTAGTCAGGTCAGGCACATCCCCCTCCTGTTTGTTGGCCTGTTTCCACAGTGTATGTTGTCAGAGGTAAATCCCCACTCCATCTCAGATGCTGTTTGCCACACAACAGAACGAGTTCCTGCTCACAGTGACTGAAAACGACCAACACAAACATGATGTTCCTAGATATTGGAGTGTGTTTCCATGCAATTGGCTATAGGGATGTTAACACAGCTGTTCCACATGCAATCAGCTAGGGGAGGGCTGCAATTCATGCAAAGGCCATCAGTTGATCATGAGCATCACTTAAAATACACATGCTGCTGCCTAAGCAAAGCAGGTGTAGGTCTACACATTCACCAGAGAGGGAATGGGAGAGGCAGGCAGAGGCAAAGACAAGTCAGGGAGGGGTGGGATAGTAAAACCTAAGCATGTTTGTGTCACACACACCTACCAGCACAGGGTATCAAACCCCTGACGACTATGTAGTTCTATCACAATTCTATGCAATTATTGGATGCGCCACCTGTTGTGATGCCCTTAGAACATATATGTGATGGTGAGTGACATCTGCAACAGGGATACGGTAGCTATATGGTAGGTGATGTACACATGCCTGTCTGCATGAACAGGTGCCAGCATCAACACAGCCACACTTTCACAGGGACACACACACATTGACACACTTGGCGGGGCCAGGATTACAACTCATCAGTAGTGGGATTGCCACAACACATCACTGTGCAGTTATCACATGCACCACACAGGTCATACGGAGGTTGTATGGGCAAAGGGTATGGAGAGGTGTCTGACATCAGACAGTATGCTTCAGTATGCCAATGGGGGTTGTAGTGAGTGTGGATGTGAACATAAGCACCATACAACACACACAGAAACACACAGGGTGCCAGTAATGACATTCTTGGGTGCATGTCTGCATGGGTGTGTGGTGGTTGACTGTGCCAGATGGCTACACAAGGCTAGGCCATGGGTATACCTTGGCATCAGGCCACATGACAATGGTCTGCATTGTGGTTCAGGGCTGTAGGTTTCTGCATTTTCCCACACAGGTGGGTATTGTATCCCCCATCCAGTCATCGGGGTGACTATTGTGTGTGGCCAATGCTGTGCATCGCTTGCCATGTATGTGTTCCTTAGTCCATGACATGGACGGTGTCTGGGATGTGCACACCTCCCGCATACATGTACAGTGACATGTGGAACTGTACCTGGGGTGTCTGGCCCATGTTGTGAACACAGATTATCATCAGATGTGCCAGTCTTGCCCATCTGTGGTGGAAACTGGTAATGGGCAGCAGGTTTATCCTGCACCTACATTGATAGCATGCTAATGGCATTTCCTGGTGTCAGTGACATCTGTCCATACAGGGCATGTTGTTAGGCATGGTATGTCCTTTGTCAGTCACATGTGATGGCACTACAGGTGTTGCAGGTGTCCATTGGGGGACATGGGCGAGGCACAATGTCTGCATGTACATGCATATTGGACAGATGGACAGGGTGCCGTGCCCTCTGTAGCCCACTGCTATCACTCCATAGTTACTATCAGTGGCCGATATGCAGTGTAATACCCACATATTGGCTGTTGCCTAGGCATGTGTGTGTGTATGAGACATGGGTTGAGAGTGTGTTCTGGGTAATACTGGGGTTGTTAACTGTGATTGCCTGGCCTTGATGTCACATGTATGGGTATGGCTTTGCACCCCAGCCTCTCAGCTATTTCACATCTGTTATCCCTGTATGGTGGACATTGTGATATATAGTAGGGCCACCATATAAGAAATATGCAAAACCCACACCACATTGGCTACAGTTGTCACACACTCACAACCACCACCACACAGGATACAAGTTACAAACACATGCACCTGCCATGTCTGGGAGTAGAACCCCTACCAAATTATTTTGATACATAACAGCACTACACAGTTATAGCACACACCATGAAAATTATTGGTGCACTTCTTCCCCAAAGGTATATATCACATTGGATGACATCAGCAGGATTGCCAAAGTAGGACATTCGAATTGTAGTGAGTGTGACTAGCCTATATGCATTGCTCCCTACACAGACAGTGACACACACACAAAACATCCACAAATGACATGTGTGGGTATAGAACCCCTAACAGAGGTCTATATCACACTACAGCATGAAGCTGTTATAGGATGCACCATGGAGATTACTGGAGAACTCCTTCCCCAAAGGTGTATTTCAAAATGAATGACATCAGCAGGATTGCCAAAGTAGTCCATTTGAAATGTACTGAGTGTAACTAGTCTTTAATGCATTGCTATATACACAGACATTGAAACACACAACGTCCAGAACTGCCATGGGTGGGTATGGAACCCTACCACAGTTCTAAATCCTACTACAGCAGTATGCAGTTGTGGCACACACTATGGAGATTAGTGGGCTATGACCTTCCCAGAGGTGTATTTCTAGGTGGATGACATCAGCAGCCTTGCCAAAGTTGAGTATATGAGTTGTAGGCAGTGTGAGAACCCTAAAAAGCATTGTTTTATACACAGACAGACACACACACTTGCCATGTCTGGGATTAGAACACCTATCTAACTACTTTATCACACTACAGCAGTACACAGATACAGGATGCGCTACAGTGATTACTGCATTACAATTTTCCCAGAAGTGTATTTCTAGGTAGATGACATCAGCAGACTTGCCAAAGTTGGGCATTTGAATTGGGAGTGTGACTACCCTAAAAGCATTGATCTCTACACAGTCAGAGATAAACAGGCATGTATACAAACACAGTTGCCAGGTCTGGGATTAAAACTCCTACCTAACTAGTTTATCACGCTACAGCAGTGCACAGTTATGGGACATGCCACAGAGATAAGTGGGCCACAATTCTCCCAAAGGTGTATTTCACATTGGATGACCTCAGCCGGCTTGTCATAGTAGGGCTATGGGGTGGGGAGTGTGTGTTCATTGGCCATAACCCATTCATCTAGGGGTTGGCACACCACATGCAGGCATACTCAGGGTCATATTTCACAGGTATGTGTATACAGTTGCTAGATGACTACTTCCTTGTTCAGTCATGTTGCACAGCTGGCACGTGCACCGCATAGTCTGTCATGCTGACAGATACTGGTGGCTAGTATCTGCAGTGAGTGACATCTGCACCTCATGTGTTTGGGACCCTTTGGCTGTATGCTGGGTTGGACAGACCTGGATGGCTCCTTGTCACAGTCACCCTCTTCCACACATCTATGTCCATCTACATTTGGCTTATTATAGTGTGTTGTCCTTACATATATGTCTGTATTCCTATCCACTGTGTGTGCAAGGCATGATTGCTGCATACTGATGAGTGTCTGCACTAACAACTGTGACTGCCATATATGTTTGGTCCACTGGTGTTTGCAGACATGACCTTCATGTGTTTAAGTATGTCAGCATGCCCGGTATGACCTCTCTAAGTGTGTGAGCATGCCCAGTATGACCGTCTGTATTGCATGTCTGGATCGAGTCCAGATAGTTTGTACTACTGTACTGACCTTTGTGTTGTACACTGACAGGTAGCATGCTGTCCCTGCAGGGTATCCATTGATAATTTCGCATTGACTGTTACTACATTTCTACATAGCAGGGTGGGCACACCTGACTGTTTCTACATTTCTGCACAGGATTTGGGGGGGGCACACCTGACTGTTACTATATTTCTACGTAGGATGGGGGGGCACACCTGACTATTTCTACAGTTCTACACAGGATTGGGGGTCACACCTGACTGTTACTATATTTCTACACAGGATGGGAGGGGCACACCTTACTATTTCTACAGTTTTACACAGGATTGGGGGGGCACACCTGACTGCTACTATATTTCTTTGTAGGATGGGGAGCACACCTGACTATTTTTACAGTTCTACACAGGAGTGGGGGGCACACCTAATTGTTACTATATTTCTATGTAGGATGGGGGGCATACCTGACACTTGTTCACATTTGCTAGGACTGTGCTGGTATGTCGGGTACTCCATTTCAGTCTGTAGTCTTACCTATCTTGCTGGCTAAAGGCATACCAGTGTACTACAGATCTTAGCTTTTAATTACCTACATATTAGTTTCTGATGTCCTGCCCTTCAGAACTGACATCCCACTGCCTGACCTGTTGTAGTCTGTATGTGTAGGCTTGGGGGGGGGTTACCCATAGGCCTCATTCAGAGGCCATAGCACAGCCTTTGTTTGTGTTTGTCTACACCTGTTCTGCTGGCTGTGACTGTTGTTGGTTATGGAACCCTCCCCTGACTGGCATGTGTGAGTCATGTACCTTGTGGGTGTCCCAGTATTGAGGGTGGTGCTGTAGGGCTGCCTATGTTGGATGCACATAGTACACTTCCTACACTTGGTTAGGCACAGGTAATATAATGTTTGGCATCCCTTTTACTGTATGTGAGAGTCGGAGAGAGGTGTTATTCCCTGGGTCCCTCCTGTGTCAGTGTATGTGCTATGTGTTGCCTCTTTGCCAAAGCCAGGGCATACTGGGCATGCCTCCTTCTGCCTACTGGGGCAGGCTCAAGTTGTTCCTCCTCTGAGTCACTCAGTGCCTGTGCAGGACTTAGCAATGGTGGGGGGCTGTGTGGCCCTGCCTCATGCTGTTCCTGCTGCAGCTGTTTCTGCAGGATCATATTGTGTTGCATGGCGCATATAAGACAATTTGGGTACATGTAGCTAGTGAGGACTGCAAGGCTCCACTGGATGTGTCCAGGCACTGGAACCATGACTTGAGCATCCCAAACACGTGCTCTACTATATTTCTGGTCTGTGAGTGTGCATCATTATGGAGTTCTTGTTCAGGTCTGTGTGCATTTCTGATGGGTATCATCAGCCACGGCTCCAATGCGTATCCAGCATCCCCCACTATGTGACCATGATGGATGTCCCCATTGGCAAATCTCTGGTACAGCTGAGTCAGATGCCAGATGTGGGACTCGTGATAGCTTCCAGGGTAGCCAGCACACACATTCATTATTATGCCCTGGTCATCGCACACAACCTTGCAGTTGATGGAGGGGAAGCCCTTGCGGTTGATGTAGACCCTACCCCGCTCACCGGGTGGTGCTTTGATGCATATGTGCATGCAGTATATAGCACCCAATACCTCAGGGTATTCTGCTATTTGGTGGAACAGTTGCATATTGCTGGCCAACGCCTCACGGGTGTTGGGGAAATATATGTGCTCACCGACATGTGCTGACATGGCATCCAGGAACTGGTGGAGTACCCTGGATGCTGATGCCTGTGAAATCCCCATCATATCCCCAGTTGGCCTTTGGAAGGTACCTGTAGCTAGTATTCTTAGGCCTACACATACCTTGGTATCCACTGGGATGGGTTCCCCCTCTATTAGTTCTATGTGTGAGGCGTGGCCGGCACAGCTCAACAATTTGCTGTAGGAGGTCCCTGTCCACCCTATATTGCTCCACTATCTCCAGCTCATGTAGCCCCTGGTAGGTTACCCTGGTCTGTACACACTTCTCCATCTCCTCACTGTTGGTTGTTCGACAGCATTTACATCCTCACCAGCCTCAGCCTCTTCCACAAGTTGTATGATAGCTATTGCAGCCCCTATTATTTTCTGCTGTGAGTGTTAACAGTTACTCGCTTGTTTACACCTGTGGTGTAGAGTGTGGGAAAACCAGAGGGGAAGGTGTTTGCTTAGTTTATAGTACTGCTCTGGGCTGGGCTGATCTGCTGTCTGTGTAATTGGCTGATTCTGATACATTTCACCTGCCAGCTAAGCTACTTCTCCTTGATTACCTTCCTACTGATGTTTTCCCTTCCCATTGCCTTCCTGTTTAAGCCTGTGTGCAAGCTGCACAGAGTGCTCAAATGGGCACACTGCTGCTATTTCCTGGTTTAACTTTTTTATTCTTCCTGTAATACCTGGTGCACGGCACGCACACCCGCTTAGGCTTTGTAAAGAGTGCTAGGCAAGTTTAGACACACCCCCTGTGCTAAGCTATGAGAAAACCCGAGTCCCAGGGCTCTAATCCACTTACAGTATGCCTGACACATCCCCCCATGATATCACCTAACTCCTAGGCTTGCAGCAAGCTATTCCTGCTCTTACACTGTTGAAACCTGACTCACATGCTGGGGCAAACTATCATTCCCCTCATTTGCATAGGATTGCCTGCTTATGCATAGTTACATGTCTCACACTGAGCCTCCCCCTTTAGCAACCTCTACTCACTGGCCATGTTGTCTTCTGCCTGCCATTGACTTGCATGGCAGAATACTGATTTTAGCTAGAATGCTTAATTTAGGCTTATTTTGTTGTTTCCCCCCGATCCCGTTTCCGTGCTGCTGCCCTACGCTTAAACAGCCGAGATTGGCTAAAAAAAAATAAAAGTTTTTTTTTAATTTTTTTCTTTTGTTTGCAATGCCAATGGCCTTATACTTGGCCATTGGCATGCTTCCTCATTGATATGCAGCCTTTAGTTGGAGCTGTCACAGTTCTGTTTTTGGATTTTGCACAAATGTACTTGGTTACTAACGGAGTACATTTCTGCAGATTGCACTAGTCCTGCACGGATGGTCGCAAGCTTCCTGGATTGCACAATCACCTCATTTGCATGGATTTCATCTGCAAATGGAGTGATTTGCATACCAGGGCTTAGTTCCTGCAAGATTAGTGCAGGAACGCTTGTGCACACCCCTGCAGGCTCTTCCTGGATCGCACGGCAGACATATTGCCTGCTTGAGCTCCTGCACCGATCTTGCATTCCATGCAATCTTTTGAAAATCCGGGGGTTTATGTTTGCATTTTTAGTGTTCATATATTACATGGTGACAGACTTTAACTTCTTGTTGCACCAGCAACTGCTGCTTTACTTTGGTCTGAGTTTTGGTCCATTAATATTGATTTATGGTGTTTGTGAAATCCTCTTATGAATGCCTCTGCCATGTCACAGCTGCATACAATTAAAGGCCAACTCTTTTCTCAATTTTCTGTGAAAAAATCTCAATCCCAAGTCCATTTTTGCATTCTGATATTTTTTTACTGTAAGATGACTATAATTCTGATTAACTTAGTCACACAGCTTGCAGTCACAAGCATTATTTTATTTTATTTGCACTGAACCACATCTTTGCACTGCTTTGATTTTTGCCTGGACATGTCTGCATTACAACTACCAGTTTAGAAGCTTCATGGAAACTTGTCAGAAAAACAGAAACTTTGGATTCAGATATTTGTGCAGTATCTCACTATGGGTGGATTACAGAATTGCCACGAAAAATCACTGTGCAGCATTCATTCATGTTGCAGGCAAAGAATCAGTCAAAGTGATTAACATTTATAACTTTAATGGGGAAGGGAGAAAAAGAGACATGATTTCTGTCTTGAAAAAAAACTGCAAGTTGACAACATGGCTCATGCTGTGGAAGTACAAAGACAGCTGGGTGAGATTTGTATGCTTGCAAATGAAGTAAGCAATGAAAACAGTAGGATTAAAAAGACTAATTGTGAGGATGACCATTCCTTTGCAACAACTAATGGAGCAGATAGTCCCCCGGATTTCCAAAGCCCTGTAGGACATGCAGGATTAGTCTAAGAGCTATTTTTGGCAATATGGCCGACATGCGATCCAGGAATGAACTCCCGGGACGTGCACTTAAGCTCTTAGACTAATCCTGCATGGACTGAGCTCCTGCATGCAAATTACCCTCATTTGCAGATGAAAAGCATGCAAATGAGGGTAATATGCGATCTAGGAAGCTGGCAGCTTCCGTGCAGGATGAGTGCAGTGTGCAGAAATCTACTCAGTAACTGAGTACATTTCTGCAATCTACAAAATGGAGCTATGACAGCTGCAAATAAAGGCTGCATATCATTGAGGAAGCATGCCAATGGCTAAGAAGAAGGCCATTGGCATTGCAAATTGTTTAAAAAATAAAATAAACAACTTTTATTTTTTTTCGGCAATCTCACCTGTTTAAGCATAGGGCAACGCCATGTAAATGGGATTGGGAGGGATCATAAAATAAACCTAAAATAAGCATTCTAACTAAAATCAGTATTCTGCCATGCAAATCAATGGCAGGCAGAAGACAACCTGGCCAGTGAGTAATGGTTGCTAAGGGGGGAGGCTCATTGTGGGACATATAGCTATGCATTAGCAGGGAATCCTATGCAAATGAGGGAAAGGTTAGTAAATCCCAGATATTCCCAGGGTGTGAGGCAGGTCCCAAGAGTGTAAGATTATAAATAGCTGGGTACAAGACTAGGATATAGGTGACATCATGGGTGTGTGTGTCAGGCATACTGTAAATGGATTGGAGACCTGTGGCTCAGGATTGCTCCTAGCTTAGCACAGATAAGCTAGGGGTGTGTCTAAACCTGCCCCACACTCTTTACAAAGTGTAGTAGCTGTATACACATACCTGCGGCATATGACCTCATTTGTGCCAGCATGTGGCACGTCAACCCCTACATGAATGGGTTATGGCCCATGCACACACTGCCCTCCCCATAGCAGTATCATGACAAGCCTGCTGAGGTCATCCAATGTGAAATACACCTTTGGGAGAGCTGTAGCTCAGCAATCCCCATGGCGTGTCCCATAACTGCGTACTGCTGTGGTGATACACTAGTTAGGTACTAGTCCTAACCCCAGACTTGGTAACTGTGTGAGTGTGTATTTGTGTGCATGTCTCTCTGTCTCTGACTGGGAAGAGAGAAATGCTTTTTATGCTACTCACACTCCGTACAGTTCATATACACAACTTTGGCAAGGCTGCTGATGTCACTCACCTAGAAATACACCTCTGGGGTAATCACAACCCAGTAATCTCTGTAGTGTGTCCTGTAACTGCATACTGCTGTAGTGTGATAAAGTAGTTAGGTAGGTGTCCTAACCCCCAGACCTGGCAACTGTGTGAATGTGTGTGTGTGTCTGACTGAGTAGAGAGCAATGCGTTTTAGGCCACTCACACCCTGTACAATACATATTCTCAACTTTGGCAAGGCTGCTGATGTCACTCACCTAGAAATACACCTCTGGGGAAATCATAGCCCAGTAATCTCCATAGTGTGTCCTGTAACTGTGTACTGCTGTTGCGTGATAAAGCAGGTAGGTAGGTGTTCTAACCCCAAACCTGGCAACTGTGTGCTTGAGTGTGTGAATGTGTGTGTGTCTGACTGAGTAGAAAGCAATGCCTTTTTAGGCCACTCACACCCCGTACAATACATATACTCAACTTTGGCAAGGCTGCTGATGTCACTCACCTAGAAATACACCTCTAGGAAAATCATAGCTTAATAATCTCAGTAGCACATCCTATAATGGCATACTACTGTAGTGTGATAAAGTAGTTAGGCGGGTGTTCTATTCCCAGACCTGGCAACTGTGTGCTTGTGTGTGTCTGACTGAGTAGAGAGCAATGATTTGTAGGCCACTCACACCCTGTACAGTACGTATACACAACTGTGACAAGGCTGCTGATGTCACTCACCTAGAAATACACCTCTGGGGATATCATAGCCCAGTAATCTCCATAGCATGTCTTGTAACTGCATACCACTGCAGTGTGATAAAGTAGTTAGGTTGCTATTCTAACCCCAGACCTGGCCACTGTGTGCTTGTGCCTGACTGAGTAGAGAGCAATGCTTTTTAGGCCACTCACACCCCGTACAATACATATACTCAACTGTGGCAAAGCTGCTGATGTCATTCACCTAGAAATACACCTCTGGGGAAATTATAGACAGTAATCTCTGTAGTGTGTCCTGTAACTGCATACTGCTGTAGTATGATAAAGTAGTTTGGTAGGTGTTCTAACCTCAGACCTGGCAACTGTGTGCTTGGGTGTGAATCTGTGTCTCTGACAGAGTGACAAACAATGCTTTTTAGGTCACACATACTCCTTATAATTCATATAACCAACGTTGGCAAGGCTGCTGATGTCACTCACCTACAAATACACCTCTGGAAAAGTCATAGCCCAGTAATGTCTGTAGCACATCCTGTAACTGTGTACTGCTGTAGTGTGATTTAGAACTGTGGTAGGGTTCCATCACCACCCATAGCAGTTCTGGATGTTTTGCATGTGTTTCAATGTCTGTGTATGGAGCAATGCATTGCAGGCTACTCAATCGCAGTACATTTCAAGTGCCCTACTTTGCCAATCCTGCTGATGTCAATCATTGTGAGATACATCTTTGGAGAGCAAGTTCCCTGTAATCCCTGTGGTGTGACCTATAAGTGCTCCATACTGTAGTGTAATATAGGCATTGGTTAGGGGTTCTATACCCACACATGACAGTTGTGGATGTTTTGTGTGTGTCTCACTGTCTGTGTAGGGAGCAATGCATTTTAGGCTAGTCAGTCGCAGTACAGGGGAAATGCCCTACTCTGGTAATCCTGCTGATGCCAGTCACTGTGAAATACACCTTTGGGGAAGAAGCACTCCAGTAATATCTGTGGTGCATAAAATAACTGTGTAGTATGTGTGTGTGTGTGTGTGTGTGTGTGTGTGTGTGTGTGTGTGTGTGTGTGTGTGTGTGTGTACTATATATCACAGTGTCATCCATACAGGGATAACAGATGAGCTGGGAGGCTGGGGAGCAAAGCCATACATCAAGGTCAGCCAATCAACATTAGCAACCCCACTATTACCTAGAGCACACACTCGACCCATGTGTCATACGCACAGCCATGCCTATGCAACAGCCAATATGTGGGTAGTACACTGTATATTGGCCACTGATAGTAACTATGCAGTGATAGCAGTGGGCTACAGAAGGCATGTCACCCTGCTCATCTGTCCAATATGCACGTACATGCAGACAGTGCACCTCCATCATGTTCCCCAATGGACACCTGCACCACCTGTGGTTCCTTCACATGTGACACACAATGGACATAACATGCCTGACAACATGCTCTGTATGGACAGATGACACTGACATCAGGGAATGCTGTTGGCATGCTATCAAGGTAGGTGAAGGGTAAACCTGCTGCCCATTACCAGTTCCTGCCACAGGTGGGCAAAACTGGCACATCTGATGATAATCTGTGTTCTCAACATGGGCCAGACTCCCTAGGTACAGTTCCACATGTCACTATACATGCATGTTGGAGGTGTGCACATCCCAGACGCCGCCCATGTCATTGACTAAGGAACACATACATGGCATGTGGCGTACATCATTGGCCACACACAATAGTCACCCAGCTGACTGGATGGAGGATGCAATACCCACCTGTGTGGACAAATGCAGTAACTACAGGCCTGAGCCACAATGCAGAGCATTGTCATGTGGCCTGATGCCATGTTATACCCATTGCCTACCCCTGTGCAGGCTGCTGGCACAGGTGACCACCACACACCCATGTAGGCATGCACCCATGCATGTCAGAACTGGCACCCTGTGTGTTTGTGTGTGTTTGTGTGTTGTATGTTGTGTATGTCCACATCCACACTCACTACAACCCTCCAGGGAATACTGAAGCATGCTGTCTGATGTCTGACATCTCCTCATACTCCTTGCCCATACAAGGACTATGACCCGTGTGGTGCATGTGATACCTGCACATTGATGTGTTGTGGCAATCCCACTAGTGATGAGTTGTACTCCTGGCCCTGCCATGTGTGTCAATGTGTGTGCATCCCTGTGTGAGTGCCTGTGTTGATGCTGGCACCTGTTCATGCAGACAGGCATGTGTATGACACCTACTGTATATCTACCGTATCCCTGTTGCAGATGTCACTCACCCTCACATATATGTTCTGAGTGCTCCACATCAGGTAACCCATGTGGTGCATCCAAAAACTGCATTGAACTGTGATAGCACTACATAGTTGTCAAGGGTTTGATACCCTGTGCTGGTAGGTGTGTGACACAAACATGCTTCCATTTTACTCTCCCACCCCTCCCTGACATGTATCTGCCTCTGTCTGCCTCCCCCACTCCCTCTCTGGTGGATGTGGAGACCCACACCTGCCTTGCTTAGGCAGCAGCATGTGTATTTTACGTGATGTGCATGATCAGCTGATGGCCTCTGCACATGCCCTCCCCTAGCTGATTGCATGTGGAACAGCTGTGGTAACAATCCCATAGCCAATTGCATGGAAACACACTCCAATACCTAGGAACATCATGATGGTGTTGGGCCTTTGCAGTCACTGTGAGCAGGAACTGGATCTGATGTTTGTCAAACAGCATCCTAAATGAATTGGGGATTTACCTCTAACAACATACACTGTGGAAAGAGGGCAACAAACAGGAGGGGGGTGTGCCTGACCTGACTGCAGACTGTAAGTGCTGCTATACTGCATTTGGAGTAATGTTGGTTTAACAGTGTTTGTCTGGATATGCCTGTTGTACATGTCGCAATACCTCCCATGTCAGTTCCATGTATATGAGGAATCCCCAACTGCAGGGTCATTTGCAGACTGGGCAGTGCTGTGCCTATGGTTTCATGTGTTAGCCACAGTACATCAATCTGTGGAAAGCAAAAGGTAGTGTGAGGATTGCAGTCTGTAGATGGTGAAGGCCATGACAGTTACTGACTTCATATCCCTCATAGGACATATGTTGCAACAAACCCATTACAATGGAAAATATATGAGGTTATCACAGCAACATGTCTATACTGTCCCTGTGTATGTGCGCACCTCTGTCAACCTTTGTACATATGGCGTGCATGAAGTGGTGCATATGTGCTGTACACCATAAATACTGTCATCATATCTGATAACAAGCCAGTGATATATCAGATTGCTACACATCATGTAAAGTAGTGGCTATATTTCATGACATAAGCTGGACATTCTGTGGATGGTTTTACAGTACTGAGGTCTGTGTAGTGATGGTGAATGTCGGCAGTGTGTGTATCGTTAATATGCACTTCAGCCTGTGTACAGACTGTGGTAGATGTCATTGGTCTAGCTCCACTTCTATCAGATGTTACATGCTGCCCCACTGTATGGTACCGTTTTGCCATACATGGTTGTAGTGCCATACACGGACATGTCCCATACCGCAGACAACCATCATACCAAATTGTGTAGCAGCCCAGTATATGTAGGGTCATTCTGTGAGTGACACATATAAGGATGGTGTAGAACAGATAGTCCATATACTGCAATATTATGCTAGCTTACCATATATGGCTGTGTTCACATTGGTTTTGGTTATGCACTGTCACACAAGTGTATCTTACCCTGTGCTGTGACATGGCTGCTGAGCCTGCTATATATGCAGGTACATGTGCATTCCCCAATATGAGATGTAGGCCAGTGTTGAGCCAGTCTGCCTGTAGCCTGCACAGTGCATTGTTACATGCCTAGCAGCTTAGTGTACTTAACCAGTGGGATGTTATGTGCAGATACATGCCAGATGTACTGCTGCTGGGCCTCCCTTAAATGGCATGTATGTCAGACAGAGCAGTGGGATGCTGTACAGATGTATGTCAATATCAAGTGGGTGATATGTGTCCATGGCACCCCTGTACCAGCAGTCATTATGTGTCAGGCCAGACATGAGTGTGTGAATCCAACACATATGGTGCCAAATGTATACCAGTTGTTATGTGTTATACCCATCTACATGGCTGTCTACATCCATATTGTCAGGTGTGGTAGTACACATATGGTGCACTAAGGGTGTGTCCAAAGTTCCACATATAGTGGCCAAAACTCTGCTGCACTCCACAGGGCCATTACATGCTAGCAGTGGTACCTTACAATGATTTCCTTAGGATGTCTGTCAGTAGCCAATGGCACACATGTTATAAGCAGATGTCAGCATCCACACACATCATGTCTGTGAAGACAATCCCAATGACAGTAGCAACAGTCTAGTAATATACCTGCTATACATACCTGTCATCCCCTTGCACTACGTCTTTGGGACTGTAGGGGCTGGTGTACAGCTACACTCCATGTCCTGGACATATGGTAGAAATATATGTGCATATACTTATCCAGATAGCCATATATATATATAATTACACATGTGTACTACATTGAATTACCACTGTCATTGCAACCACCCACTATAAATCCCTACAGCATGTGGGCGTGGTTCGTTTACTTTCCCTGTGTGATGAACATCCTTCCTGTGTGTGAGCATCAGTGATACAGACAGCAGGTAGCAATACCTCTTACAGGAGAACCTGCACACTCAGCATGACCACATATTTGTAGGAGGATCAAGAACTACAGACAGACTGTGGGTAGAGTTTTGTAATGCTTTGCATAGTACTGGTGTGTGTGTGTGTGTGTGTGTGTGTGTGTGTGTGTGTGTGTGTGTGTGTGTACATACTAGTGTACCATGGAATGCAGTCCATCTGCACAGCTCACTACTGTGGGCCTAACCTCTTGCTGGACAGAGGTATGCCTATCATGTGTTGTCCATCCACCACACAGGTCCTGGGTCAGATATTACACTGGCAGTTTGTGTGTTGCATGCTATCAGTACATGGCTACATCCATGTCTATTTCTAATCTCAATCCCATAACTAAGTGTATGTTGCAGACTATCCTGTAACACCAGCACCTTGCTTAGTGTATGGCAACAGTGTTCCACATATGTGCCTGTGTTCCAGCCTCTGTCCCTCATCTATATACCAAGCTTTGCACATATGTCATGCTGTTGGGAGTTGTTCTGAAGTGGGCTGTGAGTATATCACACTGCCATTGCTGCCATTAGTCCACTGCTGTTGTATTCCCCACACATACAGTGGGGCTGGGGCCATATATGTGTGGGTGTCACCTACACAACACATGTGTGCCCTTATGTACTGCAGAGGCCATTGTATGTAACAGTGGTATATGGGCCTGTATTACTGAGTCTAGGTGGGGAGCACCATAAATTACCTAGACTGTTACAAATTGTGGTGGTATCGGGTGAGCTGCCACAAGATATGTGGATGTACAGTACTGTATACTCCACCTATATTGACATTACTTACATTACTTGGGGTACTGCAAGCCTACTGTTTCCTGCCATGCAGACTGTTCTGTGCGTTATGCCTTGTTATGTACCGGGTACAACCCATTTGATCACAAACCTTTGTTACCGTCTAAGGAGTTTGTACAAAGTGTAGCTTGAGGCTGCTGAACTACACATCTGCAGTACATACCGTTGATTGTCTGGTACCCTGTGGCCCAGTCTGTCTACACTATTCTACATTCTGAAGTGCTTGGCCTGGACAGCACCAATTGTGAACCTTTCCAGACTATTGTATTAGTGTAACTTTTTCACAGTTGCAGTACTCAGTTAATATGGTTGTCAGTATTTGAACAGCTATATGATATGCCATATAGAACTGTTATAGTACACAATTAAAGGATTCCCATTTCTGCAAACCTGTATGTGGTGTCTTTCCTATGACCTTTCTATGGGTATATGTTGCAGGCAGTGATTGACATTAGTATGTGTTGGCCATACAGTGTCCAGTTGTTCAGGTGTTAACTGTAGCCATAGTGGCTGTTCCATATTGTGTGCATCTTCTACATATGTATCTTACTGTACATATACCTGCATGTGTATGTATAGACATGTATCTATATATATATATATATATATATATATATATATATATATATATGTATATATAGATATATATATTTTGGTGGCTAAAAAATGGAACTCTGTCCCTACTAGCATTCAAAACACATCATCCAAAGCCTCCTTTAAAGACCTCATCAGGCAACATCTCAAGCAAAGTTGGCAGTGCCATGATTGCTCCCCAGGCTAGTGAAAGTGGATAACATATACATACTAAATCTAGAGCAATTGATAATAGTTTTTCAATCTTACTCACAAACACTGGCTAATCTACAATGTATGTACTGTACCTGTGTACTATGCATGTATTCTACCTACATTCCAAAGTTCAGCTGTACACCACAAATCTATTACTTACCTTTATTTTTAAAATTAATAATTTTTTGATTTTTCTGTCCACCGTAACTGTTTGTGCCGCATACCACTGTAAAACCATGTCACTTGTAATTTGTGTGTATACTGATTATGTCTAAATAACTAAATGTGTCTGTATTTTTTCTTTGTGGAGCTTTTCTCCCCGGGCCTCTGCTGAAAAAGGGCCTTTTCGGCTCAGTCAGACACCCCCGGTTAACAAATGTCAAATAAATAAATAAATAAATAAATAAATATATATATATATATATATATATATATATATATATATATATATATAGATAGATAGATATGTATATCTGTATTTGCATATATGTGTCTGTGTATCTTTATCTTGGGGATGTTGAAGGCTTCCACATATTACATGTCCTATGGGAGGCAGACTGTGCTTGGTAGTGTATTGCAGGGTGCATGTGTTTGGCTGTGGTGGGATGCTTATTCATACAAGATGTATAGCGTGTGAGGCCTCTCGACCCCATTAACGGTGCATGTGAACATAGGTATATTTGTTAATCTGCAATTGCTATCTACAGATGTATGGCCATATATACCTATATAGATATATTTATCTGCTAACAGATATATAACTATATGTGCATAGATAGTGATATATATGTATATAGTGTTAGCAAAACAACATATATATTTATATATATGTATATCTATACATATATGGATATGTTGTATCTGTTAAGGTTGCAATATAGTTACACACGCAGACATTCTAGATGGCATACATTATCTCTACTGTTGCATGACAGGACTGGCTGACATGTTTCTGAAGCATATCTGTGTGTCTCTCATGGCTTAGTGGTACATCACTTTGTGTATGGTGTACAGGGTCCTTGGTTTGAGCCTTGCAAAAGGTGTTTATTTTGTTGCTGGGCAGAACACAGCCCATTGGTTACAGAGTGATTAAGGCACATTAAAGCAGTTGTAAGTAGGTTTGCATGGGTTTGCATGGAGCTAAGCGCTGCCTATCCAGGTTAAGCAATTTAGAAGCTAATTGAGTGAATGAAAACGTAACCGGAGTTTAGCAGTGCTTATCATCGCTCAAGCCCATGCGAATCTGCTTACAACTGCTTTACAGTGCCTTACTCACTCTGTATCCAACAGGCTGTGTTCTGCCCAGCAGCAAAATAAACAGCTGCAGCAAGTCTCGAAACCAGGACACTGCACACCATACACAAAGTGATTTTCCACTAAACCATGGCAGAGGTGCATTAATATGATGTTTTCACACACATATCATCCAGCCCAAGGTATACAACACTACAGAGAATGTATTCCGCCATGTAGATGTATTTGTGCGTGTATATATATTCATCTATAAATGGATACAACATATCTATATATGTAGATATAGCTGTAGAAATATATATATATATATATATATATATATATATATATATATATATATATATATATATATATATATATATAAGCCAGTACATACATATATACATAGATACTCATACATCCATAGATATTTATGTATACATCCACATGTCCACATATATATGCAGCACTAGGAATGTATATATGTCAGCACATATATGGCTGACCTTTTAAAGGGAGAAATCCATGTGTCCAAAAGCTGGAACGCCAGATGTATGTTCTCAATATTTCACAATCTTGTAATACATGCATCGAATATACATTCGCTCATTGCAGATTAGGCAATTTGGTTGTGGATGGCACTATAGTGGGGATGGGGAATATTTGGCTATCCCCACTGTAGTGCAAACTAGGAGTTAGTATATCACAGTAGGGGGGTTGTGGGGAGCCCAGCCCCCCCAGACAGGGGTGGAGGGGGCATGCCCCCTGCTTTACGATATGTATTCCAACTTGCAGTTCGAGAGTCACTGAAGGTGCCTTTAGAACTGCTGTGTTTTGAACTGTGGTGCAGTAAGAAATGACGGGTTTGTCCTTTTGGTTTGCAGAAAGGGCCATTCGAAGAAATGATTGTCTCCCTATCAAAGGTGAACACATATATATCAATAAAGGTATATATGAACATACATCGGTAGATGGAACTGGGAATGTAACCACAGCATATATGTCCACATGCACCATTAATGTGTTTGAGAGACCCAGACAACATACATCTGGCACGGATGGGTATTCCCCCCCCCAGCCAAACATGTCTGGCCTGCAATACAATACCAACCTTAGTAGAACCCATACGCAGGACCCTACATGACAAGGGCAATACATGTTAATAGTACTCCATCCCACCTGTAGAATGTCAGGCTGGCATTGCTAACATATCATGCAGTACAGTCAAGTTAAATGTCATGCTTGGGGGAATCCCCTCGCAGGTGCAGTAAGTAGCTGGGATCCCTCATATGATCCAATAGGCCTACACCTGGCAATGGATTCACCAAGGTTGGCAAGGATGACCACAAATCCACCATGTCAGCTGGGAACTACCACTCAGTAGCCTGATGACCCTGGTCTGCAGGGACATGGAACATATCAACAATGAACCCATGGCCAATGTCACTGGTAATCTTACCACATGGGACCCCACCAATGTTGGACTTGTCAAAGGCAGAGAATACACCCTGAACCTGGTATGCCTCTTTTACCGAATCATGACAGGTGTAGATGAGGGTTAGGAGGTGCACAATTCCTATGTTGATCATAGCAGGCTTTTGTACACCATCCCACATGTAGGAATGTGTGTAATTTGTAAGGGATCTACCTCCGTTCACAGAATATGTGTCCACCAGGACTGCTTGGCAAATGCCAACATTCCACAGGTGCCATTCCATGGACATACAGTCCTTCACAGGTCATAGATGTGTTAATACCTTCCTCTACACTGTAGAGTTGTGCAGCACTGTTGGGGTTGCTATAACTCACTGGGTGTGGCTGTTGTGGACACAACCACCATTATTGCAGTTACTGTTGCATCTATCCCCCCACATAGCTGTCTGTAATACTGTACAGTGTATGTAATCAGGTTGTTAGTTGTTGTTTACACCAGTCACAGTAGTTGAGTGCCTCACACCCTCCTAAGGGTAGGGCTATGCCACCGGCATTTGCACACATGTTACTTAGGTGAGGATCGCAGTAGAGTGGGGACAGGGACATACACCCTGCTGTTAGCATGTTCAATGTCATCCACATTGAAGACTGCATAAATAGAAATGTGTGGTTGTGCCTATCCTGTCTTGGTGGGATTACATGTGCAACAGATGTGTTACCTGCATGGGGACATACCTCCATGTGTACAGTCTTGTACCTGTACTGCATCCAAACCAAAGGCTCTGTGTGTTTACCCAGCCATGGCATGTGTACCACCCACTACACTTACTGGTGTCCACTGTAGAAGGCCTGCTGACACCACTACACCCATCAGCCATGTGACACATGGACAAACACAACACAATCAGAATATATACTGATGACAACAATTCAACATTGTTAATTACAGCTATGATGCATCATGGCTGCACAGCTACACCTTCCAAGTTATTAGCATTTCACTTTACTGCTGACAACACGCTACACATCATTCCATTGCTACACTGTTGTACAGTCACCCTGTGCATCAGCACCATGTTAGCCTTTCCCTGCATCGATGTTACAGATGTCAGGGAGTGGCACAGGTATCATCATATGCACAGTGAGTGTTGTTGGTTTGCCAGAGGCCTAGGCTGAGCCATACAATTGACAACGTGTGTGTGTGTGTGTGTGTGTGTGTGTGTGTGTGTGTGTGTGTGGGCTGATTACTGTTATGGACCACTGGTGATGTTGCGTGTGTAGGTATGTGGTTGCCCTACGTTTGCTGTTTATGTGTGTGTGTCTGCATGCACACAGTTCCCCAATGTGGCTGCCCTCTACAGGGAATTGTGAGGCAGCTGCAGACTGTACCTGGCAGGGTTTGCAGCTCATCGTCTTCTGCCACGGACATGGAACCTGTGCCTGGCAGGGGTTTTACAGGAAGTATCAGGTACAAAGCCAGATCGAGTACTCTTCCCTGAGTTTGACAGATGTCCACTGGATCCAGGTCCCTCCTGGGACTGGCCAGGGCCAAGTGCACGTGGTCTGCTATGACGGTCTGTGGATAGCACCCTCCCACAGTGCTGGGGCTGGTACTGCCACTACAGAAGCGGTTGTGACTGGTGGGATGTCCACGCCAACCTCCAGCTGCTGGTGTTGCTGGCATACATCCACGTGGCCGTCACAACCATCCTGTCCTGTCCTGATGCATGGACATGACATTGTGGATGAGTTCCAATGTCTCACCCCACCGTCTATCCATGACCTCGGTGTAATTACGGATGGCACCTGCTAGGTCACGGATGCTGTCAGTTACAGAGGTTTGATGAGCCCTCTGTACTCTTAGACCCTGCCTGGGGTACTGTTCCCTTTGTGCTTGTGTCTCCATGACAGTCTGAAACATGAGTGTGGTTGAAATAGATGTGGCACATCTGCCAGGGGCATGATGACCAGCAGTGCTCCGACGAGCACCCCAGAACATCTGCCTATGTGATACCCCACCAAACTTCTGCCTATGGCTGCTGTGTCCTGACACATGTGCCATAGATACAACACTGTCCTGGCCAATGCCAACTGTAGGCTGTCCCTCAGCTAAGGCCAACGGTGATGAGGTATGTAGAGGCAGTGTGACTGTGTGCATGGATGGGGTGGATACGTGTGGGTTTTCAATTGGTGGCCCAGCAGGAGCCCCTGATGACCCTTCCTGTGCCTCAACACACCTATCCTCATGGTCACTGTCTGTATCAGTGACATCAGATTCCCTGTGGGGGGGTACCCAGCCCCACCTCGTCACCTGTGAGGGGAAAACAGGGAACAAACTGTAAGACCTGTACATCACCGCTAAACAGTATACACACACACACACACACACACACACACACACACACACACACACACACACACACACACACACACACACACACACACACACACACACATACACACATACACACATGCAGTCGACATACATGGTAACCCATACACTCCAAGGGACAGCACCTACAGACAGCTCCTGCACCCCCATAACACACACAATAGCAGGCAATGGTGCAGTACAGTATCACACACAAACCTGTAATTACACACATGTCAACATGCAAGACATGTGGCGCTCAACAGCATGCAGTGCAACTGTAGTCAATCCCCATTACCAACATTATACATGGCTGTGATGCATGGCTTCTGTTAGTTGGTGATGGCCCTCCCCCTGGAACTCACTGCACCCATGTCCACAGCATTGCTGTGCATCTGTTCAGCACCCTGGCATGTATTGTGAAGCCTACCTCACAGGTGTACACACTGTTGCGGGATGTGTATCTGTGTGTCAGTTGTGTTTCCGCTGCTGCTCACAGCCTCAGTGTGTTTCAGGATCACATGTGGACACGTATTTAGTGAATGCTTGATGTGTATTCACAGATGTCATCATCAGTAGTGCATGTATGAGTACTAGACTACCTTTAGACTGACCACAGACACAATGTACTGTACCTATGGTGAGTGTAGAGACCATTATTGACCATGATTGAGCCCTGACTGATGTTGCCTGTGGTACACATAGGTTCATAGGTGAGTACTGGTCTATTGGTCCTGAGTTCTACATAAGTCTAGCCACAGGGGTTCCCAGCCATGTACCACCCACTAATGTTATTCCCCTGTGCCCCAGTCAGGCTGTGGCACAGACATACTACCCAGGGTGAATTCCTCATTTCCCATCCAATTGTCAAGTGTTTCTGTAAAGAGGGCCAATGAGTAGCATTGCCTGACATGTATGGGTAGTCTGTTCCAGGGTGTGAGGATTCCCCAGGACAGGGCTGTAACCCTCCAGTATGTTCTGTGTAATGTGTTGATGAGGTATAGGACCCTGCAGCATGTGTTAGCAGAGGGAGTGGGATGTCTTTATATGTAGCATGTTCAACTGCTCTGTGTATGACATAGCTGGGTATGTTGGGCAGATGTCAGCTGTGCCTGGACAATGTGCACTGGATTGTAGCTACTGTTGTCTGAGATGAACTGTGTATTTCATGTGTTTGATGCTGGTAATCCCATTAGTGAGGAGTGTGCTCTGTCAGTGCACATGTACAGCATGCATTATAGGTAGGTATGTTAGATGTGTACATGGCCTACACCTTAGCTATGACATGCACAGTGAATTGCCAAGTGAAACCTTAAACCATACTCACTGTCATCTGGCCGCTGCCTTGCTGGTATCCCAGAGGTACCAGGGATGTCAGTGGCCACACCTGTGGCATTGCTACAGGGTGGCTGCAATATTACAGTACAACAACAGCTGAAGTCCACAGTACTACAGATTATGCACTACTGATTATCAGTACTACACAGCAACAGACCCACACATCTCACATATGCATGATCTACCTGTACAGATGCATACACTACAGTAGTCTACTGATATGCCCTGGAACCTTACCTGCATGCTCCATGTCTGGTGTGTGTGTAGCACCCACCTCCATGACTGTATAAGCTACCATGCTCATGAGCAGCTCCTCCACTCTGGTGAGGGAGGGATATATGTTATGGCCCCCCCTGTTGCAAGGTGGTCACCCCGCATGGCAACGGCACAGTGACATACTTGGCGGAGCAGGTCACTACAATGGTGGCGGACCTGCTCATATATACAGCTGAGCATCCCCACCTCATTCACCCTGTGGACCACATCATTCCACATGGCTGTTCACTCCTGCTTGTCCTGAGTTGTCCGTGAGAACAACAGCTGGTAGTTGTGGAGGATGCTGGTAATTATAATTTCCTCCTCAGCAGCACTGTATGCGGGATTCTTCGGGTGCGCCATACTCCCTGAAAGATATAACGATGGAAATATGTCTGCGCAACTTATATGTCAAGTTTACCATAATACAATACACATATCAGTCTCCCACCACCATATCAGCTCCAACATAATGTTCACACAACGCTAGTGGTATGTGTCCGGTATATGTACCAGTGGGTCATATATTGTATTGTACAACATTTTTTGCTATGTGTTTATAGACATGCTCCCTGTGGGACACTAGAGTTGCTGGGCTGTTACAGCGTATTTCACCTGCATGCCATTGTCACTGTCACTATGTTTCCATATATGCATGTGGTAGGCCTGCATTGTGATTGCTACACATCTGCCATTCTGTGATTTTGGGGATATCTATGCATGCTGTTGGACATGTTCTGGGATTGTGTGGACTATTACAGCCCACGTATGTTCCATGACAGTTACACACCAGTATGTGTAGTGGTTATTTGCCAACAGGAACACCACTCCAACTTAATGAGCACATGTTACCAGTCCACATCACATCCGTGACCCACCATGGAACCTCATTATCTACTGTTCCATCACTACCTTCATGTGGAACCACCTCAGGGGATGGTGTCCCCCTCTCATGGAGCACACACAGACATATGTCTGTCACCCAGTTAGGAACATCTGGACCACACTCATGTACCCTCTTTACTTCACAGCTGAACTGTTCTTCCTTGCTGCAACACAGACAGGTGTCACATGTGAAAACAGACTAACATTAGAGGGGTATATATGGTGACAAACATTAAATAAGCATATTATACTGCTATGGCAGTTGGGCATGCTATGCTACACTTTAACATGACTGTCCTGCAGGTGGTGTGGTCTCTCACCCATGTGTCTATTATGGCAGTATTAATACCCCACCAGCCATTGGCCACAGTAATTTGCAGAGCACAAATATCATGGGTCACATCTATGCCATTCACTGCTGGTCTGCACATTTGACAGGTATGTCCCACTGCCCACAGGGGCTAACACTACTGTCCAGTGCAGTTGTTGAGCAGAACATCATTACAGGAACAAGTACTGATGGCACATATACATCCTTTCACAGTATACATCCTATTATTCTATGCCATACACTATATGCCAGTAAATGCATATCTGTTTCACATACCTGAGCTTTGTGACCTTTCTTGAAAGTTTTTTTTCCTCTCTCTCTCTCTTTCTCTCTCTCTCTCTCTTTCTCTCGCTCTCAGTCTCTCCAGTAGAGTGATTGAGCTGGTTTGAATAGATTGCAGCATACATTTGTTGGTATTGCCCATGATTAGGTGGTGGCCTCTGCACCAGTCAGTGTCCATCAGCTGCTAATTGCATGCAGCCTGCTGTGTAGTACTTCAGATAGCCACTGTCATGGCAACCCTGTACTATAAATTGCTGCCTTCTATGGGAATTGCCTCTTCACCTTTACAACATGGATGACATCCTTCCTGTGTGTGGACATCAGTGTTATAGACGGCAGGCAGCAATACCTCTTACAGTAAAACCTGCAGACACAGGCCAAATCCACATTTTGGTAAGGTTCCAGACCTGCAGACAATGTGAGTAGTGTTGTGTGTAATGTATGTTGCTGTTCTTACAGGGTTTCTGTGTACAAGGTACTTTTTCATGGAATGTTGTCTGTCTGCATAGCTCTCAACTGTGGGCCTATCCGTATGATACCAGGGGGATTGGCTGTTAGGTTTTGTCTGCGCACCATACAGGTATTGTCCCAGATATATCTGTGACATTCTCTCTGTTCAGTGCTATCAGTACATGGCTACATCCATTTGTATTTCAATGTCATAACCCTGCATAAGGGTATGCTGCAACGAATCCTGTAACACCAGCAATTTCCAGGGTGTGTAACAACAATAATGCAAATATGGCCCTCTGTCCTCCACATATATGCCAGTCTTTGTCCTGCTGTGATACAGGAAGGGTTGTTAGGTAATGGCCTATCATTATTTACCACTAGCATTACTGCTATTATCCCAGTCAAGTCATGGACTCCCACACCAACTGTTGAGCCAAGTCCATATATATGGGGGCAACAAATGGAGAACACATATGTGCCCATGTACATTCCAGAGATAAGTGTGTGGTACATAGTGTTCCTTGCCCTTGTACAGCCTTTTATGGGGGGGGGGTTCTATGGCATTAACCTAGGCTACGACACCTTTTCAGGGATATAACTGTTAAGACGAGGGTCATTCAGTGTGATAGTGAGATGTTAGGTTAAGCAATGTTATTTACAAGATACTGTGACATTAACACAAGTACTATATTTCCCCATAGGGCTTGACTACAGGATGTAATTGGAGGCTGCTGGACTACATCTGTAATTGTTGATTCTTACGTATCCTGAAGGCAAATCCTGTTTCTACTGTTGTACTAATTGAAGTCCTTGGCCTGGACAGCATAGTATGATATATATATATATATATATACACATTGCTTGCATCTACTGTTTTGTGTGGGCCTTGCATTCATGACTGATTACATATTTCAAACTGTATGTGGTGTCAGTACTGGCATACATTATTATATAGTACACAAATAAAGGTTATCTGTGTATGCATACCTGTGTGTCGTGTCATGTCCTTTGAATTGTGGGTGGGTATATGTTCTCATTTGTGGAAATGGTTACCACACTACACATTTCACAGGCGCCAGTTGAAGGGCTTGTGGCTGAGGGATATACTTTGAACATATGTATGTATCTATATATAATTGATGTTATATGATTATTTGTGTGTCATACATTAATATATATATATATCTACATATAGCTGTCTTTCTGTCTGCACTGACAGATATATATCTGTCCATATGTCCATGGATGTTCAGCTCATATTTTGGCCTGTTCCTCATTCACTTGGCAACTGTCATGGATGATCGCAGCATTGAAGTAACTAGTGGCAACACTTTTGTGTTTCAGACTTCATCTCCTTCTACATATGTGTTCTAATACATATAACTGTGTAACTAGCAACATTTTAAGTGTATCAGAGCATTAGCTGACACATATCCCTATTTGTACCCACAGTGTGGCATACTTTGTCCAGACTTCTTGCATTAACAGGTTATGTGGTGTGATAATAATACATTTCCTGTACTGTTGACTGATTGTGCTGCATGATATGTTTATGAAAACTTCAGGTTATGTGTATCTGCCTTGGTTTAGGGGTAAATCACTTCGTATATGGAGTGTAGGTTCCTGGGTTTGAGCCTTGCAGAGGCACTTTATTTTGTTGCTGGGCAGAACAAGGGATGTTGGATACAGAGTGATTATGGCACTTTTAAGCAGTTGTAAATTGGTTTGCATGGATTTGAATGATGGTAAGCACTGCCAACTTCAGCTTATGGTTTCTTACAGTCAGTTAGCTTCAGATTTCTCAACCAGTGTAGGCATAGCTTACCCCCGTGCAAACCCTCTTACCACTGCTTGACAGTGCTTACTGCTGCTTACCCCCGCACTAATTCCTTTAAAAGAAAAGAAAGAGGGGTTGATAGGAAAGTGGTGAAAAATGGGGCACAAAGAGAGAAAGACAGTAGGGAAAATAGCTGGGCATGTGCAGGAAGAGTATTGGAAAGGTCCATAGCTGCCCATTTCTTTGACAGCAACAGCTGTGCATATACACTATATTTGCAGGTACATTTGGACCCTCTAACCCCTGGGAGAGGGGTGAGGACAACATATATTCATTGTGATGCCAATTACACCAGATTACATGTTGTCTAGTGGACACGTGCAAAATGGACAGCTATGTATGGGGCAAGTTTTTTTGTGGGAACAGATTGCCCTTTTATTTTTTTTTCAGGTGAGAGTGGGATGTTGGGGAGGGGTAGTAGGTATATTTTGGGAGGTAAGTTTGGTAGGTTAACAGACAAGACACACTAGATGCATACAGGGCCGGTATATGACACATGTGGTTGGTAAACACCTTGGACGAGGAGGGGTGTTTGGAAGTCACAAGCCCATGAGCCCCCAACTAGAAACAATGGGACTGAGGTCCCCACCCATGGGCAGTCACCACTGCACCTTCATGGCTCTGAAGGTGACTGTGCTGGGGGCTGTGTAGGAGGAGCAGGCTCACCTTCTAATAGCGCCATTCTGCCCTCAAGCTGGTGTAGCCGCTCTCGATACTCCAGATCGAGCTCTTTATGCACCACAGCCTGGACCTGTTGATGGGTGTCAGGTTCCCCTTCATGCCCGCTCTGAGGGGGGGGCAAGCCCCATCCCCCTGCAGCGGTTCCACCTGAAGGTGGCGCAGGACCCATGGAGGAGGAGGTCCCAAGCTGGGCCCCAGATGTGCTGGTGCCCAGTGCCATGGCCAGCTGAGGTGGGACAGGTGGGTCCACTGGGACCGACCTTCCCATACGAGCTGTGTTGTCATAGGTTTATAACAGATATGGGTTAGTAACAGTCAACAGCATTCAGGATTAGTTATAACAGCATGCATAGGTATTCCCATTAACCCAAAACACCAGATTTAACACAGTTGCAGAGCAAGCAGAACGCATGCATGTATGGAACAACAGTGGCCATTACAGGAGCATGCAGGTTTCATTGATGGCAACAGGCCACCAATATGGGTGTATTTTCACATGGCACATGCATAGAAACAAATGTGAATATTTATAAACCATTAGGACATATGTCCCAACAAAAGTGTGGCGCATACACATACCAGCTGAGGAGTGTCATTGGGTTATTATACACATATGGCAGGGGTGAGAGAGAGAGATCAATTAACAACTAATATATCCTTGTAGTTTTCACAACATTCTTAGTCACTGCAGTGGTCTTTCCTTTACATGTATTATTACACTACACAATGGCTTTATATTGTACACTGGTATGTTTATAAATTATTATATACGTGACCTGTGTCTTACATACAGGCGTGACAGGCTGCAGGTGTTAATGAAAGATATGTTGAGAATTGCTGTCATACACTTTGGGTGAGGTGCTAGAATGACAGGTTTGTTTCCATATACATTCTCTGACTATGCACACGTTTGACTATCAGTTATATGTCATTGACAGCTGCCTACATTTCTTGGATCATCACTCTGGGTTTTCAGAGGAACAGGGTACCAAGCTGGTGATATGGGCCATTTATCTGGACATGCTGGGCAGATTGGAACAGTTATGGGGTATGAATATGCATACAACTTACAATTTGAATATTCTAGCACATTCAGTACTGTTGTTGGGTGTAATTATGCATACAGCTTTCTATCTGAACATTGTATCAAAATCTGTATAGTCGTGGGGTATGATTATGCGTACAACTTAGTAGCACTGCCAGGATTCAAACCCCTGCTGTGTGTGACAAAATATTACAGCTAACATCACAGTACACTGTGCTATCAGGGAACTGATGCAAAGCTTTCAACTGTTTTCTATCTAAGTCTCCCTAACTTTTACAATATAACTGACCTCTTGGCACACCCAACATTGTTATGCAGGACTTCATGCCCATTATATCTGCATACCATGGTGTGGGTGACACTGCTTAAGATACAACAGTACTACTTATAGTATGGAACAGATCTCCAGCATATGAGAGAACAGTAAACAGAAGCACTCCAGGGGTTATACCTTTATTCACAGATTATTACACATTTATTTTTACTGGTACAACACTTTCTAAGGCTCTTATATTTATCTGTTATGACAGTACATACAGACTGATTACTAACCTGCCTCACAATGCAGCCTTTGCAGCCTAGAATCATGGGTTTGCTGGTTCACAGCCTGCTCATCTGCAGCTGTCAGAGAAATGCAATGATATTTAGCCAAACCTATCCATAGTATACACAAGCTAGGCAATTATTTACTACTTAGTAGAATGAGTACTTACTCAGTATTGGAACATTTGGCATCTGCCGAGACTCCTGGATCCACTGTTCCAGTACACCCCCCTCTGCCACTTCAGGTCAGCATGGTGGTCCTGACCTGTTCACCAGTCTGGGGGATATCTGTGGCACGGGTGAGGTCACGGGCAGGACTGTCCCAGGCCTCCATTTTATATTTCGAGCCCTGGTACTGGCCCTGCAGTAGTCTCTGATCATTGTGTTTTACCAGGAGCCATACCATGATTTTTGACTCCTGGATGCCCCAGCGCTGCATTCTAAATTGAGTGCCTTCACACACACCAGCCATTCTGCCTGCAGTAGGAAGCTATAATCAGCTATGGGTAGTATTCCCACCTGTAGGGTTTAAATATGCCCATTTTCCCGCACTTCCCCATGATTGGCCAGTTTTGAAAAGGCTAAGCTATGGGCAGACCTGCTTACATGAGGTTGGCACTGCATAAAGAGGTATACCACTAGGCAGATTTAATTGGCTCCTCTACACATTGCTTACACTTAATAACTTGAGCTGTGTTGCGGTTAGCATTGCTTAATGTTAATTAGCACTATATTTGCCATTTGCCAATGATTTATTCTTAATGACAGGTTATATATGTGTCTGGTATCTGTGATTTCATGTTATGTAGTTTTCTCATAGGTTCTTACTAGATTAACTGCCCTTGTGGGCCATTTTTAAGTCTAGCCAATTACCCCAAGTGAGAATCAAACCTTGCACCTTGTGTCTGTAAGGTAAACACCTTAACCATTAACTTAGCTTCCTCCCTATTGTTGGCCTGCTGCCATCAGTGAAACCTGCATGCTCCTGTAATGGCCACTGTTGTTCCATATACGCATGTCTTCTGCTTGCTCCGATTCATGTGTACATACACTGTATGGGGACCTGGGGACTTCTACATTTTATTACAATAACACCTCAAATTTCTGCTTACTGCAGTACTCCAGTTCACATATTTATGTTCTGTGACAGGTTATCCAACATCACACTGTACATAGATTCAGTTCCCATGTTTGGTTTGATTTCCCTGTGGTGAGGATTAGTTTGCTGATACCTCATGCATATCTATTGCTGTGATGGCTTAGTGGTTAACTGCTGTGACTATAGTGTACAGGGTTCTGAGTTTGAACAGAGGCAGTTTATTTTGTTGCTGGGAAGAACAGGGGCCGTTGGATCCAGAGTGATTAAAGCACTTTAAAGCAGTTGTAAGCAGGTTTACATGGGTTTGCATGACAGTAAGCACTGCTACCCTCCGGTTACAGTTTCTTACACTCAGTTATCTTTTACTTTGCTTAATCTGTATAGGCAATGCTTACCCCCTCGTAAACGCACTTAGACACACTTACTACTGTTTATTTGTGCTTAAACCTGCTTACTGGTGCCTTATTCATTATGACACTTGACACTTCACATGTGCATTTCATGCAGTACTCCAGTTCACATTTAAATGTTATTATGTAGGTTATATGGCAAAAAGATGTAAAAATATGTTCATATACAGATTTCACATGCAAAATGATATGTACTGCAGTGGGACTCGAATTGAGAATGCCTGTTCATTAGGTGGGTGCTCTAACCACTACACTATTGCTGAACTGCTTCCTTTGCATATATATTCCTTATTATCCTCTTCAGCCTTTTCAGCTGCTTTAACCATAGCTAAGCGATGGGCAAACCCGCGCACCTATGGTTAGCTGCACTCGGGGTTTTAAAAAAATAAATACAAGCTTTTCTTCATTTTATTTCACTGTACTGTTGCTGTTGAACACATGGGGACTGTTGGTGGGGATATGCAGACACCTATGAGCGGTCCCGCTCATTTATTTACACTTTCTTCTGTTCTACTTTGTAGGGGCATGTTTATTCTGAGAGCTCTGCTCTCAGACATGCCCCCTGCACTTGTCCATGCTCAGTGTAGGATTTGGAGCTCAGGCAGCACACCTTCATTAATATGCATGGTGTGCTGCCGTCCTCCTCTTAAACTGCCGCGTACGTGCAGGACTAGTTTAGTCCTGCACGGCAGATTAGTAAATCCGGGGGAGTATTAAATTAAAAGTGGGAGATTCTAATTTAACTAGTATTTTTAGATTCAATTACTAGGGGAACTGATACTTACATATACAGAGAGGATAATGAACATCAAATGCTTGCCAGGAGCAAAAATACAGGATGTGAGTAGTACCTTAGAATGCCTCAATGTAAAGAAGAACTGAGCTGTTTTTATTCATGTTGGTACACATGATCTAATTTTCAAGGACTCTCTGACTCTTAGCAGATAACTTACAGCCCTCTTAGATAGCATACCTTGTGCTGGTGCTAGGATGCATTTTTCAGAAATCATATATAGAAAGGACAGCCAGGTCAGTATGAATTAAAAATGTAGGGGTAAATACCTATATAAAAAATGTCCCATTTTGAAACATGAACATGACTAGACCACATAAACCTAATTCTGCAACCAACCATATTGAGAAGCCTAATTCTGGGATCACACATTCAACCAAGATGGAGTCCACCTCTCAAGACAAGGGAAGATAATGTTTTCAGCAGATATATTGCAATATTTGAATAACACAATACAGAAATTTCACAGATAGCAAAATTTGATTTATCTGTGCTGGTTGCTAATTCTAGGAGTAATAGTAAAAACATGTTTTACTGAACATTTGCTACATTTGCACAAGAGTCATATGGTTATTGTTTGTGAAACATGGTTAAGAACTAATGATTGGAAATCAGTTCTTCCAGGGTACAAATGAATAAAACATCTGTGTATTAGACATTCTATCAAAAAATCAGGTGGAGGTATTACAATAGGGATTAAAGATCAGTATGATAACACCAATACTGTAGATTGTGTAAATGTGACAAAAAAGGCAACTCTGGAGCAGATAACAGGTGTTGAAGTGTATACAGACCACCAATATTAAGTATTGATTTAGAGGAATTCATACATTTCCTTCTGGGGACTTAAATTTACAAGAAACAATATTGATTCAATGATTAATAAGGACATTATTTATAATGTGTATTTAGGAATAGCAGTCACTGCAAATTGTAACCAGATTGTAAACAACCTTACCAAGAATGGAATATATTGGACATCATCTCTGTTCCTAAGGAATTGACTGTTACTTGATGGCAACTTTTACCACCACTGATGTGCAGTGATCATGGGGTTATAAAGGTAAAACTGGAGTTAGATAATTCTGTCAAAATAATATCTGAACTAATGCATAGGAGATTAATGACAGACAGTATGGAAGCAAAACAGTTTATGTAAAACTAATTGCAGTGATGTATTCCATGGAAGAACTACAGAAGAAATATAAAATGTTTTGAAAGGGAAATTGAATGGAAGTAAAATAAAAATGAGGTTTAGAACAGTCAAATTTGTCACGGGACATCTTTAGTGGGGGGTGGGGTGGGTTGGTGGGTTGTTAAAAGAAGGTATGCAGGATGGATAGATTAAGTAACTAGAAGGGGATAGGCAATGTAAGGGTTAAGTAGTTCAAGATAGGAAGGGGGGAAGTGAGGTAAGAAGAGTGGAGGGTCTTTAGGTCTTTTGAGGAGGGGGAATTGTTTGCTGAGATTCACTTTTGGTGTGATTTTTGTTGGTACAAGATCATGTCTGATACGACCTGAGGTAGTTGATAGTAAGGTAGGTCTTGGGCTTTGTCAGGCAAGAAGAGGTAAAAAGCTTTCTAGCTTTCCAATGTTAATTTCTCTCTCTCTTTCTTCATTCTTGTTGTCAGTGGTGGTTGCTGAGGAGTTTGGGTGTTGTGGATAGCATGTGGACAGGTTGAGGTTGTTTGTGGTTATGCATGGGCTGTTTTTGGGTGCATGGTCATATGGTTGGCAGAGATTCGCATGTGGTGGCTTTTGTAGTGGCTTGTGGACTTGATCAGAGGAGTCCTATGGAGAGAAGCTTAATAGTTACAGTGGAATTTTAATTTCAGGGCACCTGTTTTGATTGTGTGGATCTGTGTCTGGGGTAGAGGTAGATAGGGGGATTTGTTTGGGAGATTTTGTTCTGTTGACCAGCTATGCAATGGTAAGTGGGCTTCTTTTGAATGCGTGGTGGGAGTTTGCCTGATTCGAGTATGTCATGTGGGCCACAGAGCTGTTTGTTCACATGCCTCCTGGTAGTGTGGTGATGGAGCTGAGCTGACCATCAGTGCATTTAGCATGGTAAAAATAAATAACTAAATGTATATTTAAAAAAAAGTACACTTTTAAAAGGTACGTGAGTGGCATTAGGCCATGTGGGCACCCCTTTGGTGTGGTTGTGGGGTTGCTGAGAGTAAAAGAGGAGATTACAAAGAAGGAGAACAGCTCAGTGGTGGTGTTTCATGGGCTATGAGGGCTGGTGTGTAGTGGCCATTTCCACGGATGTGTGGTAGTGGTTTAGTATTGCTAATTTGTTCTTCCATGGTGATTAAGGCTTTCAGATAAAGCCTGGAGTGTTGGAACGCAAAGCAAGACAGTGAAACTGTTAGGAAGAGCAGTTCAGGTCATTATGCACTGCCTTGCAAGCCTTCAAGAACTATAAAAAATAAATAAATAAAAATATGTTATATATATATATATATATATATATATATAAAATAAAATAATTATACAGATTTTCACAGAGGGTTCTGATTTTGGTACATATGTTGTTCCGTTCTTCATCACATGGGTGATCTGTTTGGTAAATCAGGGCTAGACTGGGGTGTTGGTTTCAGGCTGACATACATGTGTGTGTTCAACTTCATGTACGTCAGTAAGTTTATGTTCGTCAAACTTATCCCTATTGGGGGGGGGGTCAAAAAAAAAAAGAGAAAAAAGCGGTATCGCACTAGTTAAGTTTATAACAGCAAATGTGCCAAGTGCAACTGAGTTGGTGTAAGAGTACCTTGATCTGATTCTAATGCACAGGGTCTTGGTTTGAGATTTGCCAGTGATGTTATGGCCCTTCTTTATGCTTTTGTTCCATTTTATAGGCCTTTTGGCACATTACTTGAGTTGAGAAGTGTGCAATACAAAGAGGGCCAGCTGATGGGATGGTATGGATATATATATATATATATAGCTATATATATATATATATATATATATATATATATATATATATATATATATATACATATATATATGTATATATCTGTGTGTGTGTGTGTGTGTGTGTGTGTGCGTGTGCGTGTGCGTGTGTGTGTGTGTGTGTGTGTGTGTGTGTGTGTGTGTGTGTGTGTGCGAGTGTGTGTATACGTGTATATCTATATATATATATATATATATATATATATATATATATATATATATATATATATATATATATATATATATATATATATATATATATATATATATATATATATATATATATATATATATATGTGTGTGTGTGTGTGTGTGTGTGTGTGTGTGTGGGTGTGCTTATGTGAGTATATGGGTATACATAGGTATAGATTGTGTACATCTGTGCATGTGTATGTACATAGATTTATAATATATATATATATATATATATATATATATATATATATATATATATATAAAGAAAAGTATAAATACATGTTCAATGTCTACGGTGTCAGGGGGTCCTTGCTGCAGCAGGCAATGGGGGGGGGGGTAAAGGCTAGCTTCTTCATACTGTCACATTTTCTTTTGACCTGCAGGCTTTTGATTATTTTGTTCTTCTCTCATTTCAGGTTCAAGGTGCAACATGACAGATATTGAGGAATTACATCAAAAGTGGGCAAGCATTGTCACTCAAGCAGAGGACCTGTTCCGTAGGATGCCAAATGATGATACCGCGATGACTAGCACAAAGGGTCCCATAACTTGAAACAGACAACAAACAGCAAAAGGTAATCCAGGCCACTAGAGGCAAGAGAGCATGCCTCGAGCAGCCAGTGGAGGAGAGGACAGTGGAAGTCATGACACCAGAGTCAGCACTGGCGGCTCCAACAGGAAATGACCCTACAGTCTCTGTTAGTGGGGAGGCTGAGGTAGGGGTTACACAGGGTGGGAACTAGAGTTTGGGGGATAGGGTTATTGGACTGCCTTTGTTTTCTCACGATTCCAGGGGTGGCACTGGTGGACTGCAGACTTTAGTAAACCAGGATGGTAGCATGGACTGTAGTCTTTTTTTGCTGGAAGAAGAGACCGATCCCTGTTTAGAGAAGGTAGAGTTAGACTTTGGGACTCAACTGGAGATTGGTTGCCCACGCAGGCTTTGGGACAGGAGGGTGCAATGGTTCTTTTGACTCCTCACATACCGCTTGCAGTAAAGGAGAATATCTGGAAAGGAGAGTATGTGGACATATTTGAGTTAGTTGATGCAGGCAGTGTTTAGTGCCTGCTGGAAGCAGACATGGCAAATGGGAAAGACCTGCTGGCAGCCATGGCTGCCCTGGGTCATAGGCGTGTTGGGAAGCTTCGGCAGAGGACATGGGAGAATTGGGTTCTGGGATTCATGTACTATATGGATGCGGCCAGGTAATGCTTGGCTTTGGTATGATCAGAAATTCCACAAGAGGAAAGCAGTGGATAGGGCTATGTGTTTGAAGGTAAGACACCCTGATATCTGGTTGTCCACCATGATGGGCAACTTTGTTTTTCGTATTTGAGGTAGTAAGTTCACAGAAGGGAGTGGCAGTGTATATTGGGCTTTCAACTCAGGGAGATGTGCTTGGACAGTTCGCAGATTTTCCCATGTTTGTTCAAATTGTATGGATATACACTTAGCGATGTACTGTGGTAGGAATGAGGTTCAATTTGGGGGTCAGACATCAAACTTTCTTGTTCAGAGGGCATTTAGCAGACCTCCTGTGGAGTTCCAAGGGATACGGGGCAAGGCTAGTTTTTGTGGCTGGGGAGGTCCTTTCGGGGGATAAGGGGATGAACAGGGGACTCATTCTCCTATTAAAGTGCATATTTTGTGGGACCTGCTGTTGCATTATCTGCAGCTGGCAGTGGCACAGGAGTTGCCTGAAGGGTTTTTCAAAATTGTTTTTGATCAAATCAAGGTTGGTTGGGGATAGTAAGGTGTGAAAAATTTGAAGTCAGTGCAGGGGAGGGAAGAGGTTTTAGGGGTTTTGGTTGAGCAGGAGTTTCAGGTGGGCAGGCTGTTGGGCCTGTTTGATTCCCCTTCATTTACACATTTTAAGGTATCGCTCTTGGGTTTGGTTCCCAAAAAGAGGCCAGGCAAGTTCCGTTTGATACACAACTTATCTTACCCAGAAGGGAAGTCTGTCAATGATTTTATCCCAGCGGAGGAGGTTAACATGACTTATGCATCTTTGGATGATGCGGTCTGCATCATTAGGAGTTTTGAGGACCCCTGGCTGGTGAAGGTGGACATAGAGTTGGCTTTTCGTCTTTTGCTGGTATGCGAGAAGGATTGGCCATTGTTCGGCATGGTAGTGGGGGACAAGTTTTATTTTGCTATAGCTACAACAATGTGATGTGCAATGGCTTGTTCCATTTTTGAAAAATGTAGTCCTGCTTTACATTGGATTTGGCAACAGTGGGTGGGGGAGCAGAGAGCAGTACATTATTTGGATGACTTCTTGCTTTTGGGGGAGGGTAAAGAGCGAGCTTTAGTGGCGATGAGAGAATTTCTGGGTATGCACGATGAGTTGGGAGTTCCCTTGGCCACTCATATGCTGGAGGGCCTGGCAAAGGTGTTAGATTTCTTGGGTTTGACTGTAGATGCAGGGCTAGGATTATTTTGGCTGCTGCAAGAGAAAGTAGCTAGGTTATGAGAGAAGATTGCATGGATGAAATCTAGAGATAAGGTACAGGTGAGGCAGGCTATGGAACTGTTAGGGCTGTTGAATTTTGCTTGTAGGGCAGTGCATCCAGTATGTACATTTTGTAGGTCAGTAGCATTTATTTTGAAAGGGGGTAGGGGTAAGCACCATTGGGCGAGAGTTAGCAAATTAACATGTGAGGATTTAACTTTGTGGTTACAATTTTTACAGCAGTTTAAGGTGCCTCTTTTTGGCAGACTGATTGGGTAATCAGGGTGAGTTAAAGCTCTTTACAGATTCAGCTGGGGGTTTGGGTATGGGAACATTCTTTGCGGGAGAGTTGTTTGCAGTGCCATGGCCTCCTTGGTGGCCAGAGGAATGGAAGCGTGATGTTGCTTTCCTAGAGTTGATGCCTATCTGGGTGGCATCAATGGTGTGGAAAGATTGTTTGAGGGGTAAGAGGGTTGTGTTTAACTCAGGCAATATGGCAGTGGTGAGAGTTTTACAATCCAAGACTGCTAAGTCTAAACATTTGCTGATGGTATAGCATAAATTAGTTCTTCAGAGTTTGTTGATTCATTTTTGTTTTACAGGGGTACATGTCCTGTGGGTTAAGAATGAGATTCCTGACAGTTTGTCTCATTTTCAGCTTTCCAGGTTTCAGCAGTTGGTGCTGATGGCAGTGGGGGACCCCCGTGGTGGTACCAGATGAGGTGTGCCAGATTGGACAGCAGTGATCGGCAGGTTGGTTCAGCAGTCTTGGACAATGTCTACCAGGAAGGCTTATGATAGGGCTTTGCAAGATTTTGATTGTTTTGTTAGGCAGTTGCCAAAGGAGGAATGTGAGTGGTTGGAACAGTTGTTGTTGCATTATATTGCAGGGGTTAGGGCATGGGGTAAGGCGGTGAGATCAGTGAGAGTGGATTTGGCAGCAATTGGTGTGTTTTCTCAGGTGGCAAGACTGGAGAATTTCACTAAATTCTGGATAGTCACGTGAGTGTTGAAAGGATGGAGCAGGGAGGAAGAAATGAACAGGGATAGGCAATTACCAGTGATGAGGGGAATTTTAAAGGTGTTGTTGCAGGGTTTGGGTAGGATATTTGGTAATTCAGGAGATGGCATTGTTTGGGGTACGCTGAGTGTATGGATGTATTTTGGAGCATTTTGGGTATCAGAGTTGTTTGGGTTGTTGGTATGGGATGATGTTATGATGCTACCAGGGGCAGTTTATATTAGGCTAAGGTCATCTAAGACAGATCAAGCTGGGAAGGGACAACAATAGTCTTGGGAGAAGACAGGTTGCAGCTGATGTACCCAGTAGTGTGGAGAAGGAGATTGTATATGCTTAATGGGGGGAGATTGCACGGTTTAGTTTTTAGGTTGGTAGGTAGTAGGGCATTAATGGGGGGCAGCTGAATTTTGTCATGAGAAGGGCATTGTGTAGTATGGGTATTGATGGGGATAAATTCTCTACTCATTTGTTTTGGATGGGTAGGGCATCAGATTTGGCTAAAGGGGCAGTTCAATTGAAGTAATTAAAAGGGTAGGGCGGTGGTCTTCTGACACATTTTTGTCTTATATTAGATAAGACTGAGGGTATTTTATTGTTAAGTTTTTTTTTTGTTTATAGGGAAAGAAACTGTCATCTTGAGACACTCGTATGTGTATTGGGCAGCAAGATAGGCTGCATTTAGAAGTAATAGTAATGGAATGGGATTACATCATTTCATTTGAAAGATCACCTAGCATGGTATGAGAGGGCTGAAATGGAACTTGTTGCTTCAGGTATTTACAATGTTGCAGAGGCATCAGGGGTTGCCTTGAATTTTAGTATTGCATCTAGGAGGTAATGATTTATGCATGACACTGAAGCAGCAGTTAGTTTATCAAATATGTGAGGATTTTTTGGCTTTAAAGAAATGTTATCAAATTGTATGTTTGGTGTGGTCAGAGATTATTCCTCAGTTGGTTTGGAGGGATGCCAGAAAGTTTTCTGCAGTTCAGAGGGCATTGAGGTTTGTGAATTTTAATCTATTGAAGCAGTTGGGTGGAATGGGGGTGTGTACTATACAGCTCATAGAGTTTACTTACAGAGATCCGATGTGGTTCAGGACAGATGGGGTTCATCTCAGTGATTTTGGGTTTGATTTGTTTAACTTAAATCTGGGATTGTTTTTGGAGGGGCTGGTTAGTGTTTGGAGGAAGTGAGTGGGAACAGCCTGTTAGGCTGATGGGCAGAGAAGCGGGACAGGCTTGCCCCTCTTCTGTTCCCCCTCTGGTGGTTATTTGGTTGAAGGACTTTGGAGTGGTGGAATAGTGTATTGTGGATGCTGCTTGGACTTGGTTGTTTGGTTGAATAAGGAGGTGTTGGGTTGAAGGTGAGCAGTGGATTGCTGCCTTGAATGTGTGAGGATAAGTGAGCAGATGGGGTATGCTGCTTATCCCCAAGGGTGAGTGGTGGTACGCTGCCCTAATGGATGGTTAAGTTAATGTTTTACTGTTCAATGAAAGGAAGTGATGTGCAATAAAGTTTGATGGATTTTATTATTATTATGTTCAAACAATAAAGGTCGTCAAAAGTCTTTCTGTGTTTGTCTGTTTTATTAAAGTGCAAGTGACAAATGAAGTTTGGAACAGACAAATTTGTCACGGGACACCTATAGTGGGGTGGGTTATAGGGTTGTTAAAGGAAGTTTGGTAGGATGGATAGATTAAGTAACTGTAAGGGAATACGCAATGTAAGGGTTAAGTAGTTCAAGATAAGAGGGAAGGAAGTGAGGTAAGAAGAGGGGAGGGTCTTTAGGTCTTTGAGGAGGGGAATTGTTTGCTGAGTTTCACTTTTGGTGTGATTTTTGTTGCCCTCCCATCCCATCCTATTTAGTTATGGTGCAGGTTGTTTGAGGATGCAAGGTGCTGCATTTGGGGGTCGGGCAGAGAAGAGGGACAAGCTTACCCCTCTTTTCTTCCCTCTGATGGTTATTTGGTTGAAGGACTTTGTGAGTGGTGGAATAGTGTATTGTGGATGCTACTTGGACTTGTCAGTTTGGTTGAATAAGGAGGTGTTGGGATGAAGGTGAGCGATGGAACGCTGCTTTGAAAGTGTGAGGATAGGTGAGAAGATGGGGTACGCTGCTTATCCCCAAGGGTGAGTGGTGGTACGCTGCCCTAATGGATGGTTAAGTTAATGTTTTACTGTTCAATGAAAGGAAGTGATGTGTAATAAAGTTTGATGCATTTTATTATTATTATGTTCAAACAATAAAGGTCGTCAAAAAAAAAAACACAAAAGTATTTGTGTTTGTCTGTTTTATTAAAATGGAACATGACAAAAAATGTTTAATATTAGGCTCTAGGCAAACAGGGTTAGAAAACTATATTTCTATAAGAACAAAATTCTTAATTAAGATGAGAGATAATAAGTATAAATATAGAAAAGGAAATGAAATTGAACTATAACTTTGAAAAGTGGAGGGAAAAACTGTACAGACAAGTTAAACAGAGTGTAAGAGAAGATCAGAAAAATGTGAAAAAACGCATGCAAAGATATTGGGTCTATATCACTTCGTTGAAAGCTTAATTCCAGGAATGCCTATTCATTGAACCCTAATTGTTGAATACCCTTTCACTGAACATTTACATCATCAAAACTTTTTTCTAGGAAATGAAACTACTTGGCCACCAGAGTAGCCTTAACAAACAACACATTATTTTAAACTCAGCATGGAGGGGGGCATCCCCCCAATTATATATACCAAATCTAAGGTCACACTACATTGAGGAAAGGGCAAATTTGTAATGACGGCCAACTAACTCCCTTCCCTAGGAAAAAGTTTGAACGGGTGTTTGACGATTAGGGTTCAATGAATAGGCATTCACGAGCTTTCGATGAAGGGATAGGAAAACAAATATTGAGTATAACAGGAATTCATTCTATAGATATATAAGGTGTCAAAGGAATAAAGCAGTACAACTCAATAAATTGTTTGCACATTCTAAAACTTATTCTCAAACACTACAGATTATAGATATATTTGCAAAATGTTATGCAATACTATTTGCCTCCACAAGGAAGGTGATGCATTTTGCTCATAACAACCAGGCAACTTTAGAGACTGAAATTAAGTTTGGTTATATTGAAAAAGTACTACAGAAACTTGACTCAAATAAAGCCTAGGGAAGAGATGAAAGTAGTAATATCAACTGGAGAACACTCCAGCATGAACTTTCAGTACCATTATATGTGTGCCCAGTAGGTCATTTAAGTACAGGGAGATGCCTCAATATTAGAGACATGGACTTGTTATACCCATTCATAAGGGAAAAGGGATAGGGCAAACCCAGAGTCATACAGACCCACAAGTCTACATTCTTGATTGCAAAAAAATAATGAAAAAAAAAATATTTTGGATAAATTACTTTAAGGGTTTTGAAGTTTAAAACTTGAAACCATATATCAGCATGCATATATTGAAAACAGATCTATAATCACCTGTAACAAGGTGTGCTATAATAATACAATAACAGGTATTAATAATTTCTGCTGTAATATAATTTACATAAACTTAACTTCAGACATTGATAGAGTCATACACAAAACACTGCTCAATAAATTAGATCAGCTAGGTATTGATGTAATCTTGATGAGCTGGACAGCTGCATAGCTTACAAAAAGGACATGGCAAGTAACATACAGCAACTGGAGAGGTGAAATTCTTGGTTACACTTAGGGTGCCACAGGTCTCTGTCCTAGGTCCATACTTGGTTAGGTTGTTTCTTTCAGATCTTTTTTCATCTGAGGTGTTCTACAGTCTGTATGCAGATGACCAGAACATTGGTAAAATAATTACATCTGTTACAGATAGGGCATGTCTGCAAAAGAAATTAACTAAATTGGTCTTTTGGGTACATGTGAATAATATGCCAATAAATGCGTAAAAAAACTAAACATATAAGATTTGGAAGACATGGATTGAAGGGTGGATATTTTATATAACGGTGATTAAAACTGTAGATTCATTTAAGGAGCCGGCTACATAGGTAGATCTGGCTTTGAGTTTTTCTGATTATATCAATCAGCTGGTTAATGATAGTTATAAAACTACAAACGGTATAAAAAGATTTATAAAGCCTAGGGAATCATAAATGATGAAATCATTGTTTGTAAGGTACGACTCAAACTAGAATATAGAATAAAAAAGTGGAAACCATAATAGAAAACTAAGAATGAGTAAACTGGAAAGAGAACAGTAGAACTACACCAAGAACATTCATGGATGTGAAATTTAAGTTATTATGAAAGATTAAAATATGTGGACTTGTGTAGTGTCTTTGAATGTTTGTGCTACCAAACAGTATTACAGAATCATCAGATAAACTCTGTAGAAGATTATATAGGAGTGACAGATGAGACATGCTAATTGGTTATCTGATAGACTAGCTGATGCATGAAATAAATTGTCAAATTACATGAAAACAAGCACTAGTTTACATATTTTTTAGAATAACTTGGACACTTATGTTTTGTCTGTTTTGACTGTTTTGGTATATTGGCATTATTATGTATGTGCAACGGGTTTCAGACTTATTGTGAGATAGAGAATCTACCATATGAGTTTAGACATTATTCTACATAACAGATCAAGAATTTCAGAAGACAATTAATGCTTATGTGACTGAGCTGAAATACCTAAATTAGTTGACTTGTATGATTCACTGATAAGAAATAGAATTCTGTGTAGAATCAGAAATGATTAAGCCAGAAAAGGCTGCTAAGAGTAGTTAACTAGAGCAAGTTAGGTTTTAAGCATACAATTTAAACCATGACCAAGCATACTTATTTTATTTATTTATTTTATTTTGCTTTATTTTAGCTCTGCTTACTGGGAAAGTCAAACTGGATTTAACCAGAAATGCTTTTCAGTGGAGCCCTTGGGAGAAAAACTCCTGACATGTCAGAAAAGTTTTTTAACCACTCCATTAATTAAAAATTACCAAACTGCAGGGGGATTCACAACATTTTACATATTTGGTAGAAAATTATAGGGAAATACTAGAAATAGGCATATTAGGTACACCAGTATAAGAAAAGGAAAGCGATTTCCAATAGTCATTGTAAGACAAACACTGTTAAATATATACTGAAAGTATAATTTGAAAATGGCTAAATCAGATGGTATGTGTACATTAACAATGATTAGTGGGCAAAGATCTGGGTATATAATTAGTAAAGAAAAAAATAGAATAATAGAATTAATATTGAGATATAGGATATGTTGTATAATGGAGTAAATTGAAGTAATATTGGGATGGCTATACAAGTGGGAGTAGTTAGCAAGAGGGGATAGAAGCACTTCTAAGAGGGTTTTAACACAAGGAATGGTGTTAAAATATTAAGTGAGTTATACAGAAGTTTCACAAGAGGTCATTGTAGGTGATGAGATGGACGGGATATGAAGATAGGTACCAACAGCAGTATTAAAAGTTCTTAAGTGTAAAGAAGAAGGAAGGCATAAAGCTCATGCCTAAAAGTGCAAAGAGGTAATCATAATATCAGTGTGGTGACCAAGGTAAAGTAGAAGTTATCATGGAAATATACCACAGCGAATCCACTTATTTGTTAAGTGACTCTCTACTTCTGATTTGAATGAGCTAGCATTCTGGATTGATTTCATTAGTACAGGATTTTAGTTCCATAATTTAGCTATAGCTGAATATAGGGAGTTCTCTGCAGTGTTTGATGACTTCTTTATCATGAGTACTGATTTATCTTTAGAGCATAATATTCTGTTGGGAGATTAAGGTTGTATTAAGCTAAGGAGAGCAGGAAAGTTTTCAGGCTTGTAGCTAATATTAAGTAAGGTAGTAACCTGAGAATGTTACTAAGTAGTGTGGCAGTTTTAACCAGTATAATTCTTTGAGTACTAGACAATGGTGTATTATAAACTGACAGTTTTTGGCACATTTAGGTATGTTGCTGTAGCACTGCACTAGTTTAGATAGCTGTGTGACTTGGAGGTTAGTGAAAATAGGGACAGCTTACAGGAAAGGTTGCAGTAGGAGGTCTGTTTTTCAACATTTTTCCAGCCAACTGGAAATCCTTCCAAAACAAATTAGAAACCTCACAGTTCATTCACACTCCTGTATCCCTATTTCATCCTTCCTTATCTCACCTTGCACCCCTTATTGCATCTCAATCATCCTGCTTCCCTGTTCTCTTTGCATTTTCTCTTACACTTCTCCTTTCTACTCTGCTTCCCTTTGCATGCCTCTCTGACCTTTTCTGTGTCTTCTCCCTGTGGTATCTTTTCCTTCAACTATTCTCACTTGCCTCTCCTAATGTGTTCATTCCTCTCTATATAATCATATGTTGCTATCCCTGTAGCGTAGGCCATCTCGGTCATTATGGCTACATCTTATCTATAAAGCTCTGTTAAACATAATTCCATGTTGCCATCCATGTTTTGTTTTTGTAAAATTCTTGAATTAAATTTAGCATATTCAGCATATTCTTGCATCTGTGAATATATATGCGGACGTATATATATATATATATATATATATATATATATATATATATATATATATTATTTTTTTTTTTAGCATATCCTTGTACCTGTAAATATGTTTTGCACATTTCTTATATGATCTTATTCACCCAGGCTGTGCCTGCAAATGGTCTACTGAGATCAGTGCATTACCTCAATAAACAAATATAAAAAATCAATAATGAGAAAGCAAGAAATAAAGAAACTTAGTTCACAATTTTGAGGTAAAAAGCAACTAAAACATCTTTAAAAACTATTACTGTACTCTGTTTTTTGACAAAGTCTAAAATGTTCTCCTCCATCTTATTTACTACCTCAGCCATCGTAATTTACTTTTACTACAGCACTGAAACAAAGTTCATCTAGAGTATAATTATTCATGTAAATATGCAAACATCATTTTTATCTTCCCTCATTCAATCTCAGTTTGTACATGAACACACTAAGCATGTATCTTCTTTTATATATATATATATATATATATATATATATATATATATATATATATATATATACAATGCACCACAAAGGATGTTGTTTGGGAAAACTTTTTTTTGTTGTTGTTTCTTGCAATATACATTAAGACTGAAAAGGGTCTTAGGAGCAGTACATTCAGTGATTAACCAATCAATTAGTTTATCAGTCACTCAATTATTAAATAAAATAAAGTTCTACCTAATCTGTTCAACAGCAAACGTACAATCAAATCCAAGTGGACCTACCTCACTATTCAACTATTAATACAAGTGGTGATATTCATCCTAACCCTGGTCTTAGGCAAACTACGCTATCTCCAGTATCAAATCAGCTACCTCTAACAACACAGGATTTCAAAGAAGTCTATATAACAAAATCCCTGAAGTCCATGAATGGATAGACAACTACTTGCCTGACATTGTAGTTACCACAAAAACCTGGATAAAACAAAACATAAAAAAAATCCCACCACAAGATTATAATATAGCCAGACAAAGCAGAAAACACAACAAGGCAAGTGGAGTTGCTATAATCTACAAAAATAGGTTATGAAGTCTCAATGTAGATTACCACCATTCCACAATGCAATAATACTAAGCTATTTATAACCTTTCTTAGCTAAACTGCCATAAAAAACAGCCTTAGCTTGTCTCTATATCCCACCTGGTGATAATATTTCCACCACAGAATATATTCTCAGCTGGATCTTCAACAATATACAAGAAACAGTAATCCAAGGGGATGTAAATGTCAGATGGATTGCCTCAATTTCTGGAAAGCCATCACCTAGTATACAACTTTACAATTTCTCTGAGATCATTAGTACCCCAACAAGATGCAATAAACATACTACAAGAGAATCAACACTAGACTGGATTCTTACCTCCCACTCTAACAGATATGCATCATATGCAATGATTGCAATCTCTTTCAGTGACTTCCTCCCTACCTACATAATCAGACAGCCAAGCTAAACACACTTTAACCACCAATTTAACAATGTGAGAAACACACCAAAATTCTAAACCAAAACCTTTATCTCCTCTTTGCAGCAGTACAAATGGAACTCCCTAAAAAGCCTGCCCCTTGGTGATGCTGTTTCAGAATTTTACAAAACCTTTCTAAATATGTTCAAAATGTTAGCCCTCCTCAGGGCAAAAAAGAATTAGAGCCAACCCCACTGCTTGGCTATCTACAGCTACTAAAAAACTTACAAAAAACAGACACAAGGCATGGATACAAAATAAAAGTACAAGTAACTTACAGCAGCTCAGAGAAATAAAAAGACAAGTTAATCACTACATAACGGATGATAAGAAAATGTACCTTATCAAATATCAAGATAAACACAATCTAAACCCCAAACTATTCTGGAATTCCATTAATAAACTCCTAAACCAAGGCAATACAACTCAGCATACACCAACCACAAAACAACAGAATGCCAGTGTAGCATCCCAGTTCATCTCTCACATTGTTAAATCAGTAGCTTCTCTACTTAAGAACACTCCTCCAAGTACCCCAAATACTAGGCCTTAGCCTACTAAAGCCGCCACCATGAGAACAATATTCTGTCTAGACTCAGTCCCTATCTCCTATATCAAAAACCTTCCACAAAAATTAAAACGAACACTTCTTGCCACTGGTAATCTCCCTCCAGAATATCTAAAGTTTGCTAAAGATGTAATTATGTTCCCAGTATATATACTAATTAACCAGATAATAAAATAAAACGATGTTCCCTTGTTCAAAAACATGCTGCATCATTCCTCTACATCCTCCCTTACCAGCAAAACTCACACAAATATAAAGAAAGTCGAAGCTTCTCTAACTTTCATCCTGACTTATTCAATCACATGCTCTCCTCTATTGACTGGCCATTTCTATCATACCTACCTCTTGGTGATCCAATCCAAAAATATTATTCCATATTTCTTAATATCATCAATTCACTTGCCCCCCACCTTGCACAATTAGAGTTAAATCTCTCTGTTTCCCCTGACTGTCTCAATCCACACGCTCTTTCATGCACAAAAGAGATAATGCCTGGAAACTTTGGATTAAAACTAAATCCCCCTCCCATCTACAAACCTATAAAGAACTTCACAACCTAGTCAAGAAATAAGTTAACATTGAAAAGAAAAACATCTGCCTTAAACCCTAGATAACATATCACAAAAACAAAAAAAATTCTGGGACAACATCAATCAAATCCTTCACCCAGGGAAACCCTCAACACCTAACCCCTATCCAAACAATCCCCCCTTGAAACAGCAAACTTACTTATTTCCTACTTCATAGACTCCATCAGTAAACTGATAACAACCTCTAGCTCACCTAACTCCTCGGACCCCCACCCCTGCCACACCACACCTAATTAAAATAACTCCTCTTTCAAATCCATTCCCACAAGCTACATAAAAGATCTCCTATCCAAGCTTAAAACTTGCTCTCCCTCTGCCAACAAACTACCTCCACTTTACCTTAAGCTTGCTGCAAACTCTATAGCTTACCCCATCTCCATCTTCATAAACAGCTCTATATCTGACACCACAGTTCCCTCACTATGGAAACAATTCTTCAGCATACCCATCCACAAAGGTGGAAATTCCACAGAACTAACAAACTGACAACCTATTGCCATTCTCTTCCCCCTCTCAAAAATACTAGAAAATTGTGCACACAAACAAATCCTGGACTATCTACTCCTGGAAAAACTATTCTCCCCAACCCAGCATGGCTTCCATCCTAACCACAGTACCTCAACAGCCCTCATCTCCTTTACCAACTCTATTTATCTGGCCAGAGACAACAACAAACTAATTTCCATTCTCTTTCTAGATCTCTCAAAAGCCTTTGACACTGTCTCGCACCCCATGCTCCTTTCAAACCTCTCTGACCTCAACCTCTCAACCCCCATTATCACCTGGTTCATCAGCTACCTCTCAAACAGACAGCAATCAGTCAAATGCCTCTCCGCACTATCATCCTTCTTCCCCATCAAGATGGGGGTTTCCCAAGGCTCAGTCCTTGTCCTTTATTGTTCAATATCTTTACTAATATTCTCTTTATGTCCTGTCCTCAGTCTACCCTAATTCATTATGTGGAGGACTCTTATATCATCACTACCTCCAACACCGTCTCTGACCTGCTCACTCTCACCAAAAACTCATTTAACGCTGTTAAAAAATGGCTTACTCACAACCAACTAATTCTCAATCTTAAAAAAAACAAAACTCCTGCTATTCATTCCAAAATCACTCAACCAGCACAAAACCAACTTCTCTTTAACATCTCTTAATAGCACTGTTATCAACGCTGAAACCCGCACCAAGCTTCTAGGCACCATTATAGATGATCAACTTAGATTTGACCTACGTGTTCAACACTGTATAAAGAAAACCCACAAAAACTTAGTCTGCTCTACAGACACAGAAAATTCCTTACAAAGGACTCTTGTATCTCTCCTGCCTACATCTACCTTCTACACAGCCTTCACTATAGCTCACAAATCCTAACCAACCTGCAATCAGGACTACTAGGTAAATGTGAAGCCACCTACAAAAAATGGCCAGGTTTGCAGCTAACCAGTCCTATTTTTCTCATCACTGTAACTCTCTCAAGGCTTTAGATTGGTTAGAATTCCCAGATCATCTTCTATCATCTCAGCTACTTATCACTTATAACATCCTAAATAAGCCCTCATCCTGCCCAAACATCTCACTTATCTCTCTACACACACCAACTAGACACCTCAGGAGGTCTGACCAACTGCTCTTAGACATATATAAACCTAAAACCATAACCCTGACTAACCTTTTCTTTTCTTTTTCCCATATTATCTGCTTTCTCCACCACCCATCCTTCTTCTTCCGCTCCTAAAAATTTAAAAACCTCCTCTCCAAGCTGAATGCCTTATTTCCTTCATAACAATAGTTATGCTTCAATTATTCTTGCAGTACAATGTATGTGTATCCTTTGCCTTGCTCTCTGCCCAAGTAAACAAAAATTTTTAAATCCCATACTTCAATGGAAGGCTGATATTGATTCTATCATCTATCATATTCTGTTGTATCTGACTTGATTTCTTTTTTTTAAAAGTATTTTAAAGTATTATTATAGTTTTTTAGTGATGAGTTTTCTTTCTCCTCTCCACTGAAAAAAATGGACATGTATCCAGCTGGACTAGCCCGGTTAACAAATGTAAAATAAATAAATAAATAAATAAATAAAAAATCATTAGGCCAAAATGTATACAGCTACACTCCTGCCCTTTCCTGAAACAAGCTTCCTTTAGCCATTCATAAAATAGCCCACACACATGAATTCAAAAAAATGTCAAAGAACACCACCTTAACTCTTGGACATGTCATTTTAAAAACCCTCCTTGGATATCCTTTGCTCACTCTACGCCAACCTTACTTCTAATGCTTCACAACTTGTCTCACCCCTACACTAAAATATTGCTGTTTTTACCTCCTCTCATACTTTCCTTTTTCTTTCTACTGCTCTCACTCACTAACTTTGTTCCTTAAACTTCCTCTCACTTAACTTCATATACCCCTTGCAAACCATTTTCTTAGGCTCAGTTTTTCCATCTTGCAACATATCTCCTCCTGGTTTGCTTATATAATAATGCACCCCCCCAAAAAAAATATTCAGTGATTATGTAAAGCCTTTGCAGTTTTAAAGTCTTATCCAACTGTATTTTGTTACTTCTTTCCCACTGGTGTAAACTTTGTATGTTACTAATCATTAATTGCTATTTATGTAAACTTTGTATGTGCTGTTGTGAATTTTTTTTTATTTACTGATATGGAACTTTTCTCCCCAGACCTCTGCTGAAAAAGGGCTCTTGCTCAGTTGGACTTTCCTGGTCAATAAATGTCAACTAAATAAATAAATTCAATAAATAAATAAATAAATAAAGGTGGCCCCTCCACAGAGCTCACCAGTTACCATCCTACTGCTCTTTTAGCACACTATCCAAAATATTGGAAAATGTACAAATTCACAGCTACTTAAATTCCCACTAGAACACAATCTCCTCTCTTCAAAACAGCATGGCTTCTGATCCATTCATTACAACACTACAGTCAATCAAAATTAAAAAAAAACTCAAGTAACCTGGTATCCACCATTTTCTTTAACTTATATAAGACTTTTGATACTATCTGCTACAAAAGACTCCTGCAAAAACTGAACTCATTACACCTGTCATACCCTGCCCTCTATTGGTTTACTAGCTACCTAAGAAATAGTAAGCAGTAAAATGGGGAAAAATAGTCCTCCTTTCACCATATATCTCTAGGCATCCCCCAAGTTTCCAGATTAGGCCCCCCTTCTGTTTAATGCATTTATATATTACTTATTTAGCATTTGTTTACTGGGAAAGTCTGACTTGGAATGAAGCCAATCTTCAGCAGAGGCCTGGAGAGAAACCCTCCAGTCATATGTCTTTGGAATGTGGGAAGAAACTGAAGCACCCAGAGGAAACCCACACAAATGCAGGGAGGACATGCAGACTCTGGACAGAAGGCACCCCAGCCAAGAATCAAACTGGAGAACATCTTGTTGTGAGGCGATAATGCTACCACTGCACCACTGCACTATTCCATTCAGTTCCATGCATACCTCAGTAGTCCACTACATCAAGCCTGAGATTATTCTATCTGACTTGTCCCTAATTCTCTGGGACCTACCTTGAATTAGATTAAGCAGGCTAATTAGTGAGTTAATGGTTGAGTGTTTTGATACTTGGTTTTGTACTATCTAATCAGAGTTTTTGCCTAAAGATATTTATATTTTCTATTTTGTGTTCACTGTAAATTTAATCTTTTCTATGGGGCCTATATGCTTTGCAAATTTTAGGACTTAAAACTTAGCATGAACTTTGTTTTCATATCCATTCTAATAACTAAATAAAATAATATTTCATCCTCCCCCACCACAACCACGTCTGAAACTTATACATGGCATAAACATTAAAAGAAAAGCTCCTATAGGAAAGTATTGCACTTTTTCTTTCTTTATTTTTACAATTCAGCTCTGAAGAAGGACAATATTGTCAGTGTTAAAGAAAAGGATGCTCTAGCAGTTTAAACATAAATCTAGAACAGGGGTCTTAATTTCCATTTTTGACACACTTGAACCGTTAAAGTTTACATATTTAGTTTTAAGCATTATTGAACAGATTTTCAAAGACTTCTGTCTTGTGTGGTTTCTGCATTCATACATACTATGCAGTAGACAAGCAGCCAAAGGTAAATTCCTTAATGAATAAATCTGCTTCTCGGATATGTAATAATGTTAGAGCTGATTTAAATTAGTTAGCACTGAGATGTTGAAGCAGAGCTCCTTGCATAATGAAATCAGAATTTACATTGAAAGAAAAGGCCCTTCATTTATTCATAACATATTTAATTAACTGTCCCTAAGCTCATCCATTACTTCTAATTAGAAATCAGGGAAAATAATTACCTAACAAGTAGATATTTTATATTACAAGACAATACATTGTATAAAGGCAATGCTGCATTACATTAACTAATATTTTTATTACATCTGTGATATTTTTGCTGTATGACATGGAAATATTTGAAACCAATGCTGATTTGCGTTCTTAGCTGACATAGAAATAGTGGTACTTCTTTTCATGGTTTCCAGAATTTGAAATGGTAGTTTAGGTAACTGCTTTGTTTTGTTATATAGTGTGCTTACAAGAGGCAATATATGCCTGCATACATTATCCATTAAACACTTGGTTGGTGATGATGACCCTAAGCACTAACAGTCTTGTAATTTAATGGCACTGGTCAAAGTCAAGCACTTTTTCATCCAATTAAGCAAGTAGATTTAAGTGTGAGGAAGCAGTTTATGGCTATGTGGTTCCTTCTGAGTGTTTATACACATGCTACTGCTGATTGATTGGAATTCATATTATGAATTATGTTATACTTTTATACAAACAAGATCCCCTTATAAAATAAATGCCAGTATTGTTTTGCTGTACAAACTTAAAAATGTCTTTTTAGCCAGGATTTAACTGGATTTTTTAACATCTTTTCTAAAAATAATAATGATAATTTGCAGCAGCATATTTTTGTGTTCCATATTATCTTCACGATAACTATATTTTTTACCTCTTACATGGAAAGTAAATTGAGGGAATGACATAAAACCTGCTCTGTGGTTGATTTTTATACTTGAACATCACTTTATTCTAGAGTTCTAATAGAAAAAATACAATCAGCATTTTGGATAATAAATTAAGAAATAATATTGTTATAATTATTTAAAGAAATTTGATATCTTAACTTTTCTTAAAGATCTTAAACTCATCGCATCTTTGTATTACTATTAAGAAACACTTGTTATTATTACTAAACAGACCAATTGCAAAATCTAATGGAATCTGAAAAAATAAAACATCAGTGTAATTCACAGCATGTTGTCAAAATGTATTAATAAACTGTAAAATATTTAGAAATAATAAAAATGAAATCAATCAGAGTTGATCTGATGTCTTTGAAACAACTGCAACTGGCACATATTATTTTTTGCAAACTCTTGAGTAGAGTCTATGTGCTAGAAATGGAAGTCTGAGCTATCAGATGACAGAGAAATTACAAAATAATAACTTGGAAAATTTGAGACAAAAGCCACTGGTGGACCAGCTTTTTCTCAGATACAGATACTGGCACAAGAACTTACACAACTAAGGAAAGTTTACCAATTCTTAAGACTGCACATGGAGAACTATTAAAAGGCATTGTGATTTGTTTAAATATGCTATAAATATTTCATTTTTCCAGTCCATAAATACATTATTTGAGGTTTTCATTTTATGTTCAAGACCTGATAGTATAAGCAATTAAGTGTGATGAGGGGATACTATGTCTGAAATTGCTATAACTCAAAGAATCCTCCCTTCTCTGAACTTCAGTGATCTCAAAGTTAATGAGATTGTGGAGGTGCAAACCTCATATCAGGGAGTATATACTTTTTTTCCTTAAAAAAATGTTTTTCTTGTGCAACAAGTCTTGCAGTTCACTGTTGCATATTGTGGAGTCACATATTGTTTTTCAGAGTTTCAGGACTGTTATTATAGAGTATTTGGCACCAAGTACTCTGGTCACAAAGAGCAAAAGCTGCAGGTTCTGCCTAGTAGCTTTGTAGCAGGAGTCACTAACTGAGATTCCTCTTTCTGCAAGTTATATTGGTAAACTCTCTTGTGAACTGGTTTATTATACAGGTAAGAGCTGTCGTACCCCATTGATGTATTACAAATGACACCAGCATCTATGGTACAGAAAGCAGTGTTCTTGTAAATATTGTGCACTATTTGATGCATAGCATGCAGTGGCCATTTTAACCACAAAAGCAATTTTATTTACTACAAATATTGTAATGCCAGGCATTGCACATAGTGGGCAGAAACATGATGACATTTCTAGATTGGGCTGTGGTATCCTTTTTATGACTATGTGGAATTAAATCAACTCCATGATTAATACAGCAGGCTTTAAACCTAAAGGTGCAAGCTACAGGGTACTATTATTGTTCAGATAAATGTCATTTGGTCAGACAAGGATGATACTGGACGACATAGATGCATAACAGACATGAAAGACCAAGCCCAAAACATCCTATGAGTCATGTTCATGCAGTGGGATATCTTTTCATGAAATGATAGAAAGAGAGGTATTTCTGTCTTTCACATGCCAAAGAAGGAATGAACTTTCTCAGTCTTACATTTGGTGCTGTGAGCTGTAGTTTTTGAGGTGCAGGGTTTAATTCCTTTCAATCTCATTTGTCTGTTGTGTGACTTTGAGCATGTCACCAAATCAAACATTGTTTCAGGTTCACCTCTGACAAGGGAATGTGTGTCTACTGGGCCTACCCGGTTAACAAATGGGTATTATGACTACTATTGAGGCTTGTGAAATGGAGGTTGGTATAACTCAGAGGACAGGATGAGAGCATTGCACAGGGCAGCTTAGCTGAAGGCTGTCACGGACATCTTTGGTGTGGCCATGCCACCTTTAGTCCTGTGTATTTGCTTGCCTGTAAACTACAGTGCTGTTAAGGCAGTTTTCAAACATAGCATAGATATAGTCAAGTAGGTGTGTCAGTCAGTGAACAGTCTTGCAAGTCACTATCGTATATATGATGTTCATCTCAGTAACAGAGTCTTGAATGGAGATCTTTCCAGGAGATTTTTAACAGGTAGCTCACATCCATTATTAAGGTATTTAACATGCTAAAATACATTCACCATAGCATAAGTTACACTAGAAGCAAATTTGTTCAATGTTTTTGATACTCATGAAGACATGTTACTAATTATTCTCAGTTTCTGCTGCAATGTGTATTCACAGTCAAATAACTTTGTTAGAAACCTTGACTTGGTGTATTTTATTTACATATTTCACTGACAAAACTGATGTTGACTTTACTTACACACGTTTAAACTATTAGAGTGTTATTCTGACCTGTAAACCCCAGAGCACAATGGAATAATAAGGTCTTTATTTCACTGACAAACTCACAGGTTACCTTTTCATTCTCTATGTGCCTCTCATGGATGAAACTAAGAAGCACCATAAGGTACTTGTAACATTAATCACTTCTGCCATACCTTGCACATGCAGCAGAAAGGTTGTATCATTATTTAAACATGCATACTGTGGTGATCACCTAAGTATCTGATTTTACATGACTGACAGGAACAAGTTCTTTTGCTTTACCATAGAGATATAGATAATGGACTTTACTTGGTTTTCAAGGAAAACCAAACATTATATTTTCTTTGAAGCTCAGACACTTCAGATTTGGAACAAATTATTAGTGGTAGTATGAGGCACAGTCCATGTGTTATAGAAAAGATAATTTCATCAAATGTCAGTTGGTTTATAAATATATAAAAATGAGCAGCAAAAGATCAAAGCTTTGAATTTCAGAAGGAGAATTAATATGTGCTTGTAAAAATAAAAGTAGTATAAAACATGGCTATATGTCATCAGCAATATGGATTTGTGGTTATTAAGAATGAAATGTAAGCTTCATTAGCTGAGATTCCAGGTACAATTCCAGTGGCTATTTAGTGTAATTCTGTTCATTGTTTACTAAGATGTCATTGCAATTTTTTTGTAAATTGATACATAAGCCATATTAAATGATTTTAAGTATAGGACACACAATAAAGTAAGCTGGCAGTTTTACAAATATTAAATGTTAGAGGAAATACAACTTATGATGAATTAATGTTCTGGTCTAAAATGCCAAAGTCCATGAAATGTCATGTTTTCATTACTTGGACAATCGTAATTATGGAACTTTATTGCAGATGCCGAGAAACATTTGAAAACAGTGTTCTTGTATCTTGTATATCTGAACTCTGACGTTGTACCACTTCTGAGGTCAGGAAATATTTTTTGTGAAAATCAAAATATTCCCCATCTGGAGTTGATAACTGTTTTCCATATCTCCCATAGTATTTTTGCTGCAGGTTGTACCAGATTGTGATTTATGGGGTGTAGTGTGGCAACATGGTTTGTTCTCAACTCTATTGTTTCAGTCTATGCTAACTCATTTTCCTAATCATCTGGTATTTTAACCCATCATTGTATGTTTCACTTTGTCCCACTTTGGTGATGATGGGTCTCTTCCTGAATGTCAATGAGGCTGGGATGCCATTACTGCTGCTAGAGAAAGTTGATTGCACTGGCATGGCTCTACTCACTTATATGTGTTGACATTCCATGAGAAGGCTGGACAGGTAATGAGATGTGGCCTTCAGGGCATCATTATGCTGAGCCATAAGTTGGAACCACCTTCCATTCTGCCCACTAGCTTTGCCTGGCAGCCTCTTGATCCTTGGTAACCACATGGGCTACATAAGATGACCTCACCCTTATTGGTGTATAATTCACATTCTTTATCTCAGAGAATGGGTCATAATCAGGGCTTTATCATTCTACACTAACAGAGCTGGTTTCCATATCTTCAACAGGTTAGGCATCTCCAGCAATATCTTCAGTGGTGAAACTTTTGTATAATATGTACAAAAGTTGGAGATAGGCTGGCAGAGACCAGAATTAGCAGAATCTGAATCACCACTAATGTGTTTTTCAAAATGGAGAACCATGTAGCCAGAGATATTTGTAATAGTCTATAACTGAAGTACACAACTAACAATACTGCCTACAGAGACATAGGTGCTTTTTGCCTCAGACATGTCTAACAATGTCAGTGATGAATTTTCTTGTCCAGCAGGAAGGCTTTCCATTGTTATTCCATAGAGTCTCAAAGCACTGATAAGATTGTTTTCTCCCCCACAGCACATGACAAGACAACGGCTAACCTCCTCAGGGGAGGAGGAATACTCATCCAAAAAACTGCGATTGGCAGACACATGATACAGAAATTAAAAGTAGTGGTTCCTGGTTAACATCAGTTTTTTGTTAACAGGGTGGTGTTCATGCAAGTACATATACACTTGTATATGCATGTGTGTGCATGAGTGTATCTGCCTGTGTGTGTATATATTTATGCTTTGCCTGTGGCAGTTATATGCATGGCTGTGGAGTTTGTTTAAATGAGAATCACTTTGTCTTGTGGCCTTCACCATTGATCTGCAGTGCTAGTGCTTGAAGATAATATAAAGATACACAGTAACATCAGCTGTCTTAACTGTCACACTGAGAATGCCCACAGCATGGCAACTAAAGATGAAAACTGAGTACACTGGGAGATTCACTTTATGGATGCAATGTGTCCCACTATTAATGATACAATAAGTACCCTTCAGATGCTATAAAATTATGCTGCTACCATAACACATACCTACAGCAGCACTGCACTCCTATTGGGGCACAATGAATACAAAATACGATCATCCACTCATGTGGACATGTCCCGTGATACTGCAAAGCTGCACCTTCAGAGCCATCACAGTCTAGCTAGTTGTAATTCAGTATCAGAAAAGAGTGGCTTTTGATGTCTGCCATCACTATACTATGGATACATTACCAAATACAGCTGAAGTGTGACTGCTCTTCACATAACCTCACATTAATGCATGGTAGTAGGTATTTCTACTGAAGGCAATTCCTAGCTGTTTGCCATTTGGATTGTCCATACTGGGGATTAGCGTCAGGCATCTGTTATCATACATACTTGTGCATGGTGCAGAGGTTGATGCATGCATGCATGCATGTGTATGGTGCAGGGGTTGAATCACAGCTAGTAGCTGGGATGGGCATCTATGTGTTGTTAGGTCCTCCTCTTTCTGTTTTTGTGATTGGTTGGTACAAGATATTGATTACCTACTTTAGAAATGATGAAAACATTGCTCAAGATGTTTAATTATGCTTTATGCATTCATTATCTGATGACAGTAAACCTATTCTATGGACAGTGTGGCATAGTGTATTGTTATAGTTGATGTGGCATTGTTTACACAGTGCCCTTTAGTATACTGTTACTAATTCAGTAGCACTAATGATATTGTACCTACATTTGTGCATGATGAAGGCCCTGGCCTGGTGACTGTCTGCTCTATGATCACTATACTGGATGTGCCACTGTGGGGGCTTCTGTGTGTATCACACAAGAACCTCATTCACCTTGTTGGGTGATGAATCCACTGGAAAATGATCTCATAAGGTGACATGCTTTTGCCACTTGAGGAACACCGTGTTGTGTAATTTTCTATACAACAAGGTGATTTTGCTGTGTACTAGAAATACACTCCCATGTTCCAGTGAGTATACCCATCCTCCTGCATCATATATTTGTCCATCTACTGACAAGTCCCACTATGATTCTTGTTTTGCAAATATACCTGGTATATTTATTCTCACCTATTGTTCAGTAAAGTCATATCAATTCATTGACTGGCTTAGGCAAGAAAAAGACATGATGGTCACTATGGGTCACAAGAATGCATAAATGAAAAGTAACTCCAATGTGGTCAATACATTGTTCACTTGTACAATATACATATACTCATATATATACTTAGAAATGAGATGTCCAAGTGCCATCTTTTGTCACAGTTGACTACTGCAGCTGATGGGGGTTTCAGCTGTATTGCAGTATTGCAGACATGCACATTAATGTTGACTCTATTGGTATTTTATAGATTAACTGACTGCTGAGGAAGTGCCACCCATTGGAACTGTTCAACATCCCATTCACATGACCATTTGGTGCTTTATGACTATATATATAGGGATAGAGTCTGTGGCACTTAGTATGGATGGCACACCTACTATGGTGTGGAATGCCTATATGGCTTCTGAAAAAGTTTGGACTACTTGGGAGAATGTGATACACTGATTGATGAGCCCTAGTATGAAGTCCATAAAGGTTTTTAAAATTAAGGATGTTGATGACTGGAGCATATCAACCATCCTCTCTGGGCCTACGGTATGTGACAGCGATTAGTACAAAAATGGTTATGCATACATTGCCTGTAGAAGTATAGGTCATCAGCCATTATCTTGTGCTGTTACATGGGCACTGCACATGTCATGTGTACTGTCTCATGTAGCCCCTGCCAAGCCTATATCAGTCCAGTATTTTCTACTTAATCAGGGTGTGGTAAGATGGTCTTGGCCTGCTGCTCCAACCTTTCGTATTAGTGCCACCCTGTTGCAACTCCACATACAATGCCATGTCATTGACAGCTGAAATCTGTTTCACTGTACAAGTATAATTTGTCTTTCCATCTATATTTCACATTTTGCACTGTTTATGTGATTATTAGTTCCAGAATAATTTATTTTTGGGTGACGTCACATTTTTTTCTGATGCTGAATGCATACCAGTGTGCTCTTTATCATAAAACTTGGTGATTTTTCACACTTGTGTCATGTTACAATATTTCTGATGAACCTGAAACTCATTTTGCAGTCATAGCCACAGCACAAGGGCTTAACATTTAGCAATATGTGCAATATAAATCCCACCCAGTGAAAGCAGCTTAGTGGAGCAAAGAGCTATTCAGCCTTCTGAGACTGGGTACTCAAGGTTTAACTTACTTTAAGATAAAGACTACATATATAAACAAAGTGCTGACTTATGCAATTCATCTCTGGTTAACAACTAAGAGAGATCTATTATAATGCATATTTCTTCCCTGTCTATTCAAAATCATATTTGCAACAATAATAAGCAAAGGGAGAAACTGTTTCACTTAGTGAGTCAAGTCTGGGGATACAGATCTGTAGATGTAAATATGATCCCCGTTGCCTTCCAAAAGCATACCGTATGATCACGAGCCTATCACTTTTCCTTGTGCTCCCAGGTTGCTCCAAATGGACTTCTGGTCTTAGCAGTCTTGGCAGGTTAACTAGTTTAAAACAAATAAGTCTTAATACCAGCAAATATAATACATACATAATATTCAAAGGCAGAACGTTTATGCATGATCCCATGTTACTAAGGAAATAATGATGCCAGCGGTCAAGATATTTGTCGTGTATACTCACTACTTCTATTAGGTACCCAGTATGAAATGTACAGAATATTTTATTTCATTATAGTCTTGTACGGACTATACCTACATATGTTGGGATGATTACTGGTTAAGGCTGTAACTGTTGTGAACTTCAATGCTTTTGCTCCAAAAGAATTAATGCAATAATACACTGCTAGGAGCCTGTATGTGCTGGTTTAAGGATATCCCTCCTACATACTCAAACATATGAACAAAGAATATTTGATCTTGTTATTGGCATTTTACAGTTACTGAAGTAATCTACTTGAAGGCGGCAAACTTGCTCTTGCAGAATTAGCATAGTGAAGAATATAAAACTAGAGTCAGAAATATATTTCGTAGCATAGGTGGGGAGTTTACCATTTGTTGCTCAGTAATCTAAACCAAATCAGGCTCAATTCACAACAGGATTTTATTGATGGTATTTCTGGTGACATCACAGATAGCTGTATGCTAAAGCTCCCTTGAAACAATTTGAATAAAACAGTGTCGAAACATACAAATTTGCAAAACAGTTTATTTCATTTAGGTGCAAATTAACTGATTTGTTGTAAAACTGTTAACACAGCGGCAGCTGCAGCTACTAGTAAGGTGCTTGTTAGCTCTAAACATCCACATCATGACAATCCCTAAGATAGGTCTCCAACTTGTTGAGTCTGATTACTTCCTGTAGTCACTTCTGTTTCTCATAAACATCTGCTGGTGTTTTGCTTCTGTTCCCCCAAGGAAGCAAATTGCAAATTTTAAAATGCTAAAAGGACCACAGAGGGGAATTTATAGATCAGCATGTATGAACGCTTCAGCGTTCATATGACTTTTGAAAATGCTAATGATGAGTGGAAATCCCTGCTGGGAGACAATAAAGAGTTATAAAGTATCTGCATTTTCTTTGTTGCTAAAACACAGGGACATTTTTGTGCTTATGAGCCATCTGAGCCTTGTGACCATTTCACCTTTGAGAGCTGAAGAGACTTTTACTGTGGCAGGAACAAGAATATTTTGTGCTATGACCTGTTTCATCTTGCTGACCCTTGCTTTTCTTTAGAAAGTGGAATGAAAAACAAGGTGTAAAAGGCAAACTGATATTTCTGATTCCTGTCACATTTTTGAATGCCACATTGTCAAATGTCTAGTATAAAGAAAGCCTATTCAACACCTAACTGACACTCCAAAGTCTCTGCAAAATCAAAACAGATATATAGATGTAAACAAAATTATGACACAACTGACAATGTAAAAACTACCATTTAATATTAATGATATATAATTCTTTACATTCATCTCCCAGCCCCTCTTTTGTATTTTGATATTAAGTTTTTAAAATATATACATAATTGTGTACTGGTTATATCACTACCTTTTGTACATAATCCCTGTTTATGACTTGTATTTTGTGTATAGGTGAGTCTTTGAAATAAGAACTGCCTTTCAATGTGCATGCAGTAAATAATGGTTTTCTCTGTAAGTCCCTAAGCTGAGACTGAAGCTGATCAATTCTGATCAGTGTTCTACCTTGGTTAACAAATTCAAATAAATATATAAGAACACAAAACAACAAAACACTGTTAAAATGTATTTCCTGCATCCACTGAGAGAGACAGTGTGTGTGTGTGTGTGTGTGTGTGTGTGTGTGTGTGTGTGTGTGTGTGTGTGTGTGTGTGTGTGTGTGTGTGCACGTGCGCGCGTGTGTGTTTCAATAGGCATACTACATTAATTAACTACAGAAATGAAAAATTATGGTAAGGGGAATCAGCAGTATATCAACTGTGCTGTTCTGAAGTGTTACAGTTTCTTTCAATGTAAAAACCTCTTCTGTGCTTTCTGCAGCCTGTAAAGGCATAAAATAGTTTTTAGAGAGAGGCTTCACCCACCGAAGACTCCCTTAGAGGGGTAGACCCTCGGGCCTTCTTTTTTAGATGTATACTTACTCTGAGATTTCACACAGATGGGAAAGAAGTGAATAGCCCATCCCTGAGGCTATAGTATATATTTTTCTTTTACTGAAAATTATTTTTACAAAATAGCACTTTAAGGATTTTTTAAATATTTTCTGCTTATTTATCAATGAATATGTTTATTATTAATATGAGTAGTGAGCACAGAATTACGCAGGGGTGTGATTTTATTAGTAGTCAAGGCACTGATTAAGGCAGGGATAGATCTTGCAAATCAGGTAGGATACTCACCTTGAGCATTGCCAATGACACTGAAACACTGCTTTATATGATGGACATTCTTCATTTGTTTTCCTGTCCCACCCCTTTTTGTAGCTGGAGAAAGATCTGGACTACTTGTTTGGGTTGAAATTTTAGGAGTGGGAAGATCTGTTGTGGGAAGTAAGATTTCATCACTAGAGAAGAATGTTTGTATTAAAGGTAACATGCCGGTCATGTATAACTTGAGTGTTTCTGTTTAACTTGTGTCACTGCTTTACTCTTTAGAAAAGGTTATGAAAAAGATGCTGCTGCCCTAAAATGCATTCACTTATATGCATGTGGAAATATACACACATGCAGCTGTTGTGAAGTCTTACTAAGATAATAATGTAGGAAACTTATTGCAGCATACCCTACCATATAATACGTACCTTGCCATAGGATCATAGGAGATTACTAGGCTATCAACCCAGAGGTCATTTTAAGCCAAGCCGTGTCAACCCAATGTAATACATAGACGTGCTAGTCAATACCCAAGATTGCATTTAGTGATGACTACCCCTGTCCAGGACAGTTGTGGGTGCTATCCCTGTTAAGAATTTATGGTGCCCCATCCACTCGTCCAAATTCCTCTTGAGCAGTGTCATAGAAGTGCTCTATTTCACATGAATTTGTAGCCTGTTTCAAAGGTGTGACAGTCACTGGGAGATAAATCTGTCCCTCCAGCATGTCTGATTTAATCACAGGCCATAATGAAGTGGTAGGCCATAATTAACCTGGAACAGGTAGCTCTAGATTCATTTGATTTACAGATATGCAGCAAGTTCATTAGGTTTGGGTCTTGGATTGCTCTATAGGCCAGACATAAGTCTCCCCTAAGAATTCTATATGATACAGAGTATAGTGACAGGGACTTTAGTTAGTCTGTGTAAGGCACGTGCTGTTGCCCCTTGATCTTCTTTGTTAGAAACCTCTGAGGTCTCTCTAATTGCTGCCGGTGCTTAGTATGGTACATGCCAAATGGGGTGTTATACTCAATTATTGTTCGGATAAGTGCCGAGAATAGTATGATTATAACTTATTTTAATCTATAGGTGGTGCCTTTACTACTCAAGTGTGCTCCATGAATGCTTTCCTTACTATGGTAGACATGTGGTGGTCGAAGTTAAGGTCACAGTGAACCTGTGACCCCCAGGTCTCTTACTATTTCTTGGGTATTTAGGGGATTGTTGTTGATTTGATAGTGTGAAAGGACACCTTTTGTGCTGAAGTGAATGGTGATGCATTTTTTTGCATTCAGTTTGAGACTGTGACTAATACACCACTCGTTGGTCTGCATGAGACCCTCCTGGAGTATACTGACATCATTTGGGGATTCAATGATTGCACCTAGTTTGCAGTTGTCTGCAAATGTGGTCAGCCACCACCCCTTAGTTTTGACCTGAACTTCTGAGAAATATATACCAAACAGTAGGGAGCCCAGCACTGACCCCTGTGACTCCTTGCTGGTGACAGGTCTGCTGGTTAATGTGGAGTCACCCACTTTTATAGTGTGTGTCCAGTTTGTGAGCCAGTTGGCAATCCATCTTACAATGAAGGTGTTTACATTCAGTTTGCTAAGTTTAATGGTAATGCCTGAATGTGGGATTGTATCAAAAGCCTTTGCCAAGTTGAGGTATGCTGTATGCACAGATTTGCCCTCATCAATGGCCTTGGTCACACTTTCAAAGAAATCCACTAGATTTAACAGGCAGGATCTGCCCTTGACGAAGACGACTTGGGTAGGATACAGGGTTTGGAGGTCACATATGTCTTTATTTATGAAGTCTATAATGATACTTTGCATGGCCTTACAGATGAGGCTGGTCAGGCTTATGGGTCTGTAATTCTCTGGGTCTGTTGCTAGGCTACATTTGTGGAGGGGAATAACTGCAGCTGTTCTCTATTCTGCAGGAACAAGGCCTGTGGTTAGGGTATGATTGAACAGGGTACTTACTGGTGATGGTAGTTCATGTTTTAACCTGTTTAGAAGACAGCCTGGGATGGCATCTGGTCCCATAGAGGCTATGTTGTTTGCCTTAGACAGGGTTTTGAGGACCTGCCTTCAGATATGTAGGATTGGGGGAAGGTTTGTTGCAAGCTAGGTGGTGATAGAGTGAAATTTTCTCCAAACCTATCCACTAGCAGGTTTCCTACGCCTGTGCAGTCAGTGTGTGTGATACCATTGGCCAGTAGTTCTGCACATGCTTGGGTCCTACCCTTTAGGTTACGTATGTAACTGTAAAAGGCCTTATAGTTATTCTTGGCAGTACTTTTCTCTCAAAGGAGCTCTTGGAGGATTTGACAACTTTTTGCATTTATTGTAGAGTTTGTTGATGCTGGATGTTAACCATTACACCTTGCTTTCACTTGGGGCTCTGGCTTTGATTCTTTCTGGTACAGCTGAGTTTATACACTTATGCAAGTGACTGTACAGGGATTTAGTGTAAACTTCAGCATAGTTGCCACTTTCAGCTTGGGGTGGGGCTTGGAATGCATTAATACCTTCACCTAGGAGGGTATAGTTTGCCTTGGTGAAGTTTTTTGTCTGATTTCAGCCTTTGTGAGGTCAGATGTTAGTGTCAGTTTGAAGGTGACTGATTTGTGGTCGGTTTTAACTAATGACAGTCCAACCGTTGCAGCAGTGCACCTGTTTGACATGCTGGTGAGAACCAGACCTAGAATAGTTGTTCTTCTTATCGGAGGTTGAACAATTTGCTCTAAGCCATTTGAATTCACAAAGTCAAAGAACTATTGTGCTATTGAGTTTGGGCTAGTGTAGGTTTCCCAGTTGATGGGATAATTGAAATCCCCCATAACCACTGTGTTCGGTAAAATTTGGATTGTCTTCAGTTTGGTTAAGTAGGCTTTGTGGATGTTGTGAGCCATGGAGGGGGATCTATAACTGGTCAAGACTTGAATAGGGGTCTTAACCACCGTAACCTGGACCTGGAGTAACTTCTTGGAGTTATCCAGTCTAACTAGAAGGGAGGTGACTTTATCTCTAATAAAGGTTGAAACACTGCCTCCTTTGGTTCTCACATGTTCATTTTGTGGTCTAAAGGTGTGGAAGGCATTGTAGCCTTGCTGGGCTGAAGTAGTCACTGAGGCCTTATACCAGGTTTCTGTGACTGCACAGACATCTACATCTTCAAGTGATAGAAGTGCTTCCAGGGAGTGCAGTTTTTGGTTTAAGCTTCTAGTCTTATGACCCTTATTTTGTTCTGATTGGTTAATTTCACATCAGTGATGTTGTTTTCGAGACCTTGCCTAAAAAAGGCACTATGAGGGAGGCAAGAGCCTTTGCTAGCAGCTGAAAACCTTGGGGTGCCAGGTGCAAACTGTCTCTGGCAAAACAGCAAGGTTTGTCGACCATGGCTTCCCAGGGTGACAAGAACTGGATGCCCTTTGAATGACACCAAAAACTGAGCCAATTATTGAAATCAATCATTTTTGTTTATATGTGGCATCATTCCAGGTGAGGGTAGTATGCTGCTCAAGGCTAGGGACATACCTGCATGGGAACAAATACTGAGAGAGCTCAACCACATATCTCTTCATAGAGTCCATTGGGGTATTCTCAGGTCATTTACCCAACATCAACTATGACAGAGTCTTAACAGTACTTGTTGCTGAGAGACTTGAGTGCATGCATGATTTGACGAATCCTTGCACCGGACAGGCAGCTGAACGTGACTTTCTCCTTGTCCAGCCTGGTGAGTGGAACATCTGTGTGTCTCACTAATGAGTCTCCAATGCAAGAAAACTTGGCTTTTGAGTGTTGTACCTTTCGGGCTTGGTGGTGAAACACTGGTGTTGCTATGTGTCATAGGTCCTATGGGGACTGTGTTAGCTGTAGCAATCTTGTGTTTTGGAGGTCTCTGTTGTTTCCGTAAGTTTTTCAAGAGAACCTCAGTGTATGTGGATTTATGTGTTTGATGCACACTATGTGTATGTGTAGCGGTATGTGTATGAGTAGTGGTACTATGTGCATATGTAGTAGTGGGTGAGTTGACAATTCTCTCTGTGTTACTGTTTTGAGTGAGAGAGAGCATGGATTCTAGATTCTTGGTGTAACTCTCTGTACTTGATTTTGTTATTAGTACCATGCTATGACATTCCATGCCATACATATTATGCTATATTATACCATACCATACCATACCATTATATTCCATACATTCCATGCCATACCATACCATATATACCATAATATACCATACATACCATACCAACCCACACATACTATGCCATACCATACCATACCATTTTATACTATGCTATACATATTATCAAATATAAATGCAGAAGACTTCAGACGTGAACAGGAATAAGTCATATTTAATGAAGTTAAAACGTTTTGATGAAGTCCTTTGTAGGATGAAAGTGCTAAGCTAACGGTTGTTCAATAAAGTACATTTTCACTTAATTGAATGCGACTTATTCCTGTTCAGGATTGCTGACTTCTGCATTTATATTTGTTTTGTAGTTCTTCTAAGTAGGAAGAGGCCTCTTTTGTTTTGTTTGGTTTTACCATACATATTATGTTGTTACATACCATACCAGATTGTGTCATGAATATCATACCACACTATTACATACCATATAATATCATGCCATGTCACAAAACAGCATTAGGACTTGCAAAGCAAAACCATTAGTACTTGTTTTGCTACATTGTTTTCTGTCATACATTGCTAATAGTAAAGATTTTACAAGCAGTTTACCTGAAAAAATACTTTTAATCTTATCAAGAACCAGCCTCTAAATCAACCCCTCTACACATTTCCCTGTAATGTAATTAATCAATGTAGGGTGTATCTTATACAATTGTAATCAAGTCTGTAGAGATATGTTATGCTGGAACTGTGAGGTGCTCTGTACTACCATCATGTATCAGTTGCAGTTTAGAAAGTGCATATCTAGGTGTGATAATGTGGACTTGCACTGCTCTAGTGTCTTAACTGCATATTGTCTTGCATGTTACACACCTAACATGCTTTTAGCAGCTTTAGTTGATTCCCTCTTTTCCTATATAGTTAATATGAATTTTGTTCATGATAAACACTGTTGAGGACGACACTTTCTAAAGCAGTAAAATGTGTGTTAAGACTAGATAAGTACAACAAAAGACATGATTTTCTAAAACATGTAGAGTTTTATTTGCCCACTTCATTACTGCATCCTCCCAGGTACTTACTGCATCCTCTTAAGTACTTATTGTACTCTGCTTACCCACATTTAAGTGTTAACTGTCTCATGTTTTGTTCTTTTGCTAGATATGCAATTGTTTAGCTGAAATGACTGTGTAAAAAGATTTCCTTCCACAAAGTGGTCATGGGATCTAGCAAGATCATACTTGGAGTCTCAACTTCCAGAAGATGAGCAGAGTGAGAAGAGAGTAAGCAGGTTGGTTATTTGTGATGCATGAAAAATTAGAGCACTGTTAGTTCTATACTCACAGCTAGTACTTAAATTCATATTCCACCAAAAGCAATAGAGCACAGCAGAGAGTGTAACTACATTCTTGAGATGTTATCATACAGATTAAATATTAAATCAACATCCTGTCTGCCTGATAAAGTGACAGCATAATTAGACACTGAACAATCAGTACTTATGCATTGATAACGATTTGCCCATAGCTACTTGTCATTTGGTAACAATGGTGAAGTCAGAGCTACTAAGAATAAAGCTAGCTGTGGGCAAACCACCGCTTTATCCATGTACAAGTTATGATCATTGCACAATGTTTTTCTTCTTAGATTCTGTTTGTATTGTCTGCACTGTTCACTTTTATGGAATTATATTTAAATAATATTTTACTAACTGTCATGTGCAATGTTATATAATTCTAAAACATATATCACTATTGTGTGCATTGCCTATTGCAATATATATAGAGTTGCTTTGATGTCTCAGCAACAGCAGCCTCTGTTTCAAATTATTAGATTCAGTAGTCTGCAAGATGTAGTTTTTATTTATTTTCTTTAGGAGATAACATTTTCTATTGTATATTTTGCTTATAAAAAAACAGCTGCGCATGTGGCTAATGCAAACAGTCTTTTATATATGTTATTTTTCGTTTATATTGTCATTAAAATAATACATATCTCAAGGCAAAATAAACATTCGTGAAAACATTTTACTTAGTTCACTCGTTTCATTTCTAGTTTACTTTTATAGAAGCAGATTACAGAAATTCTTTACTGTATTTATATATAGCAGAATTTTATTACATTTCTGCCACCTGCCCTTGAATAAAGCATACTGTTTACAGTTTCATGTCAGAACCCAGGGGATAGATGGATAAGTAAAGAAAACAGCAACGTCAGGTCAGCTTCTTCAGCCTTCGTAGTATTCAAGTATTAAGTGTTACTCTGATTTTTATTACTTTCTCTTATTTAATAATGAAACCCAGAGAAGTCTGTATTTCTGTAAGTGGCAAATAATGATAAAGTGTCATAGAATTACTTTCTTTGATGCAGTCTTACACATACAGTAGGCATATTATTGTTTGTCATAATTTTTAGAAACCACAAGGTTGAAAAATAGTTACGCACCAAGACTGAAAGAGATTGCTAGGTTATCTTTTGCCTTCTTTCTGCTTTGTACTTCAATAAATACAAATAGATTGCACAGCTGTAGATTATCCATACATTTTGGACTAGCTACTTGTTTATATTGGCTGCTTGAATAGTGTCACTTCTTCCATCATCTCAGCTTTGATATTTTAGGGTGTTTTAATAATTTCTTGGTGACATTTCTTTTTGTATGTATTTCTATCCATCCAGTGGCAACCTAAAATATTAAAGTTAAAAACATGCCAATAGTAGTAAAAAGAACTTAAAAAAGGGGGAATGCAAGAACGTTTCTTAATAAAAACAGATAATAACATAGAACTGAACAGTATATATATTCAATGGAAATATTAGCATAGCCCCTGTTCTAAGACCGGCTAAATTATGAGGGCTGAGAAATATATATATCAGTTCTGTGTTCTTATCTGTTTTTATTAAGAAATGTTCTTGCTTTCCCACTTTTTAAAGTTCTCTTTACTACTATTGAAATTTTTTTAACTTTAATATTTTAGGTTGCCACTGGATAGAGCCCTTGAAATAGACTGTTAATATAAATGCTTTTAATATTCTTTTAGTATTTAAATAAATGTTTAAAAGTAATTGCTGGTTTACAATAGGAAAACTTATTGATTACTTTTTACAAAGGTTTAAATGTATTGTATTTATTTTACTGATTTGGGGTAGTTAATTAAATGACCTTGTTGATTGGTTTAGGGAGTACGTTAAGGGTAGAAAAGGTTTAATTAAATTGTATATGGCATCTGATAAAGTATGTGAAGCTGTCAATGAAAACGTATTGTGGAATACAAGGAGAACGTTAATTGGAATTAAAGTGTGTTTTATCTTTTCCAAGGTGTCTAGTGGTGTTTACTCTACAGTGCCTGTTTTGTTTGATGGTTATTAGTGTTTGCTGGCACTTTTTAAACCTCTTTTGTCTTCTTATTTTATCTAGACTGTGTGGTTTCCTTGCACTTGAGCTCTAAAACCAGCATTTTTACATTCATAGGGTTTTCTGACTACACTCTTTTGGCAGACGTATGCTGTAGCAAATCTATGGTGGCTGCTGGCTGAAAGCTTATTGTGTGTTTTCCTGACTGATCTGTAGGCATTGCTGTTGTAAAGCCTGTTTTACTGATTTTATATAAGCCCAGTGTTTGCGCTATGCTGCTCTCCACACAGCAACAGTTAGCAGTGCCCTGCATAGATGCAAATGCTATCAAGTTAAACTTTCACTTAGAATAACTATCCCCCCTTCTGCTCTAGGAGCATCTGAGTTGCACCCAGAGTGGCATCACATTGTTAGATAGCTCCCATTTTTCGTCCATGTGCTAACATCCCAGTCCAGTTAAATCCCGCTCTCTTCTCCCTGGTTAAACCCACAGTAAAAACAACTGAAAACATTGATAGGCACATTCCTGCTATCTCTGTGGACAATCTGATGGACATGGGCATCCTGAGGCAATGTAGCAATTGTCTCATGCATACTGACAACCACTAAATCCTGAAACAAACAAACAGAATGTGAGAGATGTATTTACACTATGAAAATTGAAACACGACTCTTGCATACTGACAAATCAAATGGCAAACAGGTTGTCAGCACATGCACATAATTTCCCCTACTAAGGTCTCGACACATAAACCCACATATGAGGAGGTATTCACAAGTAACTTGCCAAAACCTCAGAGGCCTCCCATATGCTGCCCTCTCAAACCACATGTAAATGAAGCCATGTCAACACCAACCACCACACATAAAAAAACACATCATAGTGTCTCCACAAACAAGCCCCTATGGTGAAACACCACATATTCAAACCTCTTATTTATAAGAGACTCCATTGTGAGATACATTGATGCCATCTTCTTCAGGTTGGATAAAGAAAGGGTTACTAGGAATTGCCTATCAAATGCCAGGATTAGACAGATCATGCAGGCACTCAGCTCACTCAACTACAAGTACCAGTATGACTCAATCATAGTCCATGTGGGTGTGAATGACCTGATACATACCCCCCTGGACTATATGAATAAAACATGATGTACCTCTCTGTGTATGTGTTGCAGGCTGGTATGAGCCTCATACTGAGCAGCATTCTACCCTCACTGAGAAAGATACCACCATACAGACAGAAAATTATTGACCTCAATAATTGTCTTAGCTATTTGTGTCATTCCAAGGGGATTGATTATTTGTCAGCCTTGGATGACATGATTGACAGACCACTCTGGTTTGCCAGAGATGGTCATCACCTGTCATCACTAGGCTTTTGAATACTGGACAAGGAATTAGCCACCCCCACAATGCCTTTTTTAGACAGTGTCAAACCAAGAGACCTACCGACATTACAAATTCTTCTGTTGCCAAGCTGAAGGTACTACTGCTCAGTGTTAGGAGTCTTACAAGAAACTGTACTCCCTGGAAGCTCTCCTTGCCCTGGAGAATGCTGATTTCTGTCGGTGATGTGGTTCAAAGCTATGGAAAGCACCCCAGTAGTGCAAGGCTATGATGCCTATCACACATTCAAACCACCCCTTGAAAAGGAAAAAAAATGAAAGGAGGAGGTGTTTCCATTTACATTAAAAAAAAAATCACATCTCTAGATTGGTCAAGCAAGATGACTCACTTGGGCTACTCCATGTCCAGCTGACCATAGGCAAAATCCTCCACCATATCACTGCTAGCTACAGGCCCCCAGCCATGCATCATGAAAACCACTCTGTATATCTAAAGTTACTAGAATCCCTTACCATTCAGACCAACACACTACTCATGGGTGATTTTTAACTATCCCTCCATAAACTGGGAAACATATATGACCAGTAACATGCAGCCTCAGAGATTCTTGGACTTTGTTAGTGCAAATGTTCTGGAACAGCTAGTCTGCACTCCCTCTAGAGGCTCAGATATCCTTGGTATAGTACTCGAAAACATGGGGGAGGGGTTGCACCCTTCCCCAGTAAAATGTCCTCATTGGTATGATTGGATCATATATTGGTCTTCTTTGTAATAAATGTAATGGTAGAACCTCCATCAAACCCTAAACCCTAAATAATTTTTCCAAGGCAAATTACCTTCTATTAAGTGATACCATAGGGCATTTTAAAGCTTCCTCTAACCACCAAAACATGGAGGCCTATGCATAAGTATACAAGAATGCCCTGTATAACCACTTAAACAGTTGTGTAGAAAAGGCAGTACCTGACTGAACTAAACCCAGGTATAGTCCGAAAAACACACCTCCCTGCTGGAACCCTGGCATAACTAGATTATAGAACAGAAGGAAGAAATTCCTGTTTATAAGTAAGTGGGAGGGTACACAATAGAAAAAAGATCCCTCATTAATCGCAACAAGCATATCAGGGAAATAGTCAAGTCTTCAATAGCTAAATATGCGACTAAAATAACTACAAAGCATTTTTAGTTATGTCCAAAATCTTAAGGAAAACACAAGAATTTGCTGACTTGGCTGTAGATAAGACTACCTACACTCAGCCACAAACCTGATGGCTGATAAATTCAGCTCAAATTTCACACTCTCATCAACTCAGGTCACTCACTCCCCATGAAATACCCCCTACCATTCCATTGCCTGTTATCACAAAAGAACAGGTCATGACCGCACTCTTTAAAGGTAGAATAACAGCATCAGTGGGCCCTGATGGAATCCCAGGGTGCCTACTAAATAGCTTAAAACATGACCTAGCAGACCCACTTGGATCTCTGTTTAACCACAGTCTCCAGACAGGCTTTGTCCAGTTGAGTGGAAGGCATCAACAGTCATCCCTCAGCACAAGAGATGTCCATCAACTGACTGAGCAAACTACTGATCCATAAGTCTGACTAGCCTAATATGCAAGGTTATGGAAAGGATAATCATAGACTTGATTAGCAATAACAATAGAAATTTTCAGACTGTAGACCCTATCTAGATTGGTGTCGTCAAGGGCAGGTCCTGCTTGTTCAGTCTGGTGGACTACTTTGAGAAGGTCTCCAAGGCCATAGATGAGGGTAAGATAGTGCATACTACCTACCTTGACCTGACCACGAGAGTTAATACAATATCCCACTCAGGTATTATAGAAAAACTCACAAAATTGGGCATAAGCCTCTACATCACCAAATGGATAGCCGAATGACTCACTGATAGGACACATGTTGTTAGGGTGGAGGAATCCACATATAGCAAATAAAAAAATCACCAGTGCAGTACTACAGGGCTCAGTGCTGGGCCTCATTCTGTTTGGGATATACTTTTCAGATATCAAGGCAAATATGGATGGCCTTCGGCTGACCAGTTTTGCTGATGACTGCAATTTGGGGGCAATCATTGACTCTCCAAACAATGTCTGATGCAGATTAATGACTGGTGTGAGAGCCATGATCTCAAACTAAATTCAAAGAAGTGCATAATAATACCCTTTGGGAACTCAAGTACCCCTACAAATTACAACATTTATAGCAACCACATAAAAGTGGACCCAATGGTGACAGGTTTGGGTACTTAGATAGATAGCAATCTGAACTTTGACCACCATGTGTCCATGGTGATAAGGAAGTCTTTCTATGTAATGAATCCAAAAGGCTACTAGCGGAATCACAAAGACGCTGGAGACGTGAATAAATTCCACACTTTTAATGAAGGTTTAGTGCTTTCATCTAGTACAACTAGACTTCATCAGAACTGCAATTAAATAAAATAACACCATTTAAATAGTAATAAGTACATATCAACACCAATGAGATACACGTATTTAATCCCAGCCCATTTCCTATGTCATCACTTCCTCAGAAAAGGGAACTGGTTTGAAAAAATATATACATGCACAACACAATGAAAACACCTTAAAAACATTAAAAGTTAAAAAATTAAAGAATTAAAAACTTGAAAAAGACCCTCCAGTACATGAAACCAAATCTTTTATAAATAACATGGAAATTGAATTGTTATAGTAAACATTATTGAAAATATACAAATGAATACATATTTTGCACCATTAAAATTAATATGTATACCTATTATTAACAAAAAACTGGAATAGAACAATTCCCATCCCTATCAAACACATATCCTAGCTTCTAGGATGGGCTTGATAGATATGCTGTCATTAATGCCAGGCTTTACTGTGGCATTTAAAGTTATTTGCCACTTTACCTCTCTCTCACTTAATAATACCTTCAGGTTTCCACCCCTAGGATTAAGATATAATACATCTAGTATAGCAAATCTGAAGGTTTGGCATCCTGGACTATCCCTAACATGTCTATATAAAGCATTATTGATATCACCCTTTCTAATAGCATACAAATGGTCGTATATCCTATTTTTCAAATGCCGACCAGTTTTTCCTACATAAAATGCTGGACAGTTATCACATAAAGCGAAATAAATAACATTATTGGTTTGACAATTTCCTTTCATAAAATAAATCCTATTCTTACTCTGATTTTTAACTTGTATGGTAGGTTCTTCCAGAATAGCAAAATAATAATTGCATCTCCCACATTTTACAGTTCCTGTCCTTTTATGCTGATTATGTGTAACTCTTGTATATAATTTGTTTTTCAAATTCTGTCCAATCTTATTTACAAATTTAGGGTGTTTACCTACATGCTCATATATCACCGAGTCACTTTTTAACATACTCCAATTCTGGAAAATAACATTTTTAACTGCAGATGTATGTGTATTGTAGGGTACAACAAAAGCCCTATTAAATTCTTTACTTGTATGAGCAGAGTCAGTGTGTATTTCATTCAATGTTCCATGCCCTAATAGGGGTTTATATGTCTTCCCCCATTCATTTGAAACATACATAACCACATCATCCACCATCTTACTAGGATATCCTCTGTCTTTAAACATAGTACCTATGAATTTCATTTGTCGTACCATGTCCGAATAATCCGAGGTCATGCGGCCCCTGATACACTGTCCTTTAACTATATTTTTCTTCAAATGGTAAGGATGACAACTGCTGTACTGCAAATATGAATTGCTAAATGTGTCCTTTCTAAAAATCTGAGATTTGAAACCACAGGGGGTATGCGTAATGAGTGTGTCTAAATAAGGAAGCTCCCTTGTACTGATATTATATGTAAATCGCAGAAATGTGCTAGTTGTATGCAAATAATTAACAAATTCCTGCACATTTTCCACGTTGCCATCCCAAATCATAAAGACATCATCCAAAAATCTAAAGTAACCCTTAATATGCTGCATCCATACACTCTTGAATACAAATTCATTCTCCCAATCTAAAAGAACTAGATTAGCATATATAGGAGCACTGGCGGCACCCATCGCCACTCCCTTGTTCTGTATGTAATACTCTCCCTCAAAATAAATGAAGTTGTAATCTAATACAATACTCATAAATTCACTAATGAGTTGAATCTTTTCCCAGTTTAGCTGTGCATAGTTCCTTATACAATTTACAAAACTCTCCATACCTTCCCCTCTAGGGATACAAGAAAATAAATTCACCACATCAATAGTGACTAAAACCAACTCGTTCTTCCACAAGGATGGTGTTAATCTACTGAGAAAATCCCAAGAATATTTTATAATATGTGTAACATTCTGATAAATAGGTTTTAACCAATTATCCACAACTTTTCCAAAAGGGAAGGTTTTAGACTTACTACCCGATATAATGGGTCTGTATGGGGGGTGCATTATATCCTTATGGATTTTTGGAATACCCATAATAGTAGCCAAGGTAGGATGCTCTACTTTCAAGAATCTGTACAAGTTGTTATCAATTCTATCTTCTATTAATAATTCCTCCAATAAAGCATCAATATGTTGATAGGCTATATTAACCTCATTGATAGATGAAACTTTGTATGTAACAGTATCTTGTAGAATGTTATGAATGGCATTTAGATAGTCATTTGTATCCACAATAACCACACCCCCTCCTTTATCAGGTTGTAAGATTTTTATATCCTTATTAGCGTTTAAGTCACGTAATACATCTTGTTCTTGTTTACTAAAATTGAATCTTACTCCAGACCGTTTTTGTCTGTCAAGTTCATACAATTCATCTATGACCACTTTTTCAAAGCTGGCCAATAAAGGATGTAAAGGAGGGTTGAATGTGCTGTTTTTTCTCAACTGCCCTTCCTGTCTCTTAATATTTGTATCCTTGAAGTAAATGCCTAAATTTAGCTTCTGAATAAATAGCTTAAATTCTACTATGCTGTCCACAACATTAAATTTTTGGTTCGGGACAAATTTTATTCCTTTTCCAAACAAATCAAAATGAACATCTTGTATCTCTAAGGATGTATACTTATAAATATAAAAGTCTCCCCTTCCATATTGTATTGCATTATACTTAACAATGTCAGGATGGTCCGAAGGGGTTACATTTGATTCCTGTTGTATCTGTGTTGTATGTGATAAGGAGTCCACCGTCCCCCTTTTTTCTTCCCTACATGTTCCCAATCTGTTTCTTCGCCTAGAAGCTAGGATATGTGTTTAATAGGGATGGGAATTGTTCTATTCCAGTTTTTTGTTAATAATAGGTATACATATTAATTTTAATGTTGCAAAATATGTATTCGTTTGTATATTTTCAATAATGTTTACTATAACAATTCAATTTCCATGTTATTTATAAAAGATTTGGTTTCATGTACTGGAGGGTCTTTTTCAAGTTTTTAATTCTTTAATTTTTTAATTTTTAATGTTTTTATGGTGTTTTCATTGTGTTGCGCATGTATATATTTTTTCAAAGCAGTTCCCTTTTCTGAGGAAGTGATGACATAGGAAATGGTCTGGGATTAAATATGTGTATCTCATTGGTGTTGATATGTACTTATTACTATTTAAATTGTGTTATTTTATTTAATTGCAGTTCTGATGAAGTCTAGTTGTACTAGATGAAAGCGCTAAACCTTCATTAAAAGTGTGGAATTTATTCACGTCTCCAGCGTCTTTGTGATTCTGCTAGTAGCCTTTTGGATTCATTTTGTTTTGGTTGTAGTGGCTACTTGGACTTTTTTTCCATTAGAAGTCTTTCTATGTGTCTCATCTTATAGATAAGGGCATGGCATCCAGATCTAAGAATGTCATAGTACCACTGTACTCATCTCTCATCAGACCAATAAGCGAGTGCAATGCACTCTTTGGCATGTATCTAGCCAATCACCTGCAACACTTGCAGCCTTCTCAGAGGTTTGTCACTAAAAAATCCAGGTTATAACCAACATGTCATACATGGCAGGCTATATACAAGGATCTAATGCCACAAGTAGGAATAGACATAGGACTCGCAGGTGATATGTCATATGTGAACTGATTAAATGCCCTATCACTGCATTCAGTTTCCTACCACTTACTAAGGGGTAATCTGTGCCATACCTACAAGGCAGTCTCTGACCCAGCCCTGATGGAAATGTTGCATATTCACAAAACTAACTGCTTGAGGGTTACCCACGCCAAAGATTTAAACCTGATCTCTGAAATTAATTCATCATGCTGGAAAGATAGATATCTGCCCTACAGATTGACCCTCCTCTGTAACAGGCTTCCTATGCATGTGAAGCAGACCCTTTCCATGACCATCTTCAAGCAAAAACTGGACCAATGGATGGGAACTCACAAATTTACTCCTGGGCTGGTGCCCATGTTCCTTATGGACAGAGGCAGTCTGTAAAAATATTTAAAAACCTAACTTGCTGACCCTGTTTATCTTTCCCTTATTGATAGAATATTGGGTAAAATCTGTGTAAAACTGGCTAGGCTTATAAGGGGTCTTAAGCCATTAGCCTAGTAATCTACTATGAACCTATGACACTATATACAAGTAGTACAGACATTGGTGATAAGACTGTAGCATCAAAATACTTATTAGACATATTCAAGTAGTATGTACTTTAGTAAAGAAAAATGTAACATTGTCTTACAACATAAATAACAGGGCTAACATTTTACATAGACAGTGTAACTTAACAATAGGAATGAAAATACACAGATATTATGAATGTTACTGGGGAAAACACAGTATACTATCAGTGATATTTAGGGCAATATGACACAGATGTCAAAATAAAATAATTAGTTGAAGACACTATTTTAAAAATAAACAAGAAGTATATATATTTATGTATTTAATGATGAAGAAGAAAAAATAAAATGAAACAGGTACAGCTGAAGAGATTATTGATTGAGTTAGTAGAATAGTAAGATTATACATTAGTATGAAATACAGAGGAGGGTGTAAGAGGAGAGAGGGCAGTATAAGACAGAGCTGATAGAAGGCAAGGAAATAACTAAAATCTAGAAAGATAGTTTACTGTACTACAGACAACAGGAAAATAACTAGTTAATAAACACTTTAGTGCCATTGTTCAACACCTAAGGAGATATTCACAACTGCAGGCAGCACAGAGATATCAAACTCCCATCACATCTGCATGAAAATGCTGCAGACAGTAAGTGATTAATGAATGTGCAGAGGAGTACAAAGCATGATGGGAGATGAACATTTCACATTCAGTTCAGAATGCAGTACAACCAATTGTGTCTGCAGTGGGAGAGGTAATGGATAAGAAGCTAGAGGTGACATAGGAGTGTAACTGGTCATTCCTATACATGGAAAAGGTAATGACAAGGTCCCAAGAAAGTGGATTTAGGCAGTCCTGTGATGGGTTGAAGTCCCTGAAGCATTGGTGGAATTGGTGTAGGCTATATACAAGGATCTAATGCCACAAGTAGGAATAGACATAGGGCTCACATGTGACGGGCAGGGGCATCATAGTGGGAGTTGGGGTGCATCAAAATTCGGCTGTGAACCCACCATTGTTCATACTAGTGATGGGTTACATCTGCAGCAAATAGATGGGGGGGGGGGATTGAACCAGAATGCTGCTGTAAGCTGACAATGTCGTAATACATGCAGACTCTGAACAAAATTTATAAAATGACAGGGTACTAGAATGCAACACTGATGGCACATGGAATGAAACTGAGTACAGAAATAATAGTGGAAATCAATAGAAGTAAACGACTGTGACAGAAGGGAAAATAAAGAAATGGGTGAACATTATCACATTTCGAGGAATTGGGGATGAGAAGAAGGGAAAATATGAAAGAAAATATGTTGCTTTGATAGTTAGCTTTGGGAATTAAGGCTATGAGTTGTTAAAAGCTGTGTCCTGAGGTCCAGGATTTGATTCTTTAAGCATCCATTTGCTGAATGTGTGACTTTGGGTAAGTCACTAAACCAGGCAGTACTTCTGGAAATGAAGAAAAGAACTGAAGCCAACATGTCCTGAATTACAAAGTCATGGAGAATACATTGTGGTGGTTCAGTCACCTTGCTAAGGAAACAGAAGATGATTTAGTGAAACAGATTTGCAAGCAACAAGAAGAAAACAATGAGAGAAAAGGCTGTCAAGCCAAGAGATGGATTGTGTGAGTGAAGATGGCAGCAGTCAGGCATGACTGTTAAATAAGGTAGAAGAATGGCACTTAATCAAGAGACACAGTGACAGATGACATAACACAACACCTCAACCCTATGTACAATGAAAAAAGGGGTATGATGATGATTAAGGAGTAAACACATCTGTGAGATTTGATGCTAATGGTTAAAGTATTTTGTACTGAGGATGTTGATGAGAGAGTGTGAAATATAGCTGAAATAAAGGTAATGTGAGCAGAATGCACAGTGTTGATGTTTTACCATTATGATGCATTATTATTGTGTATTTCTTTTGCTATCTGTAAATTTGTGGTGAGATGTACTTGAAGATTTGAACAGTTTTGCTCAAATGTAGATGCTTTCATTGAACACATACTAGATAATATCTATTTGGCATAGTGTTAAAGTTTACAGCTTCTGGCTTACGAGTGAAGGTCCAAAAACATTTGCTTTTTAACTAATTTGAATTTCTGTAGCTATATGGAGTAGAATGAAAACTGTTTTATTTCTTGTGTAGAGGCATATGCTAAACGTATTTTTCTACTGTCAGGATAGAAACATGTTTTGAAAATATGTGAAATGTATTTTAAACTGTAAGAAATAGTTTCATGTGACTGAAAATTGCTAGAATGTGCCTATATTATTAATTTAAAGAAGTACCACTGCTCTTTTGGTGGTATAAAGTATAAGGCCTCTTTCTCATAAGAGTAGAGTATGGGGTCCAAGGCTGAGAATGGAAAACTCACTTAAGGTTTCAATGTACATATGCTGCTGTTCTGAAAGAGTAAATGCTTTATAAATGATTGCATATAGGAAAAGGGAAGGAATATAGCAAGTGTAGTGATATTATAGTTCTTTTGTACTATAAAATTAAAGTAAGAATACAAGGGTGTAAGGAATTAGAAGTAAAGACTTACAGTTAACAGAGAATAATACAGTTAATGAAGATAAAAGTGAATAATTATGTATGTGTGTGTGTGGGGGGGCAATATTTAGTAATACCCTGCATTTCTAAGTAGGTGTATAAAAGATGAATATGATCATACAAATTCTAAATTGTGCTGGTTTTTTTTTAGCAGATGGTGCTTTTGCAAGGAGAGATGTTATCCATTTTGAGGAGAAGAGATATGGGGAAGGAAATAACTGCAAGATAAGGCAGGATAGAATAGGTTAGGAGAAGGCATATGTGTAGCATGAGATGAAAGTTGGTGAGCTAGAGGAGGGTGAATGGAAAGCAGGCACAGCTAGATATTTCACAAAATACATGAGGGATTTAAGTGTAGACAGGTTCAGGGGTAGGGTATTTCCCAATGGAGGGACACTAAATCATCTTGGATCAAGAAGTACAGATGTGGAAAAGTAAGACCTGGAAGGGAGGATTAGAAAAGGAGTAAGAAGGAATAATCATGATACATTAGAAAAAGAAGAAGAGAAAGAGAGAGAGAGAGAGAGAGAGAAAGAGAAAGAGCGAGAGAGAGAGTATGTGTGAGAGAAAGAGAGAGAGAGAGAGAGAGAGAGAGAGAGAGAGAGAGAGAGAGAGAGAGAGAGAGAGTATGTGAGAGAGAGAGAGAGAGAGAGAGAGAGAGAGAGAGAGAGAGAGAGAGAGAGAGAGAGAGAGAGAGAAGTTAAAGGGATGTGATTTGGGGGTCATTAAGGAGGAATTATAGATGTTGCCATATAGTGGGGATGATGAACAGCAGTCAGGAACACCTACTGTTGGGAGGATGAGTAAGTAGATGAGCTTGTTTTACCTAACTTTGGAGAGCTCGTGGTGGGGAAGGTAAAGGGAGAAAGGAGAGGTGGGAAGTGTGGAAAGGGTATTAAGTTGGCCACATGGAACCTGGAAGATAGATAAGCCAGTAAAAAAGAGAAATTACACTAAGCTAGTTGGGTGTAGAGGTGATAGTTACAACAATACTCTGGGAATTGAAGCTAAAGGCCAGAAAGGTAAGATAGTTACAAAAGAAGGGGCAATTGTGACTGGGACTGGCATGTGATAAAGGAAGTGGGAAGCACAGGACAGAGATGTTGATGACTGGATGGGTAGGACTGGATACTATAGAATGTTAGATGGGGAGTGTGAGTGGATAGTAGGCTAAGGTGCATGGGAGGGGTAATAAATGACTCTAGTTAAGTATTATGCATACCTCTCAACTGTACACATTTTCGCCGAATGTCCTGATCTTTATATCATATTTTTGGTCTGTTTCTCAGAAAACTGTGTTTTTCTGGCAAATCATTGGCAAATCATTGAGGATTGAAGTCAGAAAATAATGACAGACATTTGAGTTTCAGACTTATACCCTGTTGTTCTATCAACTTTTTAAGTTTGTAAGAGAAATATTTAAAAAGTGCCCCTATTTTTCAGCCTTTGCCCCCCCCCCCTCATTATACATGGCTTTGTCCAGATTTCTTGCTCTAAGAGGTTGACAGGTATGGTATTATGGCCCTAACAAAATGAATGCTTCTAAAGGAGAGGTTGAAAGTGGTATGGTGGTGGGTGAAGGTGGGTTAAACAGCAGTACTTGGAGGGTATTTCGTTATGTTTTTAGAACTGGAATAGTTTCTTTGAATTTCATATAAAAAGTCAGAAAGTACTAAGATCAGGAGTGGGGGATATGGGATTAATGAATGTGTGGATAGAGAGGTGTTGAGAAAGACAGTAATTCACTTTTTTCCCCATGGATGGAAAAGAACAGTATAATTATAGCTTAGAAAGGGGGCTACAAACTGGAAGTAGACAAGACTGAAGGTAAGTACATGCTGTAAAAGACAGGGAGATGAACCCAGGGAGTGAGAAAGACAGATAAGATTAGAGAAATGAAAATATGTTAAAGCAGGTAGAAACATAGTGAATAGTGGCAGAACGGGATATAGAGGAGTTAGGTGGTTGCTGAAATAAGAAGCTGACTTGAAGCTACTGATAAGAAGGACAATGGAGCAAAATAAGACCCTGTCAGTAAAAGCAATTAAAGACAGTAACAGGAAGGGGGTGGAAAAGCCTGGAGTTGTCAAAATTTCTGTGACAAGATATATAGGCAGAGAGGCAGAGAAAAAGACTTTGAGGAATGAGTAGGAGAGATTTTGTCAGAGAAAAGAATGGATGACCTCCGTGAGGGAGAGGCAGAGGCAATAATAAATTACATGAAGGCATAAAGTAGGTGGCCCAAATGGGTTCTCAACTGATTTTTATAAGAAAGATGTAGTGGCATTTAAAATAAAAGCATTGGCCTAGCTGTTCAATGACATATTGGATAAAGGAAACTTGCCAGTGGCTCTTTGGCTTAACTGCTTAATTAAGGAGCTAGGGTGGTTGTGTTGCTGAATGGGAAGGGGGGGGGGGTCCTTCTCTATCCAAGAAACTGTCAATCAATTTCATTATATAATGTCAATGTAAAATTCTTTGCAGGACTGGTAACTGTTGAAATAAAGAAAGAATTGCCATGGATAATTAATATACCTTAATGAAATAAAGAAAGAATTGCCATGGATAATTAATATACCTTAAGCAGGCTTTGTGAAAAACAGGTTATCTACAGACAAGTGGAGATTATGTTTAATTTTTTTTGAATCCCAGAGAAAAGTTGGTTGGCTCAGTCTTTGATAATCCTGTTTGGCACCTAAGGAGCTTTAGATACATTAAATTAGGAATTTTTTTAATAGTATTAAGAAAAGCAGGCCAGGAAGGTAGTTCTTTGGAAGTAGTAAGAGCATTTTCCAAGGATCAGTGGTAGAGAATCATCATCAATACTAGAATGTCTAAGCAAGTGAAGTTAGGGAGAGGGACATGTGAGGAATGTCTGCTGTCATCCTGCTTAGTTTTGGCCATTATGAAAAGCTAATGCAAAGATACAGAGTTTTTAAGAGATCTGGTATTGAGAAAAAAATATTAGTTTAAAGAGGCTTCTGGGGTGACTGTATGGTCTTACTAATGGATATCAGTGGGATGCTGCTAGAGTGAAATGCTGTGTTAAGGCTATGTTGCAAGCAGTTGAGGTGAAAAACATCACCACAGTCTGGTTGCATCATTAAAGGCCCATAAAAACAGAAACCAGATGTCCCGTTACCTCACTGAACATAATTCCAAATGTGAGGAAAAAAGAATGTAAGTAGGCCACAGGAAAACAAGATGCAGCCTAGATCACTAAACAACATGTGCAACAGCACATAAAATAGTGACACACACATACAGTAAGCATTAGAAGACACTGAAAAGTTACAGTTATCAAACTAAAATTATACCAGCCAAACAAAAAATGAGCTCAATTGGCTGAAAGGTGCAGTTTTATATATAAAGCAGTGACCTAATTATATCTCTCATAATAATGTGGTACAAACCACTTATACAGAATAAATGACAAACACATGGGCAAACTACCGAGCTTGCTTTATAAATGCATATGTGTATTTGAATACCTAGTAAGCTATATACAAAGTCTATTGACATGCTAGCTATATAGACTCTATAATGCCAGTCTATACTTGCCATTTGGCATCCAATACTCAGGGGCCATCGACAATGCGTGAGTGCGGCAGCTTATTCTAACAATGAATATGCCCTGTTGCTACATATATATATTCATATGATACAATCCCCATATACATCTAAGGACATATTGTTTTATTCAGTTGGAATAAGTTGGAGTATTGAACCCAACTGGCCGTTTTTATAACTGTCATTATGAGTGTCATTATGTAGACATTATATTTATGGTTATGCCTTCATTGATCTTCAAGATTGATTTGGCTGCAATGTGTATTTGTTGCTCATTTAACAATCGTTCTAGACAGTTATTACTATAAAAATGTTTATCTGTCATGTGTATTTTAAAGGCAAACATTTTGGTAGAAGATAAATATTCACTACAGATATGCTTTAATGATATATTTGGCAGCTGTATCTGTATTTACGAATAATGAATGCTATTATGTTCAGGTATTTATGGACACATTTCTACTGTGCTACGAGATTTACTCGTTTTAAGTTGCCTCTGATATTATGTAGTTATTGGCTTAGATAGAACTCATTCCAGTTAGTCCTTAATTGTTATAAGTGAAGATGTGCATTTCAAAAGTGAATGCTTCTGTACACGATAGAAAATTATTGGAATATTATAGCAACATACTTTGTAATTGTTAATGTTTCTTTGAATAGTCAATGCTTTTAACAGTTTTATATAATTTGTACGTTTCCTTCTTTTTTATAGCTGTTATACACAGTGAAAAAACAGTTAATTAATTAGATAAATGTTTTAATGTTGTTAATAAATGAATAAGTAGAACCTTTTAAATTTTCTTAATATGTGTTTATGGAGACATTATGTCTTCTTACAGAGTTCTGAGATGTTACTTTTTGCTACAAATGTTTCTGCTAGGGATGCTTAGATACTTAGCAGCATTTTTCAGGATCTGATGTAATTTTTTGATTTCTTTTGATCGGTTGTTTTAAACTTCTTAAATGCCATTTTTGTACCATTATGTTTGGTCTGATGAAGATATTTAGTGAAAGTGCTTACCTTTCGCAGTAAACTAGTTTTTATTTATACTTTCTAGTTCATGATTTTTTAAGTTTGCCATATACATTGACTGCTGTTGTTGGTTTGCACGTTTGGTCATATTTATTACTCCAGTGGTTACAAGTTACTCTTCGGTACGGTACTTTCAGTATTTTTCGATTGTATATCTATATTGTGCACAAAACAAGACGTAACAAAGGAATCAAAGTAGAATTACAAAGAGGTAATCCATAGCTATTATTTTGTAATAAAAGTACTCTTGGAATAGGTCGAAGCACTTATCCTAGTGCCTTGACCAACCTTAGGAGTGATGGTGTCACATCTTAGCACATGTCCAGTTGTGTGTTCAAGTTCAGAATCATGGTAACTTCATTTTCAGAGCTTTGCTAGAATACAGGTATTTCACTCATATACAAACGTTGTCAAAAATTTACCTTAGAGGATTAAAGCCCTGAGCTGTTAATGAACTACTTCCTGCTATAGCCCAGGGTACAGGTTTGATACCTTTCATTTGCGTATGCTGTGACCATAAGCAAGTTACTTAAACAGACAGCACTTGCAGTTTGCACCTTAAAAAGGGTCATTTGTGTCCAGTGGGCTTATTCAGGTAGCAAATCTTTAAAAAACATCTATTTAATGTATATAATAGTGCAGATAATGAAAAAAAAAAGAATTTGCACTATATAGTGCTGGTGCCCAGATATCAGATAAATAAAAGTAAATAAATAAATACATACACACACTTTGGGTGCTTACCTGCATCCTCCTAATGTTTATGGTAATGAAACTTAACTTCTTGATCATGTAAGAGCGAAAAAAAGTGAATCCTTGAGATGACTGTGCATGGTTTGGGGGTTTGTCATTTCTGCAATGTTGTTTGACCATGAAGTTAGCATATATAAGTTGAGTGGGTCTGTAGACTTGGATTCCATATTAAGGTGTGGGGAGGAGCTTACCTCCCTGCAAAAAATATTGGAGACTGTCATTTGGTTTCACAGTATTAGTGGCTTTCAAGGTTGTAGGACTGTGCATGTGCAAACAGAAAATTCTAGCTGTAAGATATAATGGAAGAACTATTGGACATCAGTGTCTACTCCAGATGGGTTATCCCTTTTTCAGATTTCAGCTTCAGCTCAGATTTCAGCTTCAGCAATGCATACACATGCATTTCTTCTAACCAGTTTATACATGAATATCCTGGCTAACAAAATTATGTTCTGTGTCAAAGATTAAAATGTAATTTCCATTTCTGCTAAACATTCTTTTTTTAATACATAAAACCATGCTAGATTATCTAGCTTTCTTTTAAGAGTGAATGATGCACATTTGCATTTCCTATACTCCTGACAGGAACAATGTTCTTCTCCTGTACTTGCTGGGTGCAGCATACAGTGCACCTGGAATAATGTGAAGACTTTAGAGACACAAATGCAACTGGCAAGAAACATGAATCTAGCAAATACCATGAAATTAGCTCAGACAAGAGCTATAGCTGGAAGCAAACAATGCTAGCCAGATGGAAATAGAGCAATTAAGAGGGTCAGGTGTGAAGACCGGCTGCTATGAATGCATAGCTACTCTTAAAAGTTTTTTTCTGAAACACAGTTTATGTTAATTTAGACTTTGCTATAGTGTCAAATGCAGATTAGGACGTCTAAAGAAGACAGATGACAGTCTTAATATGTTGAGCCCATATCAACTTGTTATGTGGTTTGCTTGCTATTTTCTAGCAGATGAGTCACAAAGAGAATATAAACTTATAAAATAGCTACTCTTAAAAGTGCAATCATTAAACTCAGTAAATATTTTTCTGAATCACAGTTTATGTTAATTTAGACTTTGCTATAGTTTGAAATGCAGATTAAGAAGACTAAAGAAGACAGATGACAGTCTTAATATGTTGAGCCCATATCAACTTGTTATGTGGTTTGCTTGCTATTTTCTAGCAGATGAGTCACAAAGAGAATATAAACTTTTATTAAAGTGTACCTTTATAATCATAACTCCTCATTTATATGTATGTACACCCACAGTGTTCTGCATGATAGGGAAGGTTATATAGCCATCACCATGGTAAAACAATAAATAATAAAGTAACTGAAGTTGTTAACATCTAACTTTAACAGATAAGGAATAAGAAACATATTAAAATTCAGTGAAGTTTGTAAATCATCAATGAGAATAGAAAACTGAAATGAGTTCTGCAAAATTCAAAAGGGGTCTCCTAGAAAAAATATATACGTATCTTTCTAAAAGGCTAGTCTGAATGAATTTTAAATACAGTGATGCTGGGAGTGCATACTGTGTGCAAACCCCATTAATAGGAAAAAATAGTAACTTGAATAAATGTGGTTTAAATCTGAATGCTTGAAATAAATCTTATCCATGCATGTTACCACCTTACCATAGTGTCAATGGTGCAACAGGTAGCACACTTGCCTTTGGTGTAGAAGGCTGTGGATTCAGTTCCCACACCAAGTAGGTCAGTTGTTTACACTGCAGGGCAACATAAGGTGGGTGCTGTACTCCTGAATGTGTTGTCCTTTGAATGAAATGTTAAACCAAGCTACCATATGCTTGAGTTAGTGATAGCTCAGGTGGATGCAAAAGAGTCCATGTCACCTCTCAAAAAGAGTTGGGGTCCTTTATTTATATACAAAAAACAACTCTTATTTACAGAATATTTATATATTTACAAACACTTACAAATGTACAAATACATAAATATACAAATCTGTTTACTCAATAATACTAAATGTTCATCATTATTAGACCTCCACTCCTTTTTCCATAACCACCATCTGATTTTCCTTAATACTGTTGCTAAAATCCATTTACCATTAAACATAATTGAATTAATTATTTCATTCCATATAACCCATATATCATAACATATTGTTTTATCTATTCTTTTAAAACATTCTTTGCTTCCATTCTTATAATATCCATATTTAATAATTTCCATGTTTATTTTATCCACTTATTTTATATCTTGAGGAAAAATCTTTATCTAGTTTTCCTCATAACTTTTTTACTGTTTTTATATTTCAGAAACATGTGTTCCATAGTTTCTTCTTCTTGACAATTTAAACATAATTTATCACTTTTCTTCTTATATGGCATATTCCTTCTACTGGTAATTTATCTATTGCCAGTCTCTACAAAAATATTGATATTCTACTTTCTGATTACACCATTTGTTTCATACGTTTATAGCTTTTTTATCTGTTAGATTTTCACATGGTTTTACATAGTACTGTTTTATCTTTACATTCTTATACCATACTTTTCTATCTTTTTCTATATAATCAATTTTTATTTTCCACAAAAATATTTTTTTTGATAACATTTTATTTTGTCATTTATATATTTATTCACTTTTACTCTTTTTTTAGTATACCCCCAAATTTATCATACTTATATTTATACAATTTTACTAATAATCACTCTTCTTTTTCATTTATCTACTTTATCACTTTGTATAAATGTAATGAAGCAGCATATACTCCTGGGTTAATTAACCCTAAACCTCCATCTTCTTTATTTACTTACAAATATCATCTTTTTACTAGGTTTAATCTAAAACTTCATATAAATGAAACCACATCTGTGAAATTATTCCTTTTCAAATACTGTTGGCAACATAAATGCAATTGCTAAGTATGCTATTTTCACATCAGTACTGAATTTATGAAATAAACCTTTTTTTTCTGAACAATTTATATGTTCTCCATAAAAGACTGGTTTGTTTTATTTCTTCTGTTGTTTTCCCCATTAAATTCTACTTAGATCTTTAATCCTAAAATGTATACCTAACACAGACATATCATTCATTGTAAAATATATACTGCATATCTTTACCACATCACCTAAACCTTTACTTTTCTGTTTATTTAAATCCATCCCTATCATCTCTAGACACTAATGTATGCAAATTATTGCTTCCTTTATCCAACTTTTTTTTTTTGCAATTATTACAATGTCATTTACATACATTATGTTAACAAAACTGGAAGTCTTAAACCTTCAGATATTATATACCCCACCTTCTTCATTTTGTAATTTATTTCAAACACTATCACATTTATAACTAATGCAAAGAGTAGACAGTTCATTGGACATCCTTGTCTTACACTACTCTTCATATGTACCTCTTGGCTTAACCAGGCATTTACAAGTATTTTTATTTTATTCTTTTCATACACTGACATACATAATTTCCTAAATTTCTCACTTATATTCTTTCATTATTACCCATAAGATTTCATGTCCAGTTGTGTCAAATGCATTATTAAGGTATTCTGTCATGATCTTTGTATCTTCTTCTTTTCTGTTTATAATATCATCCACAATTTCTCTATCATTAATAATTCTTGACAACCCTTTTCCTTTATACTGTATATACTATCTTTCATATTTTCCATTTTAATTTCAAATCTCTTTGTATTATTTTAATAACAATCTTATAATCATTATTATTTAAAACTGTCTTCATTTTTTTCTTCTATCTTCCTTCTTCCATATAAGTTTAAGTATTTCACCACACAAATCTTTACAAATAAAACCTTAATTTAACAATTCATTCATTCATTCAAATCTTTATTTTTTTGCCAATCCCTGAAATTTTTATACATTTGATCCCTATTCTATCTGGTCCTGCAGCTAAATCTATATTTACTTCTCCTAATAATTAATCTAGCTTGTTTAAAGGCATCTCCTCTTCCAACTCTTTACTCTCTTTTTCCATTAACTTTCTTACTTTCCATATTTCTATTGCCTTCCTTTTCCTTTACACATTTCTTAATCTTTTCCTAAGTTTTTTTCTATTTCTGCTTTTATATTTTATTTCTCTCATTACACTACTATCTTCCTTTACTAATCTGCATAAGTAACTCGATAGTTGCCTTTTTACTTGTAAAAATATCTTTGCTTATATAGCATTTTTTTGTCAAAGTACTTTCTATTATTATGTTCTAAATCTTCCAATGCATTGTTACATATTCTTTTATGTTTTTCTCAATCTACTTTTCTAACATCATATTGACACTGTAAAAACATTTTTTTATATTTTTCCTTAGATATCATCCACTATTCAGACCAATTTTTATAAAATTTTCTCTTTGTAATATGATCTTTCCATAACTGTATTACTAATCTCTTTCTTTCATTCCACACTTTTTCATTTATCCTTTTTGTTCATTTGCTTATTTTTATATATTCCTTGTTTTTCCTTTATCTCTAACCATACTGCAAGATGATCAGAAAATCCTGTTTCAATTAGCTCCCCTTCTCCTATAACTAAATCTTCTGATACTATAAAATAATTTAGTTCAGTTCTATACATTCCCTTTTTGTAAGTCAAAGAATTTTTGTCCCAAAGTTTAAATTACCATATCTTATAACTTCTATTTTCTTATATCATTTCCTTTTTTTTTTACACTTGCCTCTTAAATTGCAGCTAAAATCTCTTGCTATTATAATATTCATATTTATCGCTACATAGTTTAAAATCTGAGGAAACAAGCTTTTCCTTTCTTTACAATTAGTATAAGCATATAATTATATATTTCTGTATACTTGTTCTTTCCATTTTAAATCTACAATAGTTAATTTTCCCATTTTTGCTAAAGTTGCATTTAATATATGTACTATATTTCTACAGAATATGGCTATTCCAGAACATCTCTCATTTCCAAAATTCCAAATTATTTTTCCTCCACATAGTTTCTCTGCTTGCAATCTTTCTTCATTTGTTAAAAATGCTGTCTCTTCTAATATAATTACATCTATATCACATACATTACACCACTCCAAAAGCCCTATTCTTTTTACTATATTCTTAATACTATTCACATTTACAAAAAAAAAACTCTAAAATTTTCATTTTCTCTTTTCCTTAGATTTATAATTTTATAAGTTCATAGCTAATTATTAGAGTAGCTTTTGTACCAGGCAATTCTAAGCCTATCCAATTTCCCATCTAAAGGTGAGAATCAAAAATTGTACCTTGTGCCTTTGAGTCAAGCACTTTAACCATTATACCATCCCTCAGTCATTAGCTGTCTACATTCTTTTTTGTCCATTTCCTTTTTTTTCTTTTGTACTTATCCCTTTAAAATTTATTTTGCCATCTTTTACCCCTTTACTAATCAAATTAATCCCTTTAATTTTTTTTCCATCTTTTACCTGTTTGCCAATCAAATTAGCTTTTTCTTTTACTGCCTCCCAATTTATGTCTTCTTCATCACTTATTTTAGAACCTTCGTCGATGTCTTCTTTCTAATTTTTCTCATCTATTTTTTTCTATTTCTACTACTTTTGCCATCTTCTCTTTGTTCATTTTCTTCTCTTTCTTTTTGTTTTCCCTTACTCTTATTCTCATTTTTGCAATCCATCCAATTTTGTTACATTTATAACATTTCAGTTTATATATTGTTTGCATCATGTTCCATCATGTCCCATTTCCCCACAAATATAACATTTTTTTTTGTCACAATTGTTTATCAAATGTACTTTAAAAAAAAATGTTTTTGGTTATCCCCAGTAATTTATGATATGCCTATTCCCCCTTCACGGTTATCATGCTTGGTATCTGGATCATTTTTTCTCTTTCTATTTTTGACATAATATTATGGGTCTATATTAAATGAATAAATGCTTAAAAGGTCAAATATGGTATTATCGACACCTTTTAAGAGAACGTTCAGTTTAGCGAAAGCTCAAAATGTCTAATCTGGAGTTTAGAAAAGTTATAGTTGGCCAAGTCTCAGGAAACTCCTGGCTGACATCAAGGCATTCACGCTGTCAATAGCTGTATGATAGCTTTGTAAATATAAATAATTCTTTAAGTACTGTGTTCTTTAAACAGCATGAATGAATAACATACTGAAATTGTAAAGTGTTCTACAACTCAGACATTTAAAAGAAGTAAATGTGCAAATCATAGAGTTTTATTACCTGCCAGTGTTATATAAAACACAGCCAGTTACTGTAGAAGTTGTGATGCACATGCACTATTCAAGTTGGCCATTATCGGGAATTGCCCTTTTCCCCAATGTAGAGCTATCTCGGAGTTGATATATTTAGTTAGGGGAGTTGTGGGTGGCAAAGCCCCCTACTTGATTAAGGTATTGAAGTTGTGTTTGTTTGTGTATGGCTCCATGATATACAGCACTAGGAGAATGGTGTTGGCCAAACAATATTTTTCGAATACATGATGTTCGACTATGTGTGTGTTCGCGTAAATGAACATTCACTTAAAATGTGTTGATAATATCGTATTCAACCTTTTAAGCATTCGTTCATTTAATATAGACCCAATATTACAATACTATTAACCCCTTTTATCATAAACTTTTGCAATGTCCAGTACTTCTTTACATAAAGTTTTTAAATGTCCTTTCAAAATCTGTCTTATATTTGTTTGAAATTGTACATGAATTCCTTTCTTGTTTTCCTGTTAAATGCACAATCTTTCTTTTTTCATATTATCCAAAAAAATTTTTCATTAAAAACAGTCTCAAATATAATGCAGAGAATGTCTCTTTGTTAATAGGAATACATTCTCTTACTGCTTGTGCTTTTACACCCAACATAGCTATTGAATTGTTCCACACTCCATACTTGTCCAATTTCTTTGTCTTCTTTACTTTGAATCCTTCTGTTTTTCAAATTCTTTTGCCTTCTTTTCTACTACTCCACTTTTGCCATATTTTAGTATCTATGCATATGTTTTATTTTGCATCTCAGCACTATTCTTCAAGGTTTTCTCCGCATCCTCCTTTAATGTTTTCTCCATAATGTCTCCCAGGAAACATCTCCTTCATTTTCTGGCTCACTCTACACCACCATTCCTTTAAGTAAATCATCCCACAACTGCATTTACAGGAGGGTTCTAATTATACATTCATCATTTCCTGACTCATCTCCATCAAACATGTTTCTTTGAAACATTTCCTCAGTATCCTGCACATATTCACTGGTCTCGATATTTGCTTTCTCCTCCATTTGTTTCACCACTCCATCATCTCCTTCTCTCTCCATCTGCCTCCCTGTTTTTCCAAACCACCTCACTGCATCGAATGGAAACAGGAAGTGCTCCTAAAATATGAGTCCCACTCACAACAATGGCAAGTAGGGGAAGTTCCCCAGTGCCCTGGCCAAATTTCATATAGTAGTGTAAATACCACCCAGAGTTTTGGCTGAGACGAGGTCATTGGCCTAGTAGCACAGACCCCATCAACAAAGGATAAAGAATTCAATCATAACTCACAATTACTATGGAAAAAAGGGAAAAGCCTCTAAGAAAGAAAATAGAGAAACACAACCAAATCTTATAATTAATTTTAGCTAACTACATTGCAGACATTTAAATCTATGACAATAACGAGGAAGAAATAAAACCATTTTGATGGGCAAGACTGACAGTTAATTAAACAATTGCAATAATGTATTAATTGAGTTGTTTTGTGATATGAGTATGGCGCTTAATGTGTGGCAGAAACCTGGAGTGGTGGCATGTCTCATGATATTTCTAAGGGCTTGGCTTCTGTGCTAGGCCTAGGTATTTTCTGAATTTGTTGTAGCTGATTGTAGTTAAAATTGTAATAATTGGCTTAATTTCTGGTGCCACTCAAGGGAATCTGATATCTATCAGCATGGGAGATCATGGTTAACAAACTACTTTGCTTTGTTAAGGATGATCTGCACCTGTTACTCCTGGGCTTTCAGACATTGGCTAAAACTTTATCCATTCCCTTACAGCCAATGTCAAAATGACAAAACTACCAACACAGGAAAAAAAAACTCAAATCAGCCTTAATGTGTTACTGCTCAATGCTAGGAGTTTAAACAAGAAACTCCACAAGCTCTCCTCACTCTGGAGAATGAAGACATATATGGTCTTACCAAGCCATAGTTTAAAGCTGCAGAAAGTACTCCAGCAGTGGAAAGCTACAATGCTTTTCACACATTTAGACCAACAGCTGCACAAGCTGGGGCTAATGGTGACAGTGTCTTGATCTACATTAGCAGCAAATACAACTTTAAATTGATTAAATAGGATGATACCCTGAAGTTCAGCCACATCCAAGTCTCCATAAACATGGTTCCCTACCATGTCCTGGCCAAGTATAGGTCATACATTATGACCTAAAAAGCTCACTACTCTTACCTGACCTATTAGAGGTGCTCAACATCCAGCCAAATACCCTATTTAAGGGAAATTTTAACTACCCCTCTATAGATTGGGAAATATGCACTGCTTCTAATTCACAGGCACAATTTCCAGTTACAAAATAAATAACATCATCATCTTCTTTCGGCTGTTCCCGTTAGGGGTCGCCACAGCAGATCACCTGTTTCCATTTCTTCCTGTCCTCTGCATCTTGCTCTGTCACACCAACCACCTGCATGTCCTCTCTCACCACATCCATAAACCTTATCTTAGGCCTTCCTCTTTTCCTGTTACCTGGTAGCTTCATCCTTAGCATCTTTTTCCCAATATACTCAGCATCCCTCCTCAGCACATGTCCAAACCAAAGTAATCGTGCCTCTCTGGCTTTGTCTCCAAACCTTCCAACCTGGGCTGACCCTCTAATATACTTATTCCTAATCCTGTCCACCCTTGTCACACCCAGTGCAAATCTTAATATCTTTAATTCTGCCACATCCAGCTCAAACTCCTGCCTTTTTGTCAATGCCTCTGTCTCCAACCCATATAACATAGCTGGTCTCACTACCCTCTTGTAGACCTTCCCTTTCACTCTTACAGGTACTTGTCTGTCACAAATCACTCCTGACACTCTTCTCCACCCACTCCATCCTGCCTGTACTCTCTTCTTCACCTCTCCTCCACACTCACCGTTACTCTGAACTATTGACCCCAAGTATTTAAACTCATCCACCTTCGCCACCTCTACTCCTTGCATCCTCACCATTCCTCTATCCTCCCTCTCATTCACACACATATATTCTGTCTTGTTCCTGCTGACCTTCATTCCTCTTCTCTCTATAGCATATCTCCATCTCTCCAGGGTCTCCTCCATCTGTTCCCTACTCTCACTACAGATCACAATGTCATCTGCAAACATCATAGTCCACGGGGACTCCTGTCTGATCTCGTCTGTCAACCTATCCATCACCATTGCAAATAAGAAAGGGCTCAGAGCTGATCCTTCATGCAACCCCACCTCCACCTTAAATGCATCCGTCACTCCCACTGCAGACCTCACTGCTGTCACGCTCCCCTCGTACATATCCTGTACTACTCTTACATACTGCTCTGACACTCCTGACTTACTCATACAATACCACAACTCCTCTCTAGGCACCCTGTCATATGCTTTCTCTAAGTCTACAAAAACACAATGCAACTCCTTCTGACATTCTCTGTACTTTTCCATCAACACTCTCAGAGCAAACATCGCATCTGTAGTGCTATTTTCCGGCATGAAACCATACTGCTGATCACTAATCATCACGTCCCTTCTTAACCTAGCTTCCACTACTATTTCCCACAACTTCATGCTGTGACTGATCAATTTAATCCCTCTGTAGTTGCTACAGCTTTGCATATCACCCACCCTTATTCTTAAAAATCGGTACCAAAACACTTTTTCTCAATTCCTCAGGCATCCTCTCACTTTTCAAGATTTCCTTAAACAATCTGGTTAAAAACTCCACTGCCATTTCACCTAAACACCTCCATGCTTCCACAGGTATGTCATCTGGGCCAACAGCCTTTCCATTCTTCATTCTCTTCATAGCTATCCTTACTTCCTCCTTCCTAATCCATTGTACTTCATGATTCACTATCCCTACATCATCCAACCTTCTCTCCCTCTCATTCTCTTCATTCATCAACCCCTCAAAGTACTATTTCCATCTCCTCAACACACTCTCCTCGCTTCTGAGTATGTTTCCCACATTATCCTTTATCAAATTTACCTGCTGCACATCTTTCCTAGCTCGGTCCCTCTGTCTAGCCAATCGGTACAGGTCCTTTTCTCCCTCCTTAGTGTTCAACCTTTCATACAACTCTTCATATGCCTTATCCTTAGCCTTCGCCACCTCTCTCTTTGCCATGCACCTCATTTCCTTATACTCCTGTCTACTTTCTTCATCTCTCTGACAATCCCACTTCTTCTTTGCCAACCTCTTTCTCTGTATACTCTCCTGTACTTCCTCATTCCACCACCATGTCTCCTTGTCGTCCTTCCTCTGTCCAGATGTGATACCAAGCACCTTTCTAGCCGTCTCCCTTACTAGCTCTGCTGTAGTTACCCAGCTATTTGGTAACTCTTCACTGCCACCCAGTGCCTGTCTTAACTGATCCCTGAACTCCACCTCACAATTACCCTTTTTCAATTTCCACCATTTGATCCTTGGTGCTGCCCTCGCACTCCTCCTCCTCCTCCTCTTAATCACCAACGTCATACTACAAACCACCATCCTATGCTGCCTAACTACACTTTCTCCAGTCACCACTTTACAGTCTCCAATCTCCTTCAAACTTCCCCTCCTACATAAGATATAATCCACCTGTGTGCATCTTCCTCCACTCTTGTATGTCACCCTATGCTCCTCCCTCTTGTTAAAATACATATTCACCACAGCCATGTCCATCCTTTTCGCAAAATAAATAACACTACAATAAAATAATAATAAATAATAATAATAATAATAATACAGTTGTAAAACTTACAATTTCCTGGACTTTATCAACACAAACACCCTGGACCAGATAGAGCACTCTTCAAACAGAGAATTAAGCATATCGAACTTAGTACTCACCAACAGGATAGAACATTGCACCCCCGCCCCCAGTGTCATGTCCTCATTGTTGAATTCAGACCCCAAGGCTGTCTCCCTCAAAATAAAAATCAACCCAGAAAATCCAACTAAACACATAACAGCTAGAAATTATACTAAAGTGAACTAAATCCTATTAAGTTAAATTTTGTCAAAATTATAGTTTCCTAAAACCTAGAGTACACAGCTACCTGTGCAGAATTATTTATAGTAACCCTGCACACACATGTAAATAGCTGTATTGATGCTGCCATACCTACCAGAATTAAGTCCAGATCTAACCCCAAATACAAACCTCACTGATGGAATCTTTAACTTAACAGGTTATATAACAAAAGAGCAACTGTTATGGCCAAAATCAGAAAGACCAACTCTCATAGAGACTAGTGCTCTGATTCAACTCAACAAGAAACCAAGAGGTCTAATAAAGTTCAACAAGGCCAATTATAAGGTCAGAAAAGCCTCCCACACTAATGCCAGTCACAAAGCCTTCTTCAGCTATGGCAGGAACCTTAAAGGTAATACTCAGCAGTGTGCAGAACTTGTGGTAAATGGCACAACCTTCACTGACCAGGGTGACTTTGAAAGTATTCTGCCTGATACATTTTGTGCTACCTTAACTCCCACTCCCACCTCACCCTCCTGTGAAATCTCTTCTAGCATATCCCCCCAATTATCAACAGGAAGTAGGTCCTGAAGGTGATCACTAAGACCAAAAACTCTGCTTCAATGGGCCTCGATACTATCCCCAGTTGCCTCCTAAACAGCCTAAAACATGTTGTATAAGGACCACTTGAGGCACTCTAACTATGGCTTCAAAACAGGTTATGCACCAGGTGAATGGAGGGCCACAATGTTCATCCGTCCTCATAAGGGTGGGCTATCAACTCCCAGAGAACTACAAACCCATCTGTCTGACAAGCCTAATATGCAAAGCAATGGAATGAATTATCATGGAAATTATCAATATGGGCACTGGCAACCTACAGACACTGAACCCATTCTAATTTGGCTTTGTTAAGGGAAGATCTTGCCTACTCAACATGGTAGACTTCTTTGGGAGATGTATCAAGGCTATGGATGAAGGGAAAAATGGTGCCTACCACCTATCTTGTTGATAAACTCTAATAACTAGGCATAAAGCCCTACATTAACTCATTGCATTGCCAGATGGCTCAGAGATAGAACCCAAGAAGTCAGGATTGGTGAGACTACAACCACCAAGAGACCAGTCACCAGTGGAGTACCCAAGAGCTCTCTGCTTGGCCTATTCCTGTTTGGTGTCTACTTCTCAGAAGTCAAGGGTAATATCAAAGGCTTCTGGCTCACCTAGTTCACAGTAAACTGAGAGCTATCATAGGATTCCCTATGACACCAACATCCTACAAGAAGGTGTAACACAAACAAATGATTGGAGTGAAAGCTATGGATTAAAACTCAATGCAAAGAAATTCATTATAGTGCTGTTTGGAAGTCATCCACCAAAACTAATCACTTAATCGATAAAACATTAAGAGTTGACTTGATAGTTATGGATTTGGGAACATATTTAGACAGTAATCTAGCATTCAACCAACACATAGCCAAGATAGTAAGAAAATCATTCTATGTCACTCAACTCATAAGGAAGTGTATAGCATCCAGTTTCAGGGAATTAATAGTACCACTCTACTCAGCATTTATCAGACTCATCGAGTACAATGCCCTCTTTGCCAGGTACCTAACTAGGCACTTGCTCAATTGGAATACCATCAAAGATTCCTCACCAGGAAAATACAGGGTATGAATATCCTGTTCAACACAGATTGCCTTAAGGACGAATTTCTGTACTCAATCTCCTACAGGTTACTGAGAGGGGATCTATGCCTAGTATATAAGGCATTGCACATCCACAAGACAAACATCACCATAAACACTAGATCCAAGGACCTAAACTTTGTCTGTGACATAAATAGGACCTGCTGGCAGGACCGATATGCCTCTCAAAGGATTCTGCATTATGGAATAAGCTCTCCATGTATGTGTAGCAGAGTTCATACCTAAACCTTTTGAAAAGAAACCTTGATCATTGGATAGAAAAATCTCAAATTCACCCCCGGTATGGCCCCAATGTCTCTGATGGACAGAGGTTGACAGTAAGTTAATTAATCCCAAACTAATATATCTCCCATACATAACCCTTTCCTATGATATTACTAATATACCCCACAGTATTGTTGTCTAAGGAAGTCTGGGACAAAATGAGATTGGGTTGCATGGCTAGACATATAAAGATCCTAGTGTTTCTTACCCTAATATAACCCTATGAACCTAAAACTACTGGGCATATAGGGTAACTAAACTGTGTCATTTCTAAATATTGCTGCTGTTTCAAGTTTCTGTTTAAAAGTATGTAAGTTATAAATTCAAGAAAACAATTTCTGAAGAGAACAATTTCTAAAAAGAAACTAAGTGTAAAAGGAAGACTTGGGTAGGCTTTTTTACTGTGAACTTAGGATTTCTTAGTGTGACTACAACAATGAGAGTGCAGGGTAGAACCTGAGATCTCAGAGGATCAGCTGGAGAAGGAAACAAAAAAAGGAAAGAAAGATAGAAAGAACACTCTGGAGACAGTCCTTACAACTGGAAAAAAAAAACAGAGAGAAAATATGTACATGTACATTCCTTCTGTCAAAGAACAGGCTGCTTCAAACATCTAATTTCCATATGAGGGGTGGCCTTACAGTGGACACTCTGTTGTGATGTGTGGAAATAGGCACAATATGTGTGTCCATTTGTGTCTTGCATTACCATGTGCCACAAAGCATGAACGCCAATACAAACACCTTAATATTTGGCCAGTTGTCAAATTATTGACCATTGGCTTATCTTAACCATGGGTCATGAACACAATTTAATCTAACCACCACTATGCCCCCCAGAATAGGATATGAGCCAAAGTTAAGCCATTTGGCTAGTCTTCTAATAGGGTATGCAGAGTAAAGTCTGAGGATTCTAATGTAGTGACTAAGACAATTATGAATGGCTGCAGGGAAGCACAGTTCAGATACCACAGAAGAATTGTGAAGTCCAGTGACAATGTCATTCCGGGGCATCAGGGGATTAGAATAAATCAGAAACATAACTGCATTCAATACATCTTCTAATTTTCTATATATATATTCTGCATATGTTTAGATACTACAGTATGGAACTTTTTTTCAATTACTGAACTATTAATAATTTGTTTCTTCTAAATGTCTATGTTTTCTACAGTCTCAGACATTCTAAATGAAGTTCTGAAAACAATTTCTATTGTCGGCAATGGTACTGATCAAAGTGCCATATTTTGAAGTTTATAAAGATTAGCAGCTGTGTATGATTATATCCTTTTTAACTTTATACCTATTAACGTAATAAAGCACTGTGCCATCACATTATAACCCAAGTCATCTATAAGCAGGGAAGAAAAGTGGGTTCTAAGAAAGAAGTGCATCTATATAAGAGTCATCAAACACTCTTATCTGCCAAGTCACAGCTCTGTTAAATAAATTAAAAGAAAGCCAAAAATGCTACTGAAGACTTTGATGGACCACCCCAGTCCATATGAAAGTACTTTATTTTCTTTTCATTTGCTTTTGACTCAGCAGGGCATATATGGCTACCTGTGGTTTTACATTTATTTATATTATTCTTTTTGTCAACATATGGTGTACCCTAATTTATTCATCTGTTTGCCTGTCTGTTTAATATTTGTAGAATACTTGACCCCCAAGGGCCAAGTCAATGAGAAGTTAGTATTGGGGTTTTGAAGTGGGTATAAACATGACCCTGCAGTCAGTTCTTGCAGTTTAGTGTGGTAAATAAGCATCCATTGAACTGATGATTTACAGAAGTAACATTTCTGAATTGGCAGTTTGTCAGATATACATTCCTTGTTTCAGATATATAGCAGACATAAAAAGGGAGACTCAATCTGTTTGCCAGACCTAGCATTCTTGTTATCTCTAAGACTATATGACATCAAAGTTAGTAACTTTAATTTCAGGATGCAGCAAATAAAGATACCACAATGTACAAAGCCTTTTCTTTTCACCTTTGATGGCATCTGTGGAACTGACTTTCAACTTTTACTCACTGAATTTCAGTTCATTGAACTGAATTCATTACAATTTCAGCAACACCATGGAAACAATCTTTTCATTAATACCATACACACACGAGTGCAGGGAGTGCCTTCTGTGTGGAGTCTGCATGTCCTCCCCATGGTTGGGTGGGTATTCGAAAGACATGCGTAAATGGGCGTGCCTTCGTTGAAGGTTGAACATCGAGCTGGCACCTCAGCATTCGTGAAAATCTACTACCAATCATTAGCAGACCGGAGTTCCGCTGTGGCGACCCCTAACCGGGAAAAGCTGAAAGACAACAACAACAACAACACGCACGGATGCACACACACACCGTCTTGAATGAGCAGTCTTAAATCAATGCACATGTGCACATGCATATGCACACAAACAAGAAACACAGATGAATGTATGAACCACAGAGAGAGGCTAAATCTCTGTCAACTCTGTGTGACTGTTGCAACTATCCTATTCTACACTTGTATCACCATTTTGTGTCCCTTTTCCTTTATACTTTTCAGCATCTCTTGATGCATTCAAAAATCTTAATCTGGTACATATTCAAAATTTTCAGTACCCCTGAGTAGAAGTACTTTCTTATTGGCAAATGATGTCTTGACCAGAAATTTAAAGACTGAGATATCTTCTACTATCTCGGTTCTTGCTTTTTAGCTCAACTTCTTCAGATTTCTCATAACTGCTTTATGGACTCAAATCATGTCATCTCTTTCCCTTTAGTCCTCAGAGGAGAAGAGACCTGGCTTTCCAGCACTGCCTCATAGTTCATGTCACCCACTCCTTTCATCCTCCTGCACCTCCTGCACCTTTCCTTGTGCTCCTTCTAATAGATTTTTTCACACACCCTTTGCTAACACTAAAAGTAGATGACTTATCGAGGCTTTAGCCTGATCTATAATATATACATTGGAAGCACAGTCTCTTTATCTCAGGAATCACTGCACTTCAGATGCAACTTAGACTCCAGTTTGGCTTAGCTGCTGCCGTCTTGCTGCCATTACATCTTGGTCTTGCCCTTTTGTTTTTAAAGGGATACTGAACAGATTATAATAGCTAATGAAGATAACAAACTATTTACTAATGTTTTATGAACTATTTTTTGGGAAATCTGAAGAAGACATACCGAAAGCACCACAAATGTTAGATATTTTGATACGTCTCCTCCACCCACGGTACCCTTGGGACTAAACAATGCTTACTAGATTATATTTTATGTAAACAGAAAAACATTGTAAACTGCAAATTGTTCAATGGGACACCATTCTTGTTAAGCTGTCTTATTAGGACTGTGAATAACTTATATTATGTAAAAACTACATTAAGGATTGTAAAAATTGATAGGCATGCTAATTTTGACTGAGAATACTTAAACACGATGAGTTGGCAGCTCTGGTTTGTAAATCTCACCTCCAAGCACACTGAGATGGACCCACCTAATTGGCTCTAACAATAAAGGTTTCAACCTGCCAGTTCTGACCAATAGGAGTGTCCTGAAAGGTACACACCTAACTTCTTTGTGAATATAACCAAGAAAGTATCTATATTAACTTGTATAGCTAAGCAGCACTCATTTGCCATTAAAGCTTTTAAATGAAAACTGAGAACTATCTTTTTTTTATATGAAGAAGATCGAGATTTGTCTGTAATATTATTTATCTTGCTTGACAAGGGATACCAGCCACCCAACTAGAGCTGGCTTTAAGCTATATCTCTTCTGAGTAGTCTTTACCAAGACTCTGAGCATTCCCAGTTACAGGCTCAGCTGCTTTAATTAGAACACCCACAGAAACCTCAGCATCAGAAGTACCATGGAAAGCTTTTACTGGTGAGCAAACCCTGGCTACACAGATAGATCGTACGAAGTCAGTGTTTTTAAAGACTCACAGGGCCAGCCTTCTAGCTTTCAGCCCTCTCTAGCAGCGGAAGTAAAGAAGGAGATTCCAGATTCTTAAAGGATACCTGGGGACTTAGGCAGGCTAGGTACTTCCCCAACCTCTCTACCTCGGCCACCTATACCATTCACAAGTGAGTAATCCACTCCTAGACTCTTGTTTTACCTAGGTGACACTGATCACCAAGGCATTTTTACTTGCAAGGCTGTACACCACAGGTAGCAATTTTTTAATGTACGTATACAGAAAAGATTTCTTGAACAAGTCATTAGCAAAGCCTCCTGCATTTCAACTGGTAACACTCCATTATTCAAAGAAGATTAGAGTATTTGATAAATTTTGGGATCCAGCATATCAAGGGAGGTAATATTAGGTTTGACCAATGCTGCAAGTAACAGGTCACATGCTTAACAGCAAGGTGATGAAACGAGGGTAATCCATAATCTGTAACTGATACCAAGAAAAAAGCATAGCAATCTTCCGCTGAGCTTAATATGCAATTAGAAGTAGAAAAAGAAACTGTCCATGATGATTCAATTTTAGCTGCAAAGAATCAAGGTGCCAGTTCATACTACTCAGCTGAAAAAACATTCACTCATTATCATGCTGGATCATATTACACTATCTGTTGACCACCCAAATGAGTGTGGCCACTCAATCTGATCCACTGGTAGAAATGTTAGTTGTTTACAAAGTATTTTCACTTGATAAATAGCAGAGTCTTCATTAGGCTTAAGTTTGACATAGAAAAGGGCAGAATACCTTCCTATTCATTCCATAAAATGTGGCATCACCCAGGGATTAAATAGAAAGATATGAAAAAAGGATGCATGGTATAGGACAAGCAGATCCAGACATTACCCAACAGCTTTATTATAGACAGAAGTTATTCATCTGTTCCATTTGCACTGGGCTCAAAACTCTAGGGAGGCAGGAACAAGTTGATATAATGTAATTATGGTAAGGCAATCATGAACCAAACTGAAGAGTAATCTAACCATGGGGAAGGTGCCATCAATAAGTCAGAAGTGGACATATCAAGCTGGAAAACCAAGTCAACAGTACAATCAATTTTGGGGGGATTAAAATTACATGAGCAAGGCAGAACCTCTCATAATACAGAGGTGTTCATTGGTAAGGGATACAGACTAATAACTGACACAGATACAGAGGTCATATGATATTAACCAGTTCATTGACCCCAATTATAGGTTGACAAGAATAACTGAATTCCTAAAAAATGGTTGCTAATTTTTCATATCAAGAATTCTTGACATGTACGTGAAAGCAAACTGTGTGCAGAATAGAAGCGTGCGTTTAACCTCCACTCGAGGGGATTATCATACGATATAACTGTGCATAATCAAACATATTCTTGCCTTCTTCAATGTCAGTGACAGTGTCCTTTAATTCTGGACTGTCCAGAAAAATTCTGGACAGTTGGCAACCCTTAAACAAAGAAGACCGGCAGCTTATATATGATCTCATGATACATTCAAAAGAGCTGGTAGCTGCAGTCTTAACACTGGCCAGCCACAGCAGAAAGTGACAACAAATTACATCTGTGTCCCTAGTTCTGTCTACCCAGGGATTGTCTAGCTCAGACAATGTAGGACACTGTAGATGCAAGAAATAGACAAACGCTATCATCCAACCAGGTTTCTATGGTCATTGCCAAGTCAGTATCATACAAATGGTCAGAAATAATACCTGGCTTGTTGCAAACAGACCTGATATTAGAATAAAACTCCCTCAAGGTTATCAGTGGTGTCCAGGTCCTCAGCATGTTTTCTCTTTATGTGTCAGGCTTCCTTGGTACATCAGTTAAAACAGGAATTCTGTTTATGGGATGCTTTTCACCAGGGAGATGCCTTGTCATCAAAATAAGTGATACATTCAGATTGTTAATGCACAGATGCCAACACATTTCTGGTACGTACCCTCCCTGTGCCACTAGAGTATACATCTCCAACATGAACAAGAACATTTAGGACAAATCGCCTAATGACACAAGAGATTTAGTACCAGAAGGAATATCATAATGAAAGAAATGACAGCATGACCAGTAAAGCTCTTTGGGATAAGCTCCCACAGTAAATTCAATAACAATCCCCAAGTATAGGAAATAACAAAATCTAATAAAACTGTGCAACAAAAATATAATCAAATCCACCAATAAATACAGTGAAGGACTTACCTTAGATAATGCTAGGGTCCTTAGATAAAAGGACCTGAAGAAAATGAACATGGAAACCAATGCAAATAGAGCACCACCCAAAGTTCTCAACAGATAAGGACAATACAATACAATTCTGGGAATGATGACAGTTGTCCAAAGATGGTAGCAATATTTGAAACAACAGAGTTAGAGCCTGTCTTAACAATTTTTACTATTTGACAATCCAGGAAATCACGACGAATAAATAAGTAAATACTAATGAACCTGGCTATAGCATTATTGGATAAGATGATTTAAAATCCCATGACCATAAGCCACACATCTCATCCAAGCAATGTTTACCAAACCATAGATTAAACATGTAGCTCCAGACAATATTATAGTGTTGTTAACCTAAAATGTAAAATTGTTCTGGCACTTAAGGAATTAACCGCCTTATCTGTGCATGGTTCAAGTTTGCAAGATAGAGTCATCTCGTAAATAAAAGTTCTGTTCAATATATGAAAGATTTATGGAAAAAATAAATAAATCAACACTGGTCATAAAATAATTAAAAATAAAACGTAGTGAACATGAGTGCAAATATTACGATGCATGAATATTGTGTATAGCATATTGCCACCAGATTTTTCAAGTAAGTACTGTAATGAAATGAACATGTCAAAAAAAAAAAACATCATGTCGATGGTTCAAAACTGCCAAATGCACTATACATGGTTATTTAATCTAGAAACATGGCTATTCTGTCCAAAAAGAAAGTAGAGAACTACAAACTGATTCAATCCAAGATAAGTGAGATCAGTAATGAAAAGAAAGTAGAAAAAAGAAATAAACAGATAAATGAAATACAAGTAAAAAAAATGTGTATATATATATGGATTCACTTTATAACCTCGAAATGCTGAAATATCGAATTTCAGTATCTCGAGACTATAAAACCAAATCCACAAAACACCGACAAACAAAAACCGCGAAACCACATAACCGAAAACACCGCACACACTACACTAAACATACAACACAACACCCACATCACAACATAAACAAAAACAACACACATACACAACTCACACACACATAAGCAGGGGCAAGCCACCTGCACCCTCATGGGGGCTGCCCCACCCCCCTACTTATATATACTAACTCTGAGATCGCACAAACACAACACAAAAGCTCACTCACACACGCACATTCTCCAATCCCTCACACACACTCTAACTCCCACTCAAAACCCTTACAAAACACTCACTTACCTGACATAACACCTACATCCAAACACGGCACCGCACACCAACAAAACACAAACCCGGACATTACATAGCACAACTTCATAACCGCAAATTCGACATATTTTCAACATACGTCAAATTCGCGATTATGAACGTTTGCTATTTTTAACATTTGACTTTATAGCTTCGAGATACTGAAATTCGACATTTCAGTATTTTGATGTTATAAAGTGAACCCATATATATATATATATATATATATATATATATATATATATATATATAGGTTACCCCTTAGTTCATCAAACGGCCACAACATCAAAACCCACTTCTTCCACATGGCATAACATCAAAAACCAGAGAGCCGATGTTTCCCACATGGTAAGTAACCGTTTGGCCAGCAACTTGAACTTTGCTCTGTACCCCTGCGGTAGTGCATTCTTGGAGTTGGAATATAAAGTAAGGGGGTACACCCCCCACATCTGTGTGTTTGTTTCAATTGTAGATTTCGACTTCTGGATGGCCAAAAGATTACTTACAGTGTGGAAACATTAGCTCTCTGGTTTTCGATGTTATGCCATGTTGAAGAAGTGGGCTTCGATGTTGTGGCCGTTTGATGAACTAAAGGCAACCCATATATATATATATACATATATATATATATATATATATATATATATATATATATATATAAATATTTGATTGATTACTCCAAAGTTATCACAGTTCACAACATAAAAACAAAGATGATAAAACTTAGGAAAATGTGTCTCAGATTCAAAGCACCACATCCAAATAAACAACAATGTATTTTAACTAAATGCATTGCAATAAAATGTGTTAGAGAGTTATTCTTTTTTGTTATGGCAGCACCACATTTTCTCCTGTTCTTACAGAATGAAGGACGTCAATCTAACAAT